>NC_141990.1:166987475-167314142 GCF_049901715.1 Pseudonaja textilis
TCCAGACAAATGGTTCTCCAATCACTTATTGAAAACCTCCAGCAATGGAGCACCTGCAGCCCCTGGAAGCAAAGGTGCTTTGGAGAGCAGGTTGAGCACCTCTTCTCTGTGAGAGACCCTCAATACTGGAAGACTGCTATCATGTCACCCTTATTCCTGCTCTTCGGTAGACTCACTAGACATACTTAGTTCCCTTAACCATTCATAGTATGATTTAGGCTTTAGAACCCTTATTATCTTTGTTGCTCTTCTCTGACTTTCTCAGCATCTTTTTTTTCTATTAGGATGACCAGAACTGGATGCAGTATTGCAAGTGTGGTCTTACTAGTCCAGTATAAAGTGGTGTTATCATGTCTCATGATCTTGAAGCTATCCCCCTGTCTATGTAACCTATGACTCCATTTGTTTTTGTTTTGGCAACTGCAGAACACTGCTGGCTCATACTCATGCTGGTCCACTAGGAGACTTGGTTACTACTGTTGAGCCAGGCATTGCCTATTCTATACCTGGTTTAAATAGCACTTTAATTTAATTAATATTTGTATTAATTTAATTAGAATTACTATTTAAATTTAATTAGTATTTTGTTTTAATTAGCATTAAAAACTAATGCTAAACAGTCCTTCAGATATGATTAGGGAGAGCAAACCTGACCTCCAGGTGGCTTAATGGATTATTTTCATTTTTTTATGTTCAGAGCAACTCACCAAAATTCATGCCTGGGCATCAGTTAGAATCAAGACCCAGATCTGCTCAAGGCTCAAGAGTGTTCTCACTTGCAGTAGACAGACTTTCCATGAGATAATAATAATAATAATAATAATAATAATAATAATAATAATAATAATAATAATAATAATAATAATAATAATAGTAGTAGTAGTAGTAGTAGTAGTAGTAATACCATATGTAATATAAAAGGTATAATACCTTTAACACCATGAAGGAACAACATCTGCCATCCCAGGTTGTTCAGAAGGATTCAATAGGTAGACAAAAATGCCAAATCCAAATGAAACATCTAGGTGACTATGTGATGAACAATATCATATGGTATTACTAAGAGTAGGAATTATTGGGAGGAACTTGGTGCATATGAAGGCCAACATCAGCTAAAGCACCAGTAGCTGTGATTTCACACATTCATAATATGAATATGAATTTCCATAATTCATTATCCTCCCCATCCTGTTCCTCCCCATTGAGCCAATCTGTTGAGTTACAGGGGAGGTTTTCTTTGGAGACTCTTGTGGATTCTATGAAGCACCCTGAGCTTGCTGCATCTCATAAACTAAATTCGGGGGGAGGGGGGGGGAGGCAAAAAGAGGAAGAGTGTATTCCAGCATCCATTTCTTATTTTTCTGGAGTTAGCCTTCAGCCCACAATCCCTATATATGTCTTCTCAGGACTGCACCTATAGTGCCTCAGGTTGCAAACCTCAGCCTATAAGGAGTCATCTTAATTTAGGTCCAGGGGTGGGGGTGGGGAGGAAATCAGCTTAAATCTCTCCCTTTCCCTCCATTCTATTAACATGGTGCAGTATTCCCAGGCTCATGCAGTGATATTTGAATAGAGTTCAGATCTCCTCACTTTCCTTTTCTTTCTAAATTAAGACAGCAGTTTATATTTGGGGCTGAGATGTATTTGTTAGAATTGTTTTACTATTTTACCTTTCCTTTCTTCCCACAAAAATCCTGTGAAATAGCCTAGACAGTTCACACAGGGGAGAAACTACTGTATATTTTTCAAATAGCAATAGCACCTAGACTTATATATCATCCCACAGTGCTTTGTAGCGTTCTTTGGGCTGTTTACAATATCAGCATATTGCCCCCAACAATATAGGTCCTCATTTTATCAGCCTCAGAAGGATGGAATGCTGAGTCAACCCTGAGCCCTGTCAGGATTGAACTCCAGGCTGAAGGCAGAGTTTGCTTGTAATACTGCATTCTAACCACTGCGCAGCAGGCTCAGTAGTTAAATGCCTACATAAATTTAGAAAAGGTTACCCAACCTTTCTCCTCTTCTCCATTACTTGGTCATACTCTTTTTAATCATGATATCAATTTGTTCAATACATGGAGCAAGAAGATAAAGGATTTTACAGGTCCAGACTTAGCTGTTGATGGACACCATGAATAAAATTTGCAAGAAGAATAATTGCAAGTACCATCTTGGTTTCAAATGACTTGACTTCAATCATTTTTTCATAAAATATGCAAATCTCATCAATTGATACCATTAACATTTGAAGAATATCTTTATAGCAGAAGAATCTCATTAATGTTATATAAGGTTTTAGTATTAAGCATGGTAGATTTTCTTGAAAGTCTTTTAAAAACTCCAGGGGAATGATTGAAGATCTGAACTTGATGAATCCCAATGGCCCGCAGTTTCTTGAAAATTCATTTTAGCAAATCATCAGGAATTGATAATCCACAGGCAGCTCAGACACTCTGCTATAAATTGCACAATATAAATTGTAACATTTTCAGACTGGGTTGGAAGAATTCAAGACTGGATTTAGGCCAACTGATGTCCTAAGCAGAGCCTAAAAATATTGTCCCTCCGCAGAAGTAATACTCCTGTGACATGAAATGGAATCAAATGTGATATCTGACATCTTCCAATCAGACTTTCAAACTTCGGTCATTCATCATGTCCAAGAAAACATTTTTAACAGTGCTGATTAAACATGACAGATACAGACAATTTTTTAAAATGACTACATTATCACACTGAGGGCATGATAGCTGGGTGGAAAACACTGTGGTATTCCCCTTTCCCTTGGTGTTCTAAGCATGGCCTTACTTCATGTTTAATCCAGGGTTATCAAAATTATAAGCAAATCAGTACATATCACTGTCTTTGATTGCAGTACCCAATTATCATTGAGTCCTTTTCTAGTTTAAATTTTTGAAGAAACAGTGAAATAGCACTTTATATATTTAACAATTTTTGCTACTGGTTCATTGACTAGGTTTACTAGGAATATAAAATGATATAGTATTAGTTTCTAGTTTGTATTATAAAACATGGAAAATTAAAATCTCTAATTGGATGAGTGGTATTTCTTGAAAATTGGTTGGGTAAAACATTAACCAAACAGTAGTTGTAGAGAGCTCTGAATGCCTTGCAGTGAATAATAATTAGTGACCCGATTTGAGAAAATGTCTTAACTATATCAACTTTTTTAAAAAGCAACTTTTGGCTACATAAATAAAGTTCTAGATAAAAATATTCAATATGGGTTATATGCACACACACAGTTTCACATGCCTATATTTTATTTTTAAGGTGCTTTTTTGTCCTTATTTTCTTAAGTTTTAAATTGTCTTTTGTTTGCTCTATGGTATAAACCAAATTCAGAAACTCCAAAAGTTTTTTTTAAGTAATCAAAAGGGAGAGAAGAGGACTTTCCAAACCAGAAGGATTGCACATTTATTATCTTACAAGACCATAGATTTTCTCGATCTTGGCTTTGGCTGAAAATGGCATGATGGCTTAGTCTCAATGCTGCTTGACCTCCATCCCTTTGGGACAAATATCATGATTCTTAGACTTGCCTCAAGGTTCATATTCTTTGTCAAACATTAAAAATAAGGCACTTCAGATCAGACAGTCACCAGGAGTGGAGATGTTTCATGGAAAAACCATGAATTCTGGCACTGGAAATAAATAAATTCCTATGTAGAATGCTTTTATTTTAGCATTCTACGTAATGGTTCTACGTAATGAATTCCAACTAATGGAACTTTTGATTTTCATGTCTGTCTATCTAGAATGCGTTCATTCCACCTTGATAATTTTACTCAAGCAGCTGCAAAACTGCAACAAAATATAAAACATCATACAATTATAAACTATCAAAACAATGCCAGTGCCCTCATTCATCTCAGATATATCCAGCTCCTCATTTCTTAGTTCCCAAAAGCTTTTTGTAAGAGCTGGGTCTTCCAGATTCCTAAAAGTCATGAATAAAAGCACAGAACCTGCTATTTTTGGCAGTAGCCTGTTCTGCAGAAGGGATCCCCTGAGAGAGAATGCATTCTTCTGAGTCCCATCTCACTGATGGGAAGGGAAGGATAAGGCCTCTCAACTTATACTCTTTGCAGATTCTATTTGTAGTAAGTGATCTTGTAAATAACCAAAGACCTGTTAACTTTGCTTTTCTAATATAACCAACACCCAAGCCAGTACTACCCAGTGGCTGATTACAGGGCATTTCTTTGCAGTTGGGAACAATCCTCCCACTTTTTCCATAGATGGGACAAACACTTCTTAATTGACCTTTCAAGCATCAGATTTCTAAATCAGGAAATAACATGATCATGAGAATTCATAATTCAAAGGAAAATATCATCCTCAGTGCAATATTCTGAGAGAACAAACAGCAGAGGACTGGAGTCAAATATTGGAAGGTACACACTGCACTAGCAGACAGCAAATTCCAGAAGGCTTTATTAAGGGAAACTTCCACCTTAGGCAACAGAGGGATTTTTCTTTTCCTGTAATTACAAGGAAAGAAATACAAGGACATCAGAGATCATCCTTTGAGGTTTGATTTGACGTTGACTTCAAAGAGGCTTACCCTGTTCATTTACAACACTATGACTAGAACTCTGCTCCTGTTAAGTGCCACTGTTAAACTGTGTCAGGAACAGCTGTGGTTTACAATACAGACTTCAATTCTAGTAGGAATTTTGGTAGCTAGATAGGTTCCTCCTCCCCCCGCCCAAGAAACTAATTCTTTTTCTTGCATATGTATTAATAAGAAGTGTCAAAAGGCTGCTATTGGGATGAAGGTAAGACTGGAATTGTTGACACTCCCTCATTCCTTTGGGTATTACGTTGCTGTCAGTTGTCCCAAGTTCTGGATTAGACAAGTATAATCTAGGAAACACAGTTCCTGCATCTACAACCATCCAGTGCTGAGTGGAGAGCAAAATCAAAAAAGAGAGGTATTTTTATTTTGGTAGCACAAAACTGTACTCCTCCCTCCTCCATCATAAATAAATTCTGTATTTTAATTTGTGGTAGGATTCCCTCCCCTTTGTTCTTACATACCTACAATTTGTTTTTCCAGCACAGCTGGGCTGCCAAAAGGTTGTATGATTTGGCAGCCAACTCAGAGGTTAAAAATTAATTTTTCCTTATTAATACAACTGAGGGTCCCACAGGAGAGGATCCCAGCCTTATCTGAACCTGACAGCTTTCTAATGTTCTCCTCTAAGGCTATTGATGGTACAAGGCCACTGTATCCTGGAATACAACCATTCTGAAAGCCTGCTAAACATCCATGTTCCTCCTTGATTTATTTTCATTTGCTTTCCTTGTCCAAGGGTTGGGGGGTTGCTCTGTTACAGAGAAATGGGGCTTAAAAACCAAGAATCTTACGCATCTATTCAAGGACATCATGGTAGAACATCTGGATTTGTCTTTAACTAGCATCCTGTCTTTGAAGTTCAAGATAGAATAGACTGATGTTTTAGCACCTTGAGAGATAAAAACTATCTTTAAATAAGCAAAACCCAAGGTAAAGCCCTCAAAGAAAAGTGAAGAGAGGAATAGATTTGAATGAGTAAGAAGGAGGAGAGAGAACTACAGCATATGCAGAAAACAATTCTTGTGCTTTCTTTTCAAGCCCATAATTTAAAATGGCTCCAGGATCAGAAATTATTCATTCTAATAAGTCAAGAAAACAAAAATCCAAGATCTTTATATAGTTAGTATTTGGGTATCAGTGGGGCTATTACCACAAAAGAAAACTCCAAAACATAGTGAAGAGAAGAACATTGACTGTTCAAAAGTCAATGCAACCTTTTTAAACTTCTGACAATGTATAGTCCAAGTTATTTTCCACAGTGTAAGCCTGGGTGAGTTGCAGCTATGATCGAGTTGCTTATGATGCTTTCACAGTATAATTCATAGTGTATTAAATACTGCTGCCAAGTTCAGTTGGTGTAGTATTATTTTTAACCCAAACACATTTGGAGATTTAGTATTGCCCATTGATCTTTGGCAAGTTGTTCTTCAATTAAATTATGGTAAGATACCCTCAACTTATGACCACAACTGAGCCAAAATTTATGTGAGAAATTTATTAAGTGAGTTTTGCCCCATTGTATGACTTTTTTTGCTACAGTTGTTAAGTGAATCACTGCTGCTGTTAAGTGAGTAACACGGTTGTTAAGTGAATCTGGTTTCCCCATTGACTTTGCTGGTCAGAAGCTTGGAAAAAGTTATAACATGACACTAGAATACTGCAACTGTCATAAATGTGAATCAGTTGACAAGCATCTGAAGACAAATCACATGACAATGGGGATGCTGCAACTGTTGTGTGAAAAATGATCATAAGTCACCTTTTTGGAGTGTCATTGTAACTTTGAATGGTCACTAAGACAACTGTTGTAAGTCGAGGACTTCCTGTACATTGTTCCATCAGAGATCCTTGCTGTTTCCAATGCACAGGAAGCAACACTGAGTAAAATATGGAGCTCGGTTGGTACATGTTTCTGTCACTCAAGTAAACTCTACCTCCCTTATAGGATACTGGTACTTGCAAAAAAAAACCCCAATAACTCATACATTTGTCAGCCGGGGGGCAGACATGACTCAACAACAGAACTCCTTAAACTGAAGAAACTAATATATTCAAGAATTATATAATGCCCAAGCAACATTCCAAACCGATTCAACTCACTTGGTAATATCAAAACTAAGAGGAGAAGGTTAAGCATACACAATCTATGGAAGTGAGGAAAACACTTGAGAATTGGTGACAGAGAATCATTTAGTAGAGAAGAGGGAGTACATGCTAATAGTGTTTTTAAAAGATACTAGCATTGTGCTATAATCTGCTTTGGAAAAAATACTGAAGGAAACTAAGAAATACTCAAATTCCCTGAAAGCCAGATTAGTTGATTTTAAAAATGATTTATTACTTGCCATCAAGTTGCTCTCTGCTCTTGCAACCTCACTGATTCTTTCCATGATGACCTTTCCCTAATCTGGTTCTTCAGCTCTTCCAACAGTGCATTCATCACTATTGTAACTAAGTCTGTCCATTTTGCTGCTGGTCGTCTTCTAATTTTCTTTCTTTCCAGCTCTCCCAGCATTGCAGCTTTTGCATAATGTTCACAAAATAGGAAAATTTGAGTTGGACATTTTTGCCTTGAGTGAGAGTTCTGGATTGATTTGTTCAATGATCTAGCAATTTGTTTTCATGGCTGTCCGTGGCACTTCTCAGAAGTCGTCTCCAACATCAAAAATTCAAAAGCATCATACTCTTCCTATTTTATTTCTTCAAAGTCCATCCTTCACTTCCATAGAGTATCACTGGGAATATCATGACTTGCATTATTCCGAACTTTGTAGCTATAACACATCACAGCCTCTGAATATATTTTCTAAGGTCAATTTAAACTGTAGTCATTAATAAATAAAACCATTCCATTCTGCTTGTTCTGAAATTTTATATTCCTTTTTTAAATGTTCCACTACATCCATCTATAGGAGCATGTCCATAGTTTTGATCAAAATTATCATTTATCTTTTCATTTCTTCCATTTCAGTTCAATCCACACCAAAAGATTTAGCCGTTCATTTGCAGACTAGAGTCTGTAAAACTGAGTCATATTGACAAACAAAGAGTCCACTGGGAAGTGTGATATGAAGCTTTGTATTCTGCCTGCAAATTTATAGTTAGTATTTACAAATGGAAAAAGACAAATGAAATAGGAGATAGCTGTTTTATATTGTCTACCACACAATTACTGTAATTTGGAACTGTTTCTTTTTTGTTACATATGCACTTTTATATGTATTGATTTAAAAATAGAGGTTCCCCACTGAGTTTGCCAGTGAGAGTTCTTCTAAATTCATACGTATTGTTTTAGAGCAATATTTCTAAATATTGCCTCCATTTTAAATCTTTATCAAATTTATTATCAAGGAACCAATTATCTATTTAATAATGGAAGCTGCCTTATATCCAATCTCTCTCTTTTTTAAAGTCACCCATTTGTCAAATATGAAAAAGGTTCAGAAAATATGACAGCTTCCTTAGAAACATGCAAATACACTTCTTCCTCCACAACTTTCACTTACGTAAAGCCAACTTTTTAAATTAACTTGTTTGAATTGGAGAAGTTTAAATAGTATAGTGAACTCTCTTTGTTATGTCTGTGGAACTGGTTGGAGTTCCCAACCAGGTCCGCACTTTAGGCAGGAGCATCAGCAGCTCCCATTGGTTGGCTCCGTTTGACAGTCGGCTATAAAGCCGGCTGCCGGACGAAGCCAGCCGTTGTTGTTTTCCAGCAGTCTGCCTTGTTAGCGGGTAGACACAACAACCCTTTATTCCTCTGAATAAAGCCTTTACTAGTATGCTCTGGTCTCGGCATCGTTTGTCCCTTCGCTCCACAACACTGGCGACGAGGATGGGATCACTACAGGCTAACCAGAAGCACCAAAGGCAAAAGAGCTGAAGCCATGGCGTCTGGATCGTAGCTGCCTTGCTCACAGAGAGCTCGAGCTCAAACCGCTGCGTTTCGGAGCTGAAAGTCACGGCGCTGACAGCCTCAGCCGCCCCGCTCGCAAAAGAGCGCGTAATTCAAACCGCTGTGTTTGGAGCTGAAAGTCACGGCGCTGACAGCCTCAGCCGCCCCGCTCGCAAAAGAGCGCGTAATTCAAACCGCTGCCGCTTGAATTCAAATTACGCTAGCGAAGCACTGAGCTGAAGTCATTGAAGCTAGTTCGGCGCTGTTAGCCACCGCCGCCATTGCACTCAGAAGGCGCAAAATTTAAACTGCCTTCACGAGGTTGAAGCTCACAGAGTGAGTCTCGGGCGTTGCAGCCGCAGCCGCCAGCGCTCGAAACAGCGCAAATCCAAGGGCCACGACCACTCAGAGAGACAGCCTACTAAGAGGCTGAGGGTCCCAAAATGAATGCCAATCAGGCATTCCCACCATTTAAGCCCAGTGAGGAAAAATGGGACTCCTACAAGAACCGCTTCAATCATTTCCTGGACGCCATTGGCCTGGCTGATGCTGCGGAACACAGAAAGAAGTCGTACTTCCTAAGCTACTGCGGCACTGAGGTTTTCGACACCGCCACCGCACTCTTCGCACCACGTGAGATCAGAAACGTTCCGTGGACCGAAATACAGGAAACACTCTCTAACCATTATTCTCCCAAACCTTCCCAGATCGCAAGGCGTTTCGCATTCCAGATGAGGAAGCAAGCCGAAGGGGAATCCATCAACCAGTACATGGCAGCCCTGAGGACAGCCGCGCTTCAATGCGAGTTCAAGAACTACTTAGACGACATGCTTCTTGACCAACTCGTTTGCGGGGTAAGAGATCAGACACTCCAACGACGCCTACTAGCCAGGAAAGATCTAAATCTTTCCCAAGCGGTGGAGGAAGCCCTAGCCGCTGAGCTATCCGTGCAGTCCGCGGCCGAGATTCAAGGCACCGCACCAAAGCCAGGCACTTCCACCGTCCACTCGGAGGAAGTGATGAGCGAAGCTGACCCCTCTGAAACCACGGATGTCCATCGCCTAAGACAGCTGAGACAGCCCCAGGTAGGAGTGAGACAGAGAAACAGCAGTGGCCTGCAACAGATCCCTTTGTGCATGACCTGCGGGGTGCCCATTCCCGGCATCTTGCAGATTTAGAAACGCCAGCTGCCTTAACTGCCACAAGAAAGGTCACCTTGCAAGAGTCTGCCAGGCAGCACGAGCTCCATCCCAGAAGTTTCCCTCATCTCCTAGCCTCCAAAGGCAAGTAGAAGACTGTTACACGTGTTACCACGCCAACCACACTTCCCCAACTCCTAATAAGATTAAACTCTCTCTCTCCCTAGAAGGTAAACCTTGTACCATGGAGGTGGACACCGGTTCAGCGCTCTCAATCATCTCCTGGGAGACGCTGAAAAGGATTCAACCCAGACTGACCCGGAAACAGCTACAAAAGTGCCACCTCACGCTGAGAGACTATCAAGGCAAGAACATCCCTGTCCTCGGGAAAGGCAAGTTCCTTGTTAAATTCCAAACCTTCAAAGGCCATTTGCCTTTAGTGGTGGTTAATGGTACCCACCCTAGTCTCTTGGGGTTAGATTGGTTCCCCTCTCTCGGCCTTAATGTCACAGGAATCCATGCTGTCTCAACTTCTGATGTAGACACATTGTTCTCTGACTATTCCGACGTTTTCAGTAGCGAGCTAGGTTGCTACAATGGCACACCCATCTCTTTCTCTGTAGACCCCAGGCAGTTCCTGTCCGCCTGAAATTCCGTAGGGTACCTTCGCCATCCGCCCCAAATTGGATGCGGAACTAGACAAACTTCTCGAGCAAGGGGTAATTGAGCCCACAGATTTCGCCAAGTGGGAGACCCCCATAGTCACCCCACTTAAAAGGACGGTAGTTTGAGAATTTGTGCTGATTACAAAACGACACTTAACCGTTACCTCCAGGTTAGCGCATACCCGTGCTCCAGTTATCCAGCACCTATTGCACACTTTTGAACCCGGCACAATTTTTGCCAAGCTAGACATGTCGCAGGCATATCAACAGTTCCCTGTCGACAGCCACACCGCAGACTTACAAACAATTGTAACACACAGAGGGGCATTTAGGTGCAAGCGCCTCCAATTTGGCGTTAGCGTGGCCCCGGGGATTTTTCAGTCACTAATGGAAAGAATCCTCCAAGGTCTTCCAGGAGTAGTCCCCTATTTTGATGATATTTGGGTCTCAGCTAAGGACAGGCCCCAGCTCCTCCAGAGGGTGAGAGCAGTATTGGAGAAGTTTAGACAGCATGGTCTCAAACTCAAACGGGAGAAGTGCACCATCGCCACTAAACAGGTGGACTTTTTAGGATATAGACTTGACACCTCAGGCATCCACCCAGTGGAGTCAAAAGTAAAAGCCATCCACGAGGCACCCACGCCAAATAATAAAACGGAACTGCAAGCCTTCCTGGGTTAATTAAATTTCTACGCCTCATTCTTACCACACAAAGCTTCAGTTGCTGAACCTTTACACAGGTTGTTAGATAAAGACGCTCCGTGGCACTGGGGCCCCAAGGAGTCCTTTGCGTTTAAAGCAATCAAATCTCTACTCACCTCTGACACCGTCTTAATTCAATTCAACCAACGCCTACCCTTGGTTTTAGCCGCTGACGCATCCCCCTTCGGGATAGGAGCTGTCCTTAGTCACAGGCTCCCCAATGGCACAGAAGCGCCAATTGCCTTCTTCTCCAGGACCCTTTCCATGACTGAAAGAAACTACAGCCAGATTGACAAGGAGGCTCTGGCTGCAGTAGCGGCAGTCAAAAAATTTCACGAATTCCTTTTTGGCCACCATTTCGAACTCATTACAGACCACAAGCCACTCTTGGGACTTTTATCGGGAGACAGGCAACTCCACAAGTTCTGTCCCCAGGATGACCAGATGGACATTGTTTTTGGCGGCCTATTCGTTCAAGCTGGTCCATCGCCCGGTAAGACTTTAAGCCACGCAGATGCTCTCAGCCGCTGCCCTTTACCGACCCCAGTTGAAGACCCAACTCCGGTGCACGCGATCTTCGAAGTCAACGAACTTAAGCTACCTGTAACTGCTGATGACATCGCGGCACACTCCAAGAAAGATAGACTAATCGCCCAGGTTCTGGACTGGGTGGGAAGGGGGTGGCCGGAAACAAAATGTTCAGTTGATTTTGTCCCATTTAAAACACGTCAACAGGAACTATCAAAACTCCAGGGATGCCTGCTGTGGGGTACCAGAGTCGTTGTCCCATCCACCCTTCGCGTGCCCATATTGAAGGTGCTGCACGAGGGCCATCCGGGTATCGTGCGAATGAAGGCGTTGGCTCGCAGTTACGTATGGTGGCCCGGGATGGACGATCAGATCGCAGAGTGGGTAAGCTCCTGTAAACCCTGTCAGGAATCTAGAGCAGCCCCACCAGCAGCCACACCCACGAAGTGGGAAAGCGCCAATGCCCCCTGGTCACGGTTACACATCGACCTGGCCGGGCCTGTGCATGGCAAGACTTTCTTGGTGGTCGTGGATTCGTATTCTAAATGGATAGACGTTGCCTTGCTCCCCACGACCACCACTCAGGCAGTTGTCAAAGCCCTGACCAGACTTTTTGTGACTCATGGGCTCCCGGACACAATAGTCTCCGACAATGGGCCGCAGTTCTCGTCCGGCGAATTTAGCAGGTATGTCACGAACCTGGGCATCCAACACGTCCTCACAGCCCCCTTTCACCCTGCTAGTAATGGGATGGCGGAGAGAGCCGTCAGATTGGCCAAGGAGGCACTAGCCAGATTCGGTCAGGAAGACTGGCATTCCAAGTTATCCCGTTTCCTCCTCAGCCAGCATACAACCCCATGCACTAGCACTAACAAATCCCCGGCTGAACTGTTAATGGGGAGACGTTTAAGAACCACTCTTGACAGGCTGCATCCCCACTACTGTCCTGATACCCCTTTGGGTTCTGACAGCCAGGTGCGAGACTTTGCCTTGCAGGACCCAGTCTTCGCAAGGAACTATGCAGGAGATCCATTGTGGGTGTCAGGGCAGATCATGGCTATCACCGGTCCAAGGTCCTACCGGATCCAATTAGAAGACGGTCGAGTTTGGCGGAGACACCTGGACCAACTACGCAGGCGGCGGAGTGACCGGAACAGCGGTGAGCCAGATCCAGCAACCAACCCTCGAATCCTCGCCCAGGTTCCAGAGGGAAATTCCCTGAGGGACCAGACATTTCCACTCGAACAAAGGGAGCTGAGAGCGGACCTAGACGGCCGGCCCGAAGCTCCTGTACGTCCACCCTGCGGAAGCACCGACCGTTCAGGCCGAGACGTTCTACCGAGCCAACCCGAACGAGGGGAGACTTCTCGCTCCCCGGATCCAGTACCAATCCCAGAGGACTCCACGGCGGCCTCGGAGCCGCGCTCCTTGGACTTGATGCCAACCGGCAGTTCCCCTGAGCTACGACGTTCGGGTCACCAGCGAAGTCCTCCATCATACCTCAAAGACTATGCATGCACCCAGCCAGGGGGGAGGGGTGTTATGTCTGTGGAACTGGTTGGAGTTCCCAACCAGGTCCGCACTTTAGGCGGGAGCATCAGCAGCTCCCATTGGTTGGCTCCGTTTGACAGTCGGCTATAAAGCCGGCTGCCGGACGAAGCCAGCCGTTGTTGTTTTCCAGCAGTCTGCCTTGTTAGCGGGTAGACACAACAACCCTTTATTCCTCTGAATAAAGCCTTTACTAGTATGCTCTGGTCTCGGCCTCGTTTGTCCCTTCGCTCCACAACACTCTTGTTGAAATCAATGAGTTTTACAAGTGCTTATAGAATAGACACAGATCTTGTTAAAGGCAACATTGCAAATACCAGTTAAATAGAACTACTCCAACTCAGCCAATCCTTTGGAAACTGTTCAAGTCAGACTTCCTAAAGTAAGGAGGACAAAAAGCCCACACATAAAAACACAACCGAGCCTTTCAAAAACATTGCCTAGAAAATTTCTCTTAGGAAGTAATATATACCTGCTATAGCCAATCTCAGGGCTCTGAACTTTAAAAGTTACCAGTGAATTTTATCAATGACCAAATAAGGCAAAATAGCATTCGTAATTAAAGGCAAGCATACATTTTTCAAATTTGCTTTTGACAATCATCTAGTTCCTTTTCAAAACCCTTATTTCCAAGAAAAACTTCAATTCAGCCAAAGAAACCAGTTAGTAGCTACCAAATATTTGCTGCAGGCTTGTCTTTCCCCATTGCAATATTTTTTTGCTAGATTTACTGAAGTCATTTCTTCAAATGTTACCTTTTAGAAAAACATTTCAAGGTCTTTATGAGCACATATTGCTCCAAGTTGCACAAACAATATTTGAATTGCTATGCGGTACACCCATCCAAAACTGGATTTATTTGTTTTGGCTCTCTTTTATAGCTAGTCAAGGGAGATTAAAATAGCTGGTAGTCCAAGCATCCTATTTATCCTTGGTCTCCTATTCACTGCCCTAAACTGTCTTCTCAACACCGCATGGTTACATACAGTACATGCTGGCAACTACTCTGTCCACCCCTTCCAGTTTTAGGAAATGTAACAGAATTACAGAAGGCTTTTTCACTCTATGTAGAGTACCAGACTATTTTCTATTTAAAACTCTTCCCTTTTCACATTTGACATCCCTTTGGGGAACTGAAACAGGCTTTCATTATGGATGAACACATCAGATCCTGGCATAAATTTATCTACATCTAACATGTGTTTTTACCCTGCTTTGTTAATTACCAAAGCCATCTGTGGGGAAGTCAGGGCTTCCTCCTTGTCACAATTTATCTTTATCTCTTGCTAGATTAGGTACTGAAGTCATATTACTAAATCTCAAGTATCATACTAAGTTCTCTGAAGACAAAGCCTGACCAATACAAATAAAATTACAGGTGAATTAACCAAATCCACCCTGTATCTTTGTCTGTATCTTTGTCTGTATCTTTGTCAAACAAGAAGTGATTGGTATGGACTTGATGTGGCATTTTTGGGAAGAAAGACAAAGAGCCATTTGCACATACCATTCAACACTTGTTGTCTCATAGCTAAAGATTTAAACTGCTTATCCTGATAAAAATATTTTCAAGAAGAGAGCAACAAGCCAGCCAGAGCTTTTCCCCCACCTCCTTTTATCTCTTCAAACTACTCTATTATTGTCTTGCAAAGTGACACCCAGCATCTAGCAAGTTTCCTTTTCCTTTTATAAAAAACAGGCTAGCCAGTGAAAATCTATGAACCATGTAAGCTTTGCTTTTTCACGCAACCAACTATGCCACCATGCCTCCATAGATGTTCAAAGCAACACCTCATATAAGCTGAACACAGAACATTGCCACTCTCTCTTATAGAACTGAATATTCAAATGGGGGAAAGATGAACTCAATTCCTATATATTCAGAACCAAACAGATAGCATTGATTCAAATATAGCATAGAAACAAAACAAAACAGTAGTTCTTCAGAAAGCACGACTCAACAGTGACAAAAAACTGGAGGCATTATTGTCCAGAATGCCCACACACACACACACACACACACACACACACACACACACAAAATTAAGACTGGACATAAAAATGTTACTGGAAGAGTTAGATACACCTTGGTTCTTGAATACTAAACAAACAGTCAGGAAGATACATGCCTTACTACCGCGTTTCTCATATAATAAGGCCGGGTCTTTTTTTTTTTTTGAACCCCGAAAAAATGGCTAGGCTGTCTTTTCAGGGGTGACTTAATTCCCCCCATTTGCATCTTTGGGCGGGCGGCGACGGCTTGGATGTTGACCTCAGCGTTGGTGGGGCACTTCGTATTGGGGTCAACGCAGGCAGCACCATATCCGGGTGTGCAACAAAAGTACTTCCTAATGGCAAGCCCCCCCACACCATTCCCCCCATTTCGCATGTTTTAATATAGGCCTTAATTTGGGGGGAGGGGCTTAATTTCATTTCATGCCTATAAAACATGCTGGGACTTCTTATTGGGGGAGGCCATATTGTTGGAGAAACAGGGTATCACTGCTATAACCTGGGTTACCCTTAGAGGAATTTTGGGAGGGCTGTGCACACAGGTTACACTCAGTATCTGAATGAAGATTATTCTAACTCAAGCCTACTTTGTTGGAGTACATTGATTGGACTACAGCAGCAACTATAAGATACTTTACTACAAGCATCTAAAGATCTCAATAGAATCTGTACATCATGGCAACATAATTTTTTTCACATCATACCTTTTGGACCTCAATTATATTTGACAAAAAATTAGAGTGAGCTCAACTGAACTTATTGAAATCTGTTTCTCAGTAACAGTACTTGGATTCATGCTGTGAAACCACCATGGCATCTTCATCAAAATACTTTTTTGGAAGGAGGTCACAAAATACACAGTAAGTCATAATGTGGCTTCTTCTATTTTGGTTTAGAAAAAGTTCTTTGAACCAAAGCTGTGTGGTTTCTGACTTAGTGTTATTTAGCAATTTGACCACTCTGGCTTTTTCAACTCAAAGTAATACAGTGGTCAGATGTTGGACTAGACCTGGGGAATCTCTTTTCCACAGGACATACTGGCTGACTTTAGATCACAGTTTCTCAAACGATTTCAGAAATGTTGCAAGGATAAAATCCAGGGAGATCAACATGGACATTGAGCAATCTCTCAGAGATATAAGGCAGGATATAAATAATAATATTAATAAAAACCCAACCAACCATAGCTTTGTACCATACAGAAAACCAGCCTTTTGTTTCAACAGTATTTTCTAATAAATAAATAACTCTTCCAATTTCCTGTTACAAGAAATGTGTTGACAGTAAAGGAAACAAGAACTCTTTCGTTTTGGTTTCCTATTTATTTAAATGTCCCTATTTTCTTATTGCCATAATGAGGGAGTAGTGCCTGGCAAAGAAAGCAACTTAAAGTAGATTTGTTGGGAATGCTTACATTTGCTCTTGTAAAATATACTGAGCCTTTCATGCAATAAAGTGTTATGCTTATAAGCGTTGCTTAACTATAACATATCAGGTTGGGAGGGAGAAGAGACTCCAACTAAGTAAGCTAGTAGAAAGTTTACCTTTATATACACATTATTTCAAGTTTGTTTATTAACAGCTTCTCAACTTTTGCCCCTTCTTTTGTCAACATCTCAATTTTTTCAACTGAAAGCCCCATTTGTTATCTATGGGGGAAAAGGCTATCATGACTATTTCTGCATTATTGGGGACCAGGACAACAAACTTTGCTGAAACATCTACCTCAAACTCAGGAGGTAAAAGGTAAAGCCTCTTTCCAGTCAAACTTGATGACTACTAGAGCTGTGAAAGGACTTTGGATTCAAAGCCGAAAGGTGCTTTGATGCAAGCATGGGCACCCATGTGTCTACAACTCCTTAAACCAAATGTGTGTTTTGCAGTTGTGTGATCCCAGGTAAAGACACAGTTGCTTTAAGTAACTGCAGACAGGGGCTATGTGTTCCCCAAGCACATTTTGTCTTTGAATCTAAAGAGATGCTCATCTTTAGTGACTATATGAATGCTGTCATGCAGATTTCTTGGCAATAATAATAGTTTGTCATTCTCTACTTTGGGAATTTTTTTCACAATCTACAGCCTGGGGATTTCTTAGTAGACTCCCATCCTGGTCTGCGATAATCAGGTCTGACCCCACTTCATTTTTTCAGATTAGGCACAGTCAACTAGATAGTGCATTTACTATGGCAAAAGGAGCTCATAGCCTGGTTATAAGCCTTATAGGGAAGCTTTGGCAATATGCTTTTTGCAAAATGTTATCATCACAATCTATTTTTAAGCTTCAGATTTCTCAGGAGATAAAGCAACAAAAATAGCTAAGAAATGCAGATTGTATTTCAAAGAGAAATATGTTTATACAAAGGAGAATACACTTTGCACAAAATGAATTGTTTTTGCAAGTAATAAGAGCTTGCAGTTACAATTGCTAATAGATTCCCCTCAAAATATGGCCCTGAACATTATATATATTTTATGTATAATTTTTTGACAGAAATTAGAAGAATCCTACCTTATATTCCATTATTTATTTTTATTCATTTACATCCCACCTTATTTTTTATAAACACCTTAAGGCAGTAACTATATCTAATACTCCTTCTCCTCATCCTGTCTTCCCCAGAACAACAATCCTATGAGGTGAATTGGGTTGAGGGTGAATGACTGGCCCAAGGTCGCTCAGCTGGCTTGCATGACTAAGGGGGAACTAGAACTCACCGTCTCCTTTACCCACTAGACTAAGCTGGCTCTCTCGTTAGATATACAATTATAGCCCCAATGTAGATGGATCGGTTAGTTTATAGATCTAAAATCAATACAGTTGTTTAAGTACTTAAATATTAAAAGGGCCTCATTTACTTTTGAAATAACATGAGAAAAAGTGGACAGTGACAAAAGGTATAATCTGGGAGGTGGGAGGTAGAAGGCCCAGATTAAAAATGTAATAGGTAATAAATTAAATAATTCCAAATAAGTCCTCTAGATGTCTCCAAGTCTTCTGGAAAAAAAATCAGATCAGAGAGCACCCATGTCTACATATTTGTGTCATGGTGTCCGGTATTCAAAACCAGTTGTACATATTGACAAAAGAAAATAAACACTCACTCCATTCCATGATCCAGGAAGACAAAGAAAAGTTGAACATAGTACAATTTAAAAAGCAAATAGATAAATTCCATTAGATTTTTTTAACTTCAAGGTTATATAAAGTTCATCCATAAGTCTTAACTAACACCACAGCAGATACTTTTTAGCTGAAGCATTTTTATATATAGTTCAAACGTTTTCAGATAGGTAGTTCCAAATAGGAGGGAGGGAGGGAATCCAGGGGCAGTGAAAAACAGCTGGCAAATGAAGAGGTGTAATTGCCCGTGTATCACCCTATCTTAAGCACAAGTTCGCTTTCTCAGCATTAGTTTAAAGCAAACTCATTCTTGATTCCTGCTGTCCATAGTGATTCACAGGAATCCTGGCTACTCATTACTGGTTTCCTTCCTTCCTTTCTTCCCCCAGAGATCAAGACCACCTCAAGACTCCTGAGAAAGGGCTGTGTAGGAACAGTCATCTCTCAGTCAACAGAAAGACTAAGCAAGCCTCCATATTACCACAGTTACATTTCCCATAACGGGCTCTTTGGGAAATCCCTGCACTTATAGATCTTGAATTTAGAAGACCACAAAGCAAATCACTGAATAGACACTTACTATGCAGCACTATTGAAGCAACATGCCTGTGGACTTTTCTATCAGACTGTTCTGATAAAAAAATTACTATGCAGTACCCTCTGAACTTCCTTTTACAATAGCAAAAAGCCACCTTTCATTTCACAACTCTTCTGGCCTCCAAGGAACTTCATGTAGGTGAGGGTTAGAATGCAGTATTGGGGATAGAGGGTTAGAATGCAGCCATGACGGTGCTATGGTTAGAGTGCAGTATTGCAGGCTAACTCTGCTGACTGCCAGCAGTTTGATTCTGATCAAGTCAAGGTTGACTCAGCCTTCCATCCTTCCAAGGTGGGTAAAATGAGGATTCAAATTGTTGGGGGTAATGTGCTGAGTCTGTAAACTGCTTAGAGAGGGTATAAAGCACTTTGAAGTGGTATATAAGTCTAAATGCTATTGTTATTGCTTTCATTCTATTCCTTGTCCATCAACTATGTTTCCATTGGGGCTGCAGAGGAAGAGAAGTCAGCAATTCATTCATATCCCTCCCTTAGTAGTCCTTTTGGCCATAGGCTTCTTCGAAAAGAACACTGCATGCCCAAATTCATGTGTCCTGAATTTCTTGCTGACTGGAAGTGAGGAGAATCTATTCCTTTTCAGCCAGAATGGAAATGCATATCGAAGATGAATAATTAATATTTCACCAAAAATCATATCAAATTGTTTTGAGAATTCCAAGGATATCAAAAGAGGGAGGGGGGGTGAATTTTCCTGCACAGCATCTCGTGACTATAGAGCTTTTTCCAAGTGAGGATTTCTATTTGCCTTAACACACATAGAGCCTGGCTCCTTGATTTAAATCACTAAGCCATTTTGCTTTCCTGGGCAGTTTTCTGCAGGCACTATTTTGAGATAATGTCTTTATTAGGTCAGGGGACGATTGACAGAAAGTTGCAAGCTTTCAAATTTCTAAGAAGCCTTCACCAGAAAAGATGGTATAAATCTTCAATCTAGTGAAAAGGGTCTCGGTATTTGTTGTTGTTTTTCTCCCTTGTGGATCAACATGACTGCTTTTGTGCTTCAATGTGACTAATAAAATACTGAACATAATCAATTAACAGAAAAAGCCCACGTAAAAGAAAGGGGGTTGATCAATTTGCTGTTTTCCAACCAAAGGACTCGTAGGTCTCAAGCGTGAATACCAGTTTCACTTTAATGGCTAAACATTTTATATTTTCATAATGACAAAGACTAATTATTTGTTTATTTTTCTTGCTAGCAAACTTTGGAAGAGTCCCTGGTATAATATATCTTCTCCTATCTCCACAATCATATGCAGGTCTGGGAAATCCTCATCAGTGCATTTAAAACTCTAAGATGTTACAAATCAAAACACCACCCACATTTTCCTTCTAAGAGAAAATAGGGGGCACGGGACTCTTGTCACCTGGGTCTCCCTCATGGCTGGATTGTTAATCACTGTCCCTGGCTTAGAAACTCCCAAGCCTGAACCTCCTTAGGGGAAGATAAAGACTTTCTCTATGAAGCTCAACCTGGAGATTGTATAGACACTTACTTGGCAACCATATGAAAGTAGTTTGTCAATACTTTATTTTGGAGACATTTTAGTATTTAAAAATACAGTTTAAGTAGACCCCAGAAATTTCCTAGTAGCGTCCCATCCAAATATTAACCAGCCCCAGTCCTATTTAGCCTTTTTCAATGTCATTTGCCTTACCATGGATTTTTGGCCAGTATGGTTATAGGGCAGTTATTCAGAAAAGCAAATAATCAAACAAAATGAAATAAAGGGATATATTTGGACAAAGGAAGCTCTTTTAGAATTAGACCAAGACAGAATCTGAATATTTCCTCCAGCAGTCCTGCTTCTACTGTTTGGCTTTTCATCATCAGTCTGTATCATATTTAGTAATTGTGTTGATTAAGTAATGTTTTGGAATTGGCATGGTTGTTTTTAATTGCATTCCATTAAAGCTGGTTCATTCTTTGTTTAAAATTGATTTAATGGGCTTGTTTTACTGATAGCAAAGTACAAGAGTCCTACCTGTAAACTGCTTTGAAAGACATTTTAAAAATTCATTGCCTAAGTAAATAAAAGCAAAAAAAGTATTTTTGGTTATATAGCATTTTGATCTTCAGAAGCTTGACAGTTTCCTCTCAAGTGTAGAAACTAAAGGATGAACTTGTCACCCCATAAGTCCTGCTGGCAAAGTTACCCTCTTCAGCACAGCATAAGAGTTTCTCATAGCTTGTACCTGATGCCCTAAACCAGCAGATGTCCTCCCTATTACAAGAACTAATTGGAGGAATGAGCCCAAAGGGCAAGGATTAAATGACTCTGGAGAGAAGATTCACTCACCCCATAATAATTCCCACTCTCACTCCCAATTCTGTATGCACACCTATCTTTTCATATTTCTAGGAAATCAACCTTTGAATCCTCATTTCATTCATGGAAATACTGAGGAGTGATTACAGAGTATTAAGCAATGATTCACATCCATGTTGAATTATTTTGACTATGCCCCCTTAGGGAATGACTTCCTAACTCATCTACATTGATGTGTGGACGTATCAAAGTCTGTAGAATTAAAACCAGTTTGGCCTGCAAGTTGGCCTCTCATCCTCCTCTTTACCATTAAACAGCTTTCTTCTTTCAAAAGAAGGATCAGATTTATTTGATTATATTTGTAAAGAAAAGAGATTCAATTAAACTAAGTCAAGCAATTGGGGCTATATAGCTTAATCACAGCTCTGCTCTCCTCTATTAACTTTATATCTGTATTAAGGAGAAATCAATCAGCTGAAATGAAGCATTAGCCACAACTTCCTCCTCACTGGGAAAAGCAAGAACAGGCAGAGGTTCATTTGCAACTGAAATTGCTCCTGAGGGTGACAAGAGCTGAAAGTGGTTCAACTCCCCAAATGAGAGAGTTCCTTCTACATTCCCCGACTTCTCCCCCTTTCCCCATATAGAGTATAAACCAAAATTTCTGTGTATCTCTTACATTTATCCTTAAAACAGTGGGTTTACAATTTAGCAGCACAGAAGCCCATAATGGAAAGAAATGCATCATACATGATACAGCTACTTTGCATTCCATGGTTACCCATAATTAATGTCACTTGTGTATCGTTTTCTTGAATACAGCAAATGCTAAACTGCAGCCGGACATGCTAAACATATTTTACAGTATTCTTACTCTTACAGCAGGAGCAAAGTTAATACAATGTAAGTCCTTGAAAAATCCTGATACATTTTAAGATTTACAAAACAGAAAGCTAATAAAATATGAGGCAGACATTCTTCATTCTAATTCTTTCTCAGTTTTTGGAAATTTTTTTAAGTCTCTGAAAGCTAGACACTTGATTAGTTCAAATTTTTATATTAAGACTGTTTAACCATAATCTGCTGACACTAGCTTCAAAGACTATGTTTTGTTTACTTATCAAATTTATTTGCCACCCATCTCACATAGTGGTGGGATTCAAATAATTTTACCACTGGTTTGGTGGTCATGGCTTGGTGGGCATGCTTTGCACGGATGTACACACTTCGCTTGCACGTGCCAAACATACACTTTGCGCAGGCACAGAGGCATTCTAACTCACCTCCTGCAAGCCTGCACAATCCCAGTCACTTCAGCAGCTGCCGCACAGAACTCTTCTGTGCCGTGCAAAGCAACTGTGCTTCAAATTCAGAGGATAAAGGTGAGTATGGGAGCCTGGGCAGGCAGGTGGGCCCAACAGCAGAGTGGTAGAGAGAACCGGTTCGGTCTCCGCTGCTCATCACCGCTACCGGCTCTGCAGAACCGGGCCGAAGTGGTAGAATATCACCACTGATCTCACAGTTCAAGGTGAGATTCCACAATGGCTAGACTCCTACACCAATATACTGCTTGATGGGTACATGCAACGTAGTCCTTCACTTTGGCTTATCTGGAAAAGTTTTCCAATATTCTAAAAATGTCCAAAGGCTTTGCAAGCAACCCAAAATGCCTCTTGTCATCCCACAATGCCTCTTACTCAAAATATTAAATCCTGCTAAAAAAATATTAGTAAGAAAATTGCATCTCTTAAATGCAAATCAATGCCAAGGGGCAAAGCAGCCCTCACCTTCTTCAGTTTGCAAAAGGATGCCCATAGGGATTGGACAAAGAGGAGCTTCTAATGCATCTACCTCCTGAGCTGCCATGTTTTAACACAAAAAGCAGCACTGAAAAGCAGGATTAGTGACTGTTTCACCAGGCCCACTGGCAAAAGTCCAAGGCTTCTTCTAAACCAGTTAACAATGCCATTTGGTTTCCATCAAGCTCTGACTGGGATTTAACAATATGGACAACTTCTCCTAGTCTCCAGAAAATTTAGATCATTGAATGGGGGGGGGCGGGGGAGACAGAATTCCTACATCTGCAGTTCTTCTAGCAAATCCTGCAAATGCACAAGCAGGGACTTTCAGAAGACAACAGCTGCATAGGAAAATGGAAGAGCTCCTTATTCATAGAACCCTAACAGCTGAGAGGAACCAAAAAGCTACTTTTGCCAATCCCCACCTGCTAAATCTCCACTCCTTCCCCATCCACAGCACTCCCTATGCAGATGCTATTGGGGGAGAGAAAAAAAGGATTATTGGAATAAATTCCTCCAGTAAACAAGCCTACCTTCCCTTCTTACTTCCCCAAAGAGAAACTTCTGATGGTTAGATTATTTGTTTCAATTTAGCAATATGGATTCAAATTAAAAACCCACCCTTCCCCTTCGCACCCACAACGTACACACCATCACAATCATCATTTGTTCTTAAATTCATTGGGATATATATATATATATATATATATATATATATAAATATATATATATATATATATATATATATATATATATATATATATATATATATATATACACACACACACACACACACACACACACACACACACATACATATACATACATATTCATATACATATACATATACATATACACATACATACACACACACACACACATATATATACATACATACACATACAATATATACACATACACATACATATATATATTCTTTTGTGAAATTTCATTTCTTTCTGCCAGAATGGCCAAGCCCTGGAAGTGAAAAGGCTCTCAGTTGTTCGGCCTCCACGGATGCCCAGGGATTACAGAAGGGCAGAGATGAGAGGGGCATTCTCTGCAAACCTACACCAGCAATACACATCTGCCAGTACCTAGTTCCTATGGCCTCAACCTTGGGGGGGGAGATGAGATTTTAAAAACCCAGCCTGCTGTTAACACAGGGCTACTGCAGCCTTCAAGGTAGCCACCCACTGCAGCAAGGCACCACTGCCAAGAATCCAGAAACAAGCCAGTATTTACAACACAATCATCACCCTTTCTCCCCCTTATTCCCTCCATTACTTCAATCTCATTGCTGATTTCCCTGAAATCATCAGGCTGGGTTGGGGAGGTGAGGGGGAAGAACTTCCTCTGGGGAGATTCCTCAACCACTGCTGCTGAGGTGGCTATAGTCCACTCAGGGCTGCAAGGAAAAGGGTCCCCCCAGGCTTCTCTAGCAGATAAATGGCTCTCAGACATTTTCATCCTCATCCCAGGGCTTCCAAACCTTTGCTTAAGGGCTCACCTAACAGATAGGGATGCTCCACTCGCCATTTTTTTTGTTATTCAAAGCATAACTTAGCAGAAACTATTTTCTTGTTCCTTCATTTGAGGCTCTTCTTGATTTTTATGATGGGCAGAAACGAGTGACCAGCACCCCTACAGAACTGAAAGGGCTTGCCTTGCATCTCACCAGCCACTTCGGATTTCCCCAGGCTGGAACCGGGTGGGGAGAGGCTATTTCCATCAGCTGCAACTTCCAGGGTGGGTAGCCTGGTAGTTCCTTTTGGAAGCAAATGGGAGTCAGACAGCGCAGCCTGGGCCAGCATTAGCGCGCTTCAGCAAGCCTTTGCCCCGCACCCGCTTGCTTAATAGTTGTTGTGGGTCTTGTGATCCGCCCAGCCCACCCTTGGAGGCTTCTTTCCCCTAAGGAGCTCTGCGGCATCCAATAGTCAGATGCGCCAGGGCGGGAGAGGCTCGTTTGAGAAAACATGGCAGACCGGGCCAGGCGATGGGACGGCCCTCGCAAGCCCTCTCGGCCAGACTTTAGCTCTAAGGCAAACCTCAAGCTCCCCAAAGCGAAGGCACCGCCTGGCCCAACTGACCTTGGGGAACTTGGCTTGCGAAGATTGCCGGAGGACCCAACTCACGGATGCCGCGCAGACTCCCAAAGGGATTTCTAGCCAGCTGTTTAAATAGGAAGGGGGAGGGGAGGGCAGCGCCAAAGGTCCGCAAAAGTGAGTGAGATTGGCGGCAAGCCCGCTTCGTCTGGTGGGACTCGAGGCAATTCTCTGCCCGCCACCTCGAAGAGGCGGCAGACGCTGCCGCAAAGCTCATCTTCGCCAAAAGCGATAGCGGTGTGTAGCACGCCCTGAACTCTGCGGGAAGCGCCGCCCCGGCGAGTGTATCCAGTGCCATCTTTTGCGATGGGGCTCGCGAAGGGTCGCAGACTCTGCCTCCTCCCGGTGAACAGGCACGAGAATTACGGTACTATTTCGAATGTCGGGAGGGATTGAAGTAATCTGAACGTTGAAAAAAAGAGAAAACCCTCACGCCCATCACTCTTACGTTCCTTACTTCGCCGCCCTTAGCGATCCTTTCTCCGGCAGGTTCGTTTGGATCAGCGCTTTGAGCTCTCGCCTGCCACCCTGCCTTGTAGCCCGCCCGAAGTTGGTCCTCGCCCACCCGCTGCATCCCTCCAACGTTTCGTTGTCTGAGAGAAAAAAGGCAGGTTTCAAACCCACTTAGAGATCCCGGGCTTTGATGTAGGAACTTTGTGGCGTGGCTCGGCTGTTTTTTTCTGGGCTGTGAGAAAAGCGCTCTGCTTAAGCTCAAGCCACCCTTGGGGAAAGCTTTCATGCTTTTTGGCGCTCGGCTAAGGCCTAGCGAGCGGCGGATTTCTTTCATCGGTAAAATTAAGCCATCTTCGTGGAAAACCTGTCATAACCTGATTCTAACCTGATTGTTGAGAGCCACCCTGCATGCTGGTTGACAATCCATATAATTCCCAGAGACCTTTTAGTGCTGGAACCGTGCGCAGAATTGCGCTGCGCCCAAGCAGGCCTCGAATTGAATCAGACTCTTTGGAATCGACTTGTAACCCCGCAGCGAACAATTTGTATTCGCTTCGCGCTAGAGGTACAGGGAACCACCACCACCCCCCTTTGTTATTTCGAAACTACCTTAAGTTGCTCCACTTCGCTGGATAAAGCTGTGTTTCATGGCTCTTCTTCCCCTCTGTTCTTTGTGGGTCTGATCTGCCTTATCAGAGTTTTCCCTGAGCGCTCAGTAACCAATTTAGAGAAAAGGAGCGTCTCAAAAGGAGTAATTAAGGCGGATGGGTTTAGTGCGCCCACTTCGCCAATAATCAGAGATTAGTTCCAGCCTCCCTTTTTCTTTCAGTAACAAGGATGGAAGAGTTTTAAAGAAGCAATAGAGTGTTTTAACAATTCACTGCGCTTTGAAATAGACTGGGGGTCCTGAAATGCACCATATGGATTGCTTCGATCCTTCATTGCACCCCTTTTGGCCAGTAAGTTTCATCCAGAAAAGTTTATAACCGTTTTGCAAGGGTTTTCAGCCAAAATTGTTACATAAAGTTCTTTCTCCCCCGTGGAAGAAAGTACACCTGTACGCGCGTGCGTACACGGGCAGAAACATATGCAAAGGGCATCCTCGGTGACTCTATTTCTTAGATATTAAGCAGGAAAAATGCGGTTGGCTGTTCTTTCATTGAATCCAAGCCACTCATTCAATGTTGAAAACGCAAACTTTTTCTATTTCTAGAAGAGAATCTTCCTTCCAGCACCACCCCAGTCGGAATTTTCTTATTTTAGAAATGTAAATCTGAAACGTATCTCATATTTAAAAGTGAATTATGGCTTTTTTTGTTATAAAGACAAGACAGATTTGGAGAAGTTATATTTTCTCTCCGCCTCCACAAATATTATATAGCAAGGGAGACTTGGTGGTATGTTTAGATCTTTGATTTATTCCATATGTGACGTGCACAGCTAAAAACAACCCCAGACTTTTCAGTTGGTTACAAAGTCATCATCCATTTTGCAACCAACTCAAGTGGGGCTTTCAGTAAAGGAGTAGTTACGGCCGAAGGTATAAGCAGAATCTGGTTGAGTAACCCCGGATTGGTCGCTTCCCCATCTCTCTTGAAAGAAATTGGTTGAAGAGGCGGGTTGGAGTGTCTTTTAAAATAGAGGTGGTGATCCTTAGGTCTTACCTGCTGCTTGACCCAAGACTCCCGATCCGGCCAAACGAAGAAGGAGAAATCCCCAAAGCAGAGGAACTGTATCCATTTCGGGGAGGATGGAGAAACCCTTGATGGGGAAAGAGTGATTCCTCCCAAGCCGCGCTGGGTCAGGGAGAGCGGGATTTTCTTTAGCAACTCTCCGGGAGGATTTCGTTCCAGAATTTCCTCTGCCGAGATTTCAAATCCGTTCCGGAGCTTCCTCCCCTTGGCTCCGCAATAAACCCACTTCCCCAAAAGATCGCCGAGCTGGAGTGAAACTCCTGACGTTCAGCAGAAAAAGAAACCGCTCAGCCGGCAACACACGGAGCAAGAGAACCGCGCACGCCCAGAGCACGGGAGAGAGCCCCGTTCTTCAGAGCGGCGTTGCCTTTAGCACGGCACCACCGGCTAGGTTCTTCGCAAAGCCGCCGAAAAAAGGCCGCCTTGGCATCGCACCAAGCTAGCCGCGCACCCCTCCCCCCACAGTCCTCGTCCGAGCCTGGTGGCGGAGAGCGAGAGCGCAACGAACGGCGCTCCCGGCGAAGGGCGATTTCCTAGCCCGCGGCGCCCGGCTGCTTCCCCCCGCGCGCTTCCAGTTCGAGCTCTCAGGCGGCTGCCGGTCGGCTTCACGCCAGAGGCGTTTTCCGGATGCGGCGCCGCGAACGACTCCTCGAGTGTTGCTCTGTAGCCGCCGCCGCCGCCGCCGCCGCCGCCTCCTTCCTCCGACGCGTGGGGTCTTGACTGAAGCTGTGCGGACGTTGGTGCGGGGTTCGCTGCTCTTCCCTTTCTTTGCCTCCGCCTCGGTTTCCTCGCAGCCTTTTCAGGCAGAGCAGCATGTGGATGTCAGACAGAAAGGCAGAGCTATCCGATTACACGCTCGACCAGGGCCCGCCCCTTCTATGTTTCTCATTTAAACAAAACACGCCGAGAGGGGAGGGGAGGGGAGGGGAGGCGGGGGGCGAGAGAGCCCGCGAAGCGCCGCGCAGTCCACGTTCAGAACTCGGCCGGGATCCAGCGGGGCAAGCGAAGGCGCGGCGATCGGCAGAGGCGGCATAAGCATTCTCTGCTCCTTCCTGCAGCACCGGACCGGCTTCGACTTTGTCGGCTGCAGCCCATGCCCGGCTCTTGGGAAAAGCAACAAGTCCGGCGCGGAGGCCTCTTTCTCGCTGGGCGTCTTGGCTGGGCCTGCTTGTGTGGAGGGGAGTTTCTCCCCCCTAGCTCTCGGGAGGTCGCGTGAACGTGTTACATATTGCATCCCTCCATAAAGTGATAGGTATTTAAAATTATACACGCAGGCTGTCGGCGGAAGGTGATAGCTTCAATGCTTAACAGCTTTCTCCAACTATAAACCGGAGTTCTGAGCTCCAAACACCACCCACACAAAGAGAGAGACACAAATAACACTTAAAAGGCTGGCAGGGGATACCTTATGCGCTACAACATAGTGGAATGATTTTTTTGCATAAATCTTGCCAGCAGCATTTTACCCCTAGGAAAATGATAACAATTCAGCCTCAGACCGAGATTGGTTTAAATAACTTGTGGTTGAAAAAAAAAAGAATGGAGCCATTTTTTGCTTGGGTAAGAGAAAGCAGGCTTGCCAGTTACACAAAACTCTTACCTTTGGCAGAATGAAATCAGACGTAAATCAGCATAATATAGGCATTGTGCATTTTTCACCCAAAGTCTAGATCAATTTTTTTTACTTACTCTGTCATTATACACTGCCCCTCATCCCTCTGTGCTGCTATACACACATGGCATCTAGCTAACCCCACTGGGACTGGAAGAAAAGCAGGATCAGGGCCATTTAATACTTGTATGGGAAGCCTTGTGGGAGATTTTGTAGGCTTTGGACTCGGAAACTGTTTTTGTTTTCTTTCAAATCCCAGAAGAAAGAGTTAGCAAATATTGGATGAGAGCTCCTGGAGGTGCTCATGAAGTCACCCATCATTGATCTTGGGATGTTTTGGTCTTGGGACAGATGCTGGTGCAGCCTGTTCCCCACACACACTCACGCACACATACTTCTGCCTGGTCCCTGGGAAGGAGAAGGGCAAGCAGGCAGGACACATGCAACAAAACTACAGCAGCTGATTCTTATGACAAGGTCTGGCATGGTACTCTGTGGATATGCCAAGATGCTTCTGCTAGTTATGGTAACAGTCATGAGAAGCCTATTAGCACATTGGCTTTTCTCATAAGAGCTGCTTTGGAAGCACTCCCAAGGCATCTGCTGAAAGCCCACGTGCAGTCCATACATAGGCTTCCCTGGGCTCAGTTTGTAAGGATAGTAAGAAAGGGCCCTTTCTTACTGTTCCTATAAGACTGAGCTGCTCAGTTTTCACCAGTTTTCAGTACAGAGAAATCATCATCAGACGGACCAGTGGAGCATAAGCTCTGAAAAAATTCCTAAAGTAGGTTGAACAAACAATATGCCAATCATGGACTGCAGTTGTGCCAGCTATTCTACAAGACTAGTCATTATGAACTAGCACATAGGTACAACTCAGACAGGACAGTCAATCAAGTTCTAATGTTGGTCGTTATATAAATAGTTTGGAAGTACATATCATTGAAGTGAGGCATATTTCTGATGACTCATGGAGGTAGCTGATATTCAAGTATTCTTGAATGCCAAGAACAAAAATGAGTACTGTGACTTCAGTTAAAGCCTAGAATTGGAATTGCTTGCATCCACATAGGTCAATTCTTTTTCTCCCCCAAAAGAGAGGGAAATCACACACTTCATTGCAATACTTAGACACTGGCTTTGTGCCAGAGGAATGGGAAGTAGAAAGATCCTTGGAAAAGCCAAGGTTTTGATTGAATCTCTAAAGAACGATATGAAGTCAAAACTAAAAAGAATACAGTGTTAAGGAAAAGATATAGGGGTGGTGAAATTGGCAGATTAAGAAAAAAAATTCATGATGCTGTGACAAGAAGAGTTACTGTGCTCAAAAGCTCAAGTGCTTGTACCTGGTGGCTACCCATAAAACCTCACCATGAAATTTCATGGTTGACTGGGGTGGTGCCTAAAAGCATCACCAGAAGAGGGCAATGGCAAACTGTCTCCCTGTTGGTGCTAAGAAAACAACGCTGGTATGGGCAGATAGTTACCAGAAGCTGAGCCCATCTTGAGGAAGAGTGTACCTTCATTTTATGGCAAAAACTATTCTAAAAAAGATTGGAAGACAGATGGCTTAAATTAGTCTTTCCCCAAGCTGACACTTTCCAGATTTACTAGATTAAAATATTTGGCCAAGGTAACTGGAATTAATTGGAAATGCAACCTTTGAGGAAGATGTGGTATAATTCTTGTGTTTTTTAAACATGTGACTATCCTAAGGATACATTAATATCCATTTTCTTGTTTAAACTTTAGTATATCACTTTAGTATTTTGAATCAAAATCTGTAATTCAGAGAGATGGAGAAATTATATCTTTATGAAATTATGTCTAGTATACCTTTTACTTAATCTGATGAGTTGCTAAATTTGATTAAAAAAGCAGAACACTCTGTAGCTTTTCCTGGTTGTGAAAATTGTACAGAAGAAGCATATTTTCCCCTACACTGATGCTTATCAATCAAACCTTAATTTCTTCTCCCACCTTTCCCACCTTTCTCTTACTTTCTAAAGTTCAGTATAGCCTGGAGTCTAAACCATATGAAGAACAGCTGCAGATTTTGGGTCTGGCTAGTCTAAAGAAAAGAAGAATTAGGGGTGACATGATAGCAGTATTTGAGGGGCTGCTGCAAAGAAGAGGGGGTCAAATTATTCTCCAAAGCATGAGAGGTCCGGACAAAAAAAATGATTGGAAACTATTTTTTATTTATTTCTTTGGTTTGTCAATTGCTTACAAGATAATAGGTATAAGTAAAAAAACATAGTTATGAATGCAGGAAATGGATACGAATAAGAAAAAAAAAACAATAGGACAGGGACGGTAGGCATGTTGGTGTGGTATGCATGCCCCCACAGACCTCTTAGGAAAGGGGTGAGGTCAATAGTAGACAGTCTAAGGTTAAAGTTTTTGGGGTTGGAGGAAGAAACCACAGAGTCAGGTAGAGTATTCCAGACATTGACCACTCTGTTGCTGAAGAAGGAAACTAACCAAAGAGAGAAGCAACCTGGAATTAAGGAGAAGCTTCCTAAAAGCGAGGACAATTAACCAGTAGAACCAATTAACCAGCTTACCTCCAGAAATCATGGGTGCTCCATCACTGGAGGTTTTTAAGAAGAGGCTAGACAATCACTTATCTGAAATAGTATATGTCAGTGATGGCTAATCTTTTTGGCATCAAGTGCCCAAAGTGCACACATGTGTGCGCATCCCTAAAATGCAATACACATGCATCCCCTGCGCATGCACCTGCCCCATGCATGCACCTCGCCCCTGCATGCACTCTGCCTCCCACACATGCACGGCAGAGACCCAAAGACCAGCTAGTTGGTGGGAGGTGCGCACGCATGTGTACATGGCAAAGCTGAACTGGGGCATGCCACCTCTGGCATGTGCGCCATAGGGTCGCCATCACGGATATAGGTTCTCCTGATTGAGCAGGGGACTAGACTAGAAGACCTCCAAGATCCCTTCCAGCTTCTAGTCTAGTCTAGTCTAGTCTATTTCTATTTCTATTCTCAGAATCCCTAAGGCATTTGTAAAGTGTTGTAGTCCCTTAAAAAAGCACTTGATGTAAATATCTAAACCTTTGCAGAGGGTAAAAGAGATCACCCCGCAGTTTAGCAAAAGCACCAGTTTTGGGAAAGATTATTCAGACTCCACAATGATGCTTTTACATTTCCATATGCTAATTTCATTGGATTTTTGCTTTGTTACAATAGCACCCAGAAAGATTTATCATTAAAGGGTTATATTAACGTTTAGGCCAAACGTAAGGATTGCTTGTTCTCAAATTAATTTTCTGAAGAGCTGCAGAAGTTTTTCCTAAAACTAAACTGGTAGTAACATGGGAGCCAGACCTGTAATCAGTTGAATTTCCCCTTCCCCCTTGTGCAGTTTTTGTTCCTTGAAGTTTGAAAAGTTCTGATACCTGATTGCACACCAGGTGCAATCTGTGCACACAAGGTGCAATCTCCAGTCCTACCAGCTTTGTAATGGAGAATATTGTCCCTTTTGTTTTACATTTATTGAACATTTACTATATTTACATATTGTATATCTCATATTCATTCATTTTAGTAGGCAATCCATCACTAAGCTAAACTAGTCAAAACACTTTGTGATTGTAGAAAAAAAAAATCAAGATCACTGGACAATTGTGTCATATCTTTTACTTTTTCTCTCCAACTTTTACCAACCCTGACAATGTTCCACCCGCTTCCCTTCCCTTTCACCTCTCTTTTGACAAATACTACTCAACCACTTTTCATTGTTTTGTTGAAAAATGCTCCACAGTTAAACCTCTTTCTTCAAATGAAATTTGTAGAATTTCTAGCTACTGTACTACCTGCTTTAGGCAATTTCTCTTTTTGTGGGGGTGGGGATATTGGATGATCTGTAAGGATTACTGGGATTATTCAACATTTTAAACCTAGAAAATAAATGATAATTATTTTCCCAGGATGACTCACTGTTTTTCTTTGGGAGCTTAATTTTGCACTGCACAGAACTTCTCAACCAATCTGGCCCATTTTTAGTACAGCTTATAAAAAGTTCTGTTAAAACCATCTGATAATGATATATTTTTGTCTTTATGACAAATTGCACCTGCTCACTTGAAACATTGCGAACTCTGTCACAGATGTCTAAGAGGAGTTTTTTATATCATCTAATGTTCAGTTTTGTTCTGAACCAAGAATAATTTAACAGGCTGGATGTGTGTGTGATTTAGACATTAACTAATTAACAAGCATGTTGTTTTTGGAAAATTCACACATTATTATTGAGGACAAAAGGCAAGGAATCAGGACACCAGGAAGAGCTGGTAATGTAAAGTTTAACTCTTTGGGTTCCTTAGATGTTGTATAAATCATGTTCAGCACATCTGAAGAGATGAGATTTAATAATCCATTTCCCCTGCATGATAAAAGACACAAATGAAACCAAGGCATTTTGAAGTCAGTGGTATTTCTTTGGATTGATGAATAAAAACTGCAAATTGTGGTAGTTGATTCTTACTAATAAAATCTATATATTGCTGTGATCCATCATATAAAGAAAACACTTAGGAAAGTTTATTATCATCCATGTACATGCTTCCTTAACCAGATTTTTGTTAAATAATTGTAAATTTTACCTTGATTTTTTTTCTAAGCCATAGAGACATTTCATTTTTTTTCTATCTCACCTGTCATTAATAGTTTATTAATGAATAGTTTGCTAATGAAAATGGGAGTATAATTCAGTGAATTTTCAGCATGAAAGTGTGACATTTTAATGGCTAACTTATGGTTAGATTCTGTTCAAGCTAGCCATGCATGGCTTATGTGTTTGTTTATACACTTATAAATAGCTCTAGGAAAATATAACATAGTTTTTGCATGTTATATATGAATGCCTCCAAATTCCTATCTGTAATAACAAAAATGTACTTTCTGAGCGTGGTGAAACACATCCATTAAGAAGGAGAGTGGGGGAACATCATAATTAAAACTGGCATAATCCTAAACATATTCAGTAGGATGATAAGGTAAATATCTGTCAAATGCAATAGGAGATTTACTAGTGTAAAGTTTGTGTTTAGGATGTTATACAATGAATGACGTCCACATCACAAAGAAGAAATGGGCAACACATAGTGCCAAGTGAATCTTTCCGCTCTCATTTTGTCATTCCCAGAATTTCCCAAAACAGTGACACAAAAAGCACACGTACTGTCAAAATATGCACATGAAATTTCCTGTAGGCTTAAGATGCTATTTTGAGGGGAGAAACTTTCAAAACACACCCTGCCTGGGCCTCCAGAATTGCCCCCATCATCTACTATATAAAGGAAGAAAAGTGAGAGGAAGAGAGGAAGACAGCAGTTGTAGCTATAAGGCATAATAGGAGCCCTGGAAGCTAAATAAATTAATCAGAATAGAATGCTAGAAGACTTCAGATGTCTTCTAGTCCAACTCCCTGTTGTATTAAAGCTATGTTAAATCAAATAAGCCTGTCCTATTCAGCTCATGTTTTGCAACTCTCACTGTTAGCAGAGTTTTAGAATGTATCTTTCTCAGTTTAACTATAGTTGTTCTGCATGCACAACTCTACCATAGAGTTATCGCTTTTCCCAGTCCGGCCTAGACTTGGAAAGTTTATGTACTTTAGATACGTTGGCTATGTACAACTACATTCTTCTATCAGTTTTCTGCTTTGTGAGAATCTAAGTGCCTAGGGTTGTATTGGATGCAGTGCAACTACAGAGATGATTGGTAGGAGCTACTGAGTTTGACCTGGATCTTGATTCCACATTTACACTGACTTCAGCAGATTCCTCATTTAAAGTGGGCATGTAATTTTCACTGGAATTAAAGCCTTAACACACCATCACTAATAGTCTCCCTCCCCCAACCTTTCCATCTCAGTGTATGAAAATCCTCCATAAAACCTCTCAGAAAATAGGACAATCTGTAATTTAATTGCTCTTTAATAGTTTGTTTACTCCAGCATCTGGAATAAATTTTAGCTGGAAGAATGTCATAGATAAAATGCTGGCTGAAGTTTTTATGGGAAAGAATTTTCTCTCACAAAAGGGTATCTTCAAATTGGGAACCCGTCTTGCTCCATTCTCAGTTTCTGTCTGGGTGAAATGGATTTCTTCTTTCACATCTCACATCTTTGTTCTTTCTAGAATATTAAGAATTTGTCTTAAGAATTAATAACTTGTCACCATTCTGTCATCGTGGAACAAGCCACAACAGTGGATGATACTTATATCCTGCTTCTCAGTCTTGTCATATATATGTGAAAGTCACCTTTTCAAACAGTCACGTAATTACTCTGTTAGAATGAGCCATTCTGCACTGGGGCAGAAGAGAGAAGAGGTTGAGTCAATGGTTCTAGTTATGCAGATTGCCATGTTGCCAGATTAAATTGGTTTCTGTCACAAGGCAAACTTTATGTCTCTATCCTCTTCATGTAGCAGTGGGGCTGCACTAAATAGAAGGGCTGAAACAACCTGGGTCCTCCAGATTGATGGACTACCTTTCTTGAAATAATTGGAGCAAGAGGTTTTTGCAGGCCAACAATTCTGTATTTGCAAGTAACAAGTTGGGAAAGGTTACCAATAAGTTGATGGATTGATTGATTTGATTTGCATTATCAAATAGTTAAAGTGGGATATATATTTCTGAGAAACAAATCAATGACTGGGACTCATTGTGTTGGCTATATGTCCAAACAAGAGCTAGAGGATAGAGAAAACCTAAGAAAGATAAATGGTTTAATGGAAAAATAGAGCAAACAATGGAATTTATAAGATAAGTAAGAAAGAAGTATGCTGGAAGAACTCACTACGTTTAACAAAACCTTTCAGTAATATGCTTGCTTCTCCACATTTCATTGTAGAAAAGCCAGTTTGGAGTAATGGTTAAAGTACCAGACTAGACAGGAGACTGTAAGTTTTAGTCTTGCCGTAGGCACGAAGCCAGCTTTGGGCCAGTTACTCTCTCTGTCTACCCTAGGAGAAGACAAAAGCAAACTTTCTGAAAAAAAAAAAAGAGAGATGGGGATGAGTCTAGGGCCAGGCAGTCAACACTGAATTGAAGGTACACACATGCATACATTTCATTATGCAGTTCAATGTGGCACCTTAGATTGCCTGTAAAGTATGTCAAGTAAACACAGTGAAATTCTTCCAGAAAAATTTACTGATTTTACTTTGATTTTACTGTATGACATACCTTGGATAGAATTCCATATTCCATATTTTCAGACTTTCTCAGATTATGTAAAGTTGACTCAGTGTCACCTTCACTTCTGCCCACTCTAAAGCAATGAAAACAATGCTATGGAGAGAAAAAAAGAAAAGAGTCAAGATGAGGCAAGAGTTTCTGGCAGTGGGGGAAAATGGACCACCTACCAGTTCTGCAGAGCTGAAATATTTCAAGCAAAAAGATCAGCTTGACTGCAATTTCAAATCTAGTGTAGACAGCCAATAATAAATCAACCCAGCCACTTGAAATCAACTGATGATATGAAAGTGGACAGGTCTGGAACTAATTGTGAACTGGCACAACAACCCAGCATGGAAGTGCATTAATTTCTCCCACTCCTAAAAAACCAACTTTCCATTGTAAGAAAAGGTACTGTTGAAATACATTTCTGGCAGTGATGATGGAATCTCATTTTTTTTCTTCTTTCTCACTCAGTGATCATGCCAAGGATTGCATGCAAGGAGGAAGTCATGCACATAAAAGAAAGAGAGGGAGAGAGAGTACACGGATGTGGGATCAATCAATTTACAACTGGGATGCCTTATTAGACTGGCAGTTTGGTTTGCTGGCTAAAGAATATAATAAAAAAACTGAATTGAAATGGAATATGGGCAAGTTGGGGAAAATATTGACTTTGAAGGAAAATATTTCATATTAATCCACAATTTGTGTGTGTGCATTTGTCTTCATTCTAGTCCTTCTGGGAGTGTAATCTACAGAGAGTTAGACAAAGGTCAATGTGCAATTTCCTAATGGGTTAATGTATCAGAATAGCTTGACAGGGCAACTTACTTATATAGTAAGACAAAACTTTATTCATGATGGCAGATAGTAAATTATAAGTATGTGAAATGTCTTGACAACTCTTGTGGCTAAATTCCTTTAATGAGTAATACAAAATATAGGTGTATATGTATCCATTTTTGTTGACCTTAGTCCCGGAGTTTCCTTGGTGACACTTGATGACACTTGGTTAGAAGCATGTCTTCACTTTGCTGTCCTTCTGGTAGAATATTTTTAAATTAATATCTGGACTATTTAAAAAACAGACATCCAGGTGGCACAATCTTTTAATTAAGAAAGTTTCAGCTGGGTATTTATAAATAGCACATGGGAAACTGTACTATTACTTATCTATTAATAGATATAGTTTGGAGTTGGAGTACTATTTTAGTTAGAATGCTGGATTGGAATTAATGAAAAAAATTAGTTCTGACATGGTGACAATGAAACAACTAGATTATGGTGAACCTGAAACAACCTATTAGGTTGTTATCACAACTAAAGATCAGATGAAAACTGTTATCTCCTGCCCAAAAGAAAGTCCCTTGTAGCTCTTTACATAGACCAGGCACAAAAAAAGTGTCACAAGAGGAGTGAATCTTCTTGTAGAGCTCACATTTGTTGCAGAGCAGTAGTTGAAATTCTTTCATAATTACTTCATAGTTTACTTGTCTGAAGATTTGTGTTCTGGGAAACACATTTTTGCAGTGTTTTTCCTCAGTAACCAAGAAACTTCTGGCAGAGAATCCTAAAATGATGAGTGTCACTTAGACTAGGGGCTTGGTCTGCTTTAACCTTACAGGGCAGTTGTAAAAGATAAATTTTGGGGGAAGACAACATTGCGTTCTGTCATTGGCCTGGGCTATGATTCCTCCTTGGTTGAAGGATATGAAGGGCTTCTAGACAGGACTGATTACAAAGAGTTCAAGCTCAGGCCCCAATACTACTGAAAAGATAACTACACACAGTATGCCTAGGCATGTTCCACCAAAGATTCTGTCCTTCAGTTAGATGCCAGACCAGCTTTGGGTAGGCACTAGAAGATAGGAAGACTGGTTGTGAGCATCATGTATTCTTGATGTTCAAATCCTGGACTTGTAATTGCCACCAGCAATCTTGACTCTGGAAAGAGAATAAAAGTGGAGAAGAGAACCTTTTGGCTTCAAAGAGACCACAGGGTAGCTCAAATTAAAGTTACTTTTCATTTTCTGCCTCCCTGGTCTTCACTCCTATAAGATCTGCAGAGAAAAAAATAACATGGGAAGTGATAGGGCTGATTCATCTGTTTTGTTTGCTTTGCATTTTAATGGGTTTAGAGAGTTTAAAACATTGTATTGCCTTTATTGTATTTTCAGGTACATGTATTATCCATTTTTTGTCAGTAGGAGGGAGCTGATCATCAAAATTTGTTTTATAGTACATATATCATGGATTCTAAAGTCAGTATTTGAGACCAACTTTGTTGTGACATAATTAATAATTATGGTTAAGCATCCATGGCACTTAAACTGTTCAAGAGTATTTTACATATATTATTTAGTTCTAATCCTTAGGCTGACCAATGTGTTTTTTTCTTCTCATGTATGAAAAAGAGCCCCCAAGGAATGGCTTGGCTTACTGAAGCAGCCATCAGACCAGGCATCTCTTTAACCAAACAGCTACCTCGCCTCAAACTTGTTCGATTATTCTCTTGGATTTCCTCCAATGAACCCAAAGCAGCTTTTGTAGCCTCACAATTTTCAAGAGAGTCTAGTAGATAGATTTCAATTTGCCAAAAGACATCCGAAAGAGCTTCAAAAGTGGAAGGAAGAGTTGAAGCTACCTTTTCTCATTCTTAGTGGCCGAACTATCTCCTCTTGGATAGTCTTTCTCCTCCTTTCCTTCCTTAGCATATGTTATGCAGTGAAAGAAAATTACATTTGTTTTTTAAGATTATCGGGATTGCAGTGCTTCTCTGCCTCCATTCAAATTAATTAGCACTATTATAATTCCTTGGTGGGCAAAGCTTTTAGTGCTCCCTCACCTCCCATTGCTTTGAAACTGCTATACATCTGGAAGCCATCAGGGGGCAGCTGTGACCAGAAAAGAGTGAAACCAGAAGAAAACTAGAAAAAGGCAGGCAGAGCAGAGAAAGGAGGAGGATGGCAAACCAGAAACTATCAAAGACAGAAACAGTGCAAATAAGGAACAAAGGTAAACGTGTTGTGAGGCAGTCTGTAGAAGTACTATGGGTAGGGAGGGAGAGAAAGAAGTGAACACGATATTGTTAGCTAGAGAAACATAAAAATGTTGAATCTGTATTAGAACAATGGAATTAAACACTAGTGAGCTGGAAAGAAAGGAAGAAAAAAAGAAAGGAAAAGTGGCGGGGGGAGAGAAAAAGCTTTGAACCCAAGCATGTGAATTTAATGAGGCCAAATCTAAGGGTGTCAATATTATTTCTCTCAATACCTCAACAATATAGAGGCAATGGATCCCCTTTCTTTTCCCCATTTTCCTTTCTTTTCCTCTTTTAAAGTTCACTCTGATTCAGCCGAGTCTTTCAAAGTACACTTCTTCTCAGCCACCCTCTTGGTTCCAGCAGGTTAACTTCATTAAAGGGATCCTTCGGCTGCTTTCATGTTTGCTTGGAGTCCTACTGGGTGGCTACATTAGGCGGAAAAAACAGCCCTCAGTAGGATGATGGTAAACGGATGTTTTATACCACACCAGTGAATGGAATGCCTGGGCGGGCAAGAGAGGGCCTCAGAGAGGAGCTGGGGATTTTGGCAGCTATTAATTACGCTCCAAACACGAGGCCCAGAGCCTCGGTGAAAAATAGCCTTAGGATTTGAAATGTAGCTGAAAGAAGCTCAGCAAATTGAATTCTAAGGAAGAAGCAGTCCCGTGCCATCTGCCCCGACCTTTCTGCGATAAGGGATCTAATGGAGGGTGTTTTCCTCGTACTTCCCTTACTTATTATGCTGCAGCAGCATAGCAGCTACTGCTGGCTGTCTCAGAGCTTTGTCATCGGGCCTTTATTTTATCTTCCTTTCTTTGTTTTCCTGTCTCCTTTTGCAGACTTTGGATGAGTGAATAAGATTTTCTTCATTACATTCCTTGGAAGAGAGGAATGCACTGGGGACAGAAAGTCTTTCCTTAAAAATGAAATCCAAGAATGGGCAAAAGACCTAGGAAATTAGATCAGTGCACTAATAAACAAACATCCCCCTATGCTCCCTTTATTCTATTCTAACAATAATACTTTATAATAGACTTTTTGCCTGATATTTATTTCACTGTTTTAAAGGTACAGTTTTCTGTTTTTGGCTTGATAGACCAAAGGTATACCCCTTATCTTTTGAATATGTGCCTTAAGTATGTGTACATGAATGTGGAAGAGTTATTTACACACGAACTTCTTGCAGCACAGCTTCTGGAATATATTTATGAATTTGCAATGCCCAGATTTTTTTTAAACAATACATATTTAAGCATGACAGCAAACACTCTTACTTTGATGCAGGGCAGATTAAGGTAAAGTCTGCTTTGAGTTGAGGTTGACTCCTGGCGATTTCATGAGTACATTCAACAGAATAATGCCTGGCTACTGTTGCCTTGTATGTTTTTTTTTTCCAATTAATTTTATGCCATGGGATTTTCTGACAGTCTGTGCCCAGATCTGACATTATTTGAACAGACATTTTTAAAAATGCAATGCAAAAGAAAGGAGAATCCAGCAATTGGGAAGGTATAATTAATTAATATAACCAAACAACTTTCCTCTGAAGTTCAAGTCAGAGTCTAATCACTTTTGGAGTGTAACAAATTTTGTTTCTGGTCTAGCCTGAGTGCAAGAAATAATGCTACTTCAGCAGTCTTGACAGATGATAATCTAACTGCTGCTTCAAAAGATCCATTAGGGTTGAATTTGCCACCTCTAAGGCAAGCTGTGTCATGTTCACACTGTTTAAACTAAAAAGGCATATCTTGGTGTTTACTAAACTCTGCTTTCTTTCTATTTGCAGCTGCTATTAGCTGTCCCTTTCTCTGGCACAGTCAAGAATAAGCATGTTCCATAGTCTACAAGAAGTCATCCAAATCTTTGGAGACGTTTACCATGTGTTCCCTCAATCATGTATAGTTCAGGCAAAGCAATCCTACATTTTAGGTCTAGTGTTATAGCCAGATAGAATAATCTTGTCTGATTGGGTGGAGGACCCCAGAAGGCAACAACCAAGTACTGAAGGATAAATTATCTAAAATCCACTGGACTTACATATGAAATGGGAGGAGTAATACATAGTTTGTTGCTTGAAGATGGGAAATGTCTCAAGCTGACCCTGCCAGGATTTGATGGAAAACACCATCAGTGACAGTGAAAGTGTTAAGAGAAGCTATTGTGAAATTTATTAAAGAACAATTTGCTAAAGAAAAGCACACATGACTTCTGTAGGTTTAAATCTCTTATCAATTTCATAGATATTTTTAATGTGTCCACAAACATATATCATTGACTTAATAAATACAGCACATTTTTCCCAATGCTTTTCTTTATATAGACCACTACATCATATGTAAAAGCTTTTGAGAATTATCACATATACTAAGTATCAGTAACATGGCATCTGTGGGCACCATGACACAGACATCCCTCCCAATATTGTTTCTAACGAACCCATTAAAAAAACTCTTTTATATTTATTCATCATTTTAATGGCTGAAATTTTGTGGTATCGCCAACACTTTAAAAATTCTTGGGTTCTCATGAGGCCTCAAGTAAAACCACCAAAATCTTAATTGATTTACTACCTTTATATGATTTTAGACAATTTGTTTTATTATGGTGCCAGTAAAAACCAACATCTATAGAACCCATACAGACCATTAATTACTTCGGACCACAGATTGGAAATTACTGATAAATTATACTTAGACTTCAAAATGTTTATGGCAAAGACTGTCAACAAAGGTACCCGGAAATCTTAGCAGCTATGACACAAGAGAATGGGTGCTCTCATATCTTGGCAATGAAGAATAGGAAGAAATGAGAAATTATGTTGGAGAGATATACAAAGTGAGGGTTCCTAAGGATCTGTATTGGGACCAATGTTTTAAACATGGTTTATATATTACATGAGATTAGTACAGAACAGTGAGCTAAAAAGTAACCGTAAATTTCTCAGTAACACCAAACTCTTCAGATATATGGGATTATGAAGAGCTCCAAAATAGGTCTGTCTTAATACATTTTATAATGAAAAATGCAATTCAATTGAGACAACTACAAGAATGGATATATGGGATAAAACATCCAAATATCATATATACTATTTGTGGTTCTGGGATGACTTTATCTGACAAAAAAGAAATCTTGATATCATGAAGGATAATACCATGAAAATAAGAAGTCACTATGCAACAGGTATACAAAAAGGATTAGTTCCACACTAGAAAAAAAACCTGAAAGAGATTGAATAAACTGTCACTTTAGTAATGTGTATGCTGGAACCATCCTTGAAATATCATATAGAGTTCTAGTCATTGCATGTCAGCAAGTTCATCATAGAGGTGCAAATGGTGCAGTAAAAGGAAGCCAAAATTATTAGATCCCTCTATCCTTAAAAAAAAATCTAGCATTGGATTAGAAATAACATAGGTAATGGTGGTGAAGGTGAACAAATTGTATAAAACCACACACTGCATATAACTACTTGAAATCATTTTTTTCAGTCCCAGAGTATTATAATTCTCTGTTAATCATTAAATGTGCATGGAAATTCAAGACCGCTACAAAAAAAGTACTTCATCTTTAACAATGCAATTTGTTGTCTTCAAGTATGATGGCCACCAATATACACAGTTTTAAAAAGTAAGTACTGTAGATAAATTATTGGAGGAGAAGGCTGCTGGCCTTCATGGCTACCTGTTCCCTCTAGCAGCACACCTTCAAAATTTTTGCTAGCAAGCAAGAGTGAAGGAAGAGGTTGTCCTTATTTCCTGTTTATAATGCACAAGCTATGGACACAAAATGTCAGGCTTCCTTAACAATTGATCCAGCAGAAATATTTGGTCCTTTAAATATGGTGCTAGGAACTTGAGACAGTATTTCATCTTGCACTCTGTCATAGAATGAAGCAAAACAATTATCTCTGATGATCTGAATACTATATTTCCATTTGTGCAGCCTAACATATTGGTGGCTTTGGTTTCTGGTTTGTTTGTTTGTTTAGATACATTGCCCACTGACTGCACTTCAACTTATAAACCATTAAGGCACCTAAATGGGCTGCATCCAACCCTCATCTTATATTTGAGTATTTTTTACTTTTGGGGGGGGAAGGAGAAAGGGCAATCATTGGCAAAATCTTCTTTGCTTTGTTCAATTTTATCTTGTTTGTTTTAGTTTAGTGTTCCCACCCAAAGAGATCCTTTGGTATCTGCCTCTTATAATGTTAGCTGTCCCTTCCGATTTCCATTGTCTGCATATCTGATAAACCACCTCTCTGCATCCTCCTTCAAGTTATTTCTAATTGGCCTAAAAGAGGACCTTTTGAACTTCTACTCAACACTTCTCTTAATGCTGGTGCTGAGCATATAATAAACATTAATTAGGTGCAATTCATTAACAACCACATACGATATATTGCCCCAGCAGGTGGCAGCACATGGTTAATCCTGTCTGTACTCAAGCTAAGTAAGATTGGGCCTGGTTAGTTCTTGCATGGGAGACTACTAGAGAATTCTATGCTAGACGGAAATTGGAAAACTTTTTGAGAGAAAGTAATAGCAAATCATTTCCATGCCAATTGCCAAGTAAAATGGCCTAGATGTGTTCACAGAATCACCAGAAGCCAAACTGAAGGAAACTTCGCATTTATGACAGATAATATGCAAATATGCAAAATAACTGGCCCAATGTCATCGTGTAAATTTCATGGGTAAGTTAGCATTTAAAACCAAAGCTCTTCTTGACACTCAAGTGTTCTACCATACTGGCTAGACAATTGTTATTTTTATACTGTATGAAAAAAGGGATACTATAAATCAGTTCCCATCTTAATCAGTAAAGAAAGATAAGTCTACTTGTTTTTAATATTTAGAGAAAGGAAATATAAATGATTAATATTGAAATAGCTCTTGACATTTCCACCTTCTTCCATTCTCACACCCATTTAGCAGTGGTCAACTTTAAAGATCTCAAGCTTCTTATGTTCTTGCCCAAACCAGCAGCAATCTTTACCACTTATTAGGTAGTACCCAAACATAAAGGCTATATTTCTGCCCAACTTCTTTTACTAGTTATCTTGCCCTCAAGCCAGAAATCTTGGCAGATTCCAGTTAAGAGACATTTCACACTGAGGCAGGTAACAGGGTGTTTCTCAGAGAAAGGAATCGGATGCATTGCTCAGAAGTTTGCAAAAACTGAGCTAAAATTTAATAATCTATTCTACTTTAAATAGAGCCAGTGGTGTTGTGGGTAAGGCAGCATCAGGCTAGAAACTGAAAGACTGTGAGCTCAAGTCCCACTTTAGGCACAAAGCCAGCTGGCTGATCTTGGGCCAGTCACTCTCTCTCAGCCCTAGAAAAGAGGCAAAAAACAAATCGCTTCTGAAATAACAATGTGACTCAAAGGTGTTTGTGTGCATTGGTGCAAATCATTCTACTTTACACAAAAATGTTAAACTCTTGGTAAACATACCCCATTCTAATGGATTTTTTCCCCAGTGAACTCAAGTGGAGGTGAAATGGATGGCAATAAGGATATATATACATATATGTATATGTATACATATGCATATACATAGATAGTGAGGGGAGAGAGAGAGAGAGAGAGAGAAGAAGGAGAAGTGTTAGATGGGTCCGCGCGTGAATGAAAGGCAGGACATGGCAGGAACGGGTAAGCAGTCTTTATTTAAGGTTAGTTCAAAAAGCCGCATGGTTGCTGTCCAAAGCTTCAGCCACTGATGGGACTTTATTTCTCCTGCCAGTGGCTGAGCCAATGAGTGGAGTCTATTAGCCGACTCCACTCCTTGGCCATATTTGGTCATACACCACACCCCTCCCCTCCTAGTAAATGTTCCTCCAATCAGCATTCACCTACTGTACATAATCACATAGGTAGGCGGGGCTTCAGTGGGTACGACTAGACCTGTGCACCTCACTTGTTCCTGGGGTGTTGGCCCGAGCGGATGGGTCCACTGCTGCTCCGGTCCCTGCCTGCGGAACAGTCTTGAAGCCCACTTGTGGCGCGGCAGGGACCATCGAGCCTGAGGCCTCAGAAGGACACCGTGGGACTTCCTCTTCAAAAGATAAGTGTCTCTGTCGTTGTGGGATGGGGGTTGGTGTCTGTGTCCTGAGTTGTTCTGTTGCTGCATGTCGGGTGCCAGGCTGGTTGCCTGAGTTCGAGACCCGGCCTCGTAGTTGATCGATGTGCCGCTCCCACATCTCGCTCACTTCTGTCTCCACCTGGTAGGACCTGGGTCCTGTGATCTCAGTTACTTTGGCAGGCACCCACATTGATCCCCCAGTTCAGCTATGCACGTAGACTGGGTCCCCTATGGCAAACTCTGCACTTTCCCATAGAATCTGGGGGTGTCTCTGTGCTGTAGTTGGGATAGATTCGGTCGAGCATAGTCTTCAGCCTCCATCCCATTAACAGTTCCACTGGGCTGTGGTGTGTTGTTATATGGGATGTGATGTGCTGGACTAGGAGCATTTTGTCGATCCTTTCCTGCCAGTCCCCTTGGCCCATTCACTGGAGTGTCTCTTTGGTAGACCGGACCATGATCTCCGCCTGTCTGTTCGTGGCTGGGTGAGCAGGTGTTGACAGTGTGTGTGTCTGACCCCCAGTCTGGCCAGGAATGCTTCGAATGGCTGTGAAGTAAACTGTGGCACGTTATCCGAGACAAGGACATCCGGTAACCCATGGGTGGCCAATAGTCATCGGAATGCCCTTATGGTTGCCTCCAATGTGGTGGATTTAATTAGGATCACCTCCAGCCACTTGGAGTATGCGCTGACAACTATTAGGAAGGTCTGTCCCTGGCAGGAGCCTGCAAAAATGACATGTATTCTGGCCCACAGGGCTGCAGGTGTCTCCCACTTCCTGGGTCTCGCTGCTGGGGGTGCTGGTCTGGTTTATCGGCAGGGGGGGCATGTGGCGACCCAGGTTTCTATTTCCTTGTCTAGCCCTGGCCACCACATGTAGCTTCTAGCTAGGGCTTTCATGTGGACCATTCCAGGGTGGCCCTTGTATAGCATCTCCAGTATTTTATTCCTTAACGGAGGGGGGATAACTACTCTGTCCCCCCACAGTATACAGCCTTTTAATACTCACAGTTCAGCTTGTCTATTTTTGTATGGCTGATACTCCTCTCCTTGGGTTGTCTCTGGCCATCCCCTGCACACCCAGTTTGAAATCTGCACCATGATTTTGTCGCGGGCTGTGAGTCTCACGATTTCCGATGACATCATCCATCCGGGCATTATGTTCTCTACAAGTAGTGTTGTGGTGGACAGCACTGAGTCTTTGGCTGGGTCTGGAAGGGGGCATCATCTGAGAGCGTTGGCATGAGCGATGTCTTTTCCTGGCTTATGGATTATGCGGTAGCTGTATGCTGCCAGGAACACTGTCCATCGTAACATCCTGGGTAACAGGATGTTCGGTGTAGGTTTGTCGCCAGCAAGGATGCCCAGTAGGGGTTTGTGGTTGGTGATGAGGTCGAATCACCTGCCATAGAGGTATTCGTGGAAGCGCTTGACCCCTGCGACTGCGGCAAGCACTTCCTTCTCAATCTGACTGTAATTTCTTTGTGTTTTTGACAATGTCTTTGAGAAATATGCGATGGGGGCTTCTGTCCCATTGGGTAATTTGTCGCTGAGGATCACTCCGATGCCATAGGGGGAGGCATCACAAGTTAGTGTTAGGGGAAATGTCTCATTGTATTGAATGAGGATGCTGTTCTATGTTAAAATGTTTTTTATTTTTGCAAATGCATTGGCCTCGCGTTGTCCCCATATCTAGGTAATCATCTTATTGAGCAGCCCGTGGAGCGGTTCCACGATGGTTGCTTTCTGGGGCAGAAAAACATTGTAAAAATTAAGCAATCCTAAGAATACTTGCAGTTCTGTTTTGTTTTGCGGTGTGGGGGCTTCCCTTATTGCCTTAACTTCCCGTTTGTAGGTCAGATGCCTGTGGCATCAATTAGGAACCCCAGAAATTCCACTTGTAGGACTGCTATATGGCATTTATTCTTCTTCAGTTTCAACCCTGCTTCCTGGAATCTTCCCAGCACTGCACTTAACTGCTCCATTAGTTGGTCCCTGCTACTGGCTGAGATGATGACATCATTGAAGTAGGGTATGACCCCTGGGATATTGTGCAGTAGCCATTCCGTGATACTCTGGAACAAGCCCAGTGCTATGCTTACTCTGAATTGGAGTCTCTTACACTTGAACGTCCCCAGTGTGTGATGATGGTTTGCACCTCAGCAGTTGCCTCATCGACGGGCAGTTGCTGATAGGCCTGGGCCAAGTCTAATTTGGAGAAGATGGCACAGGGAGTGAAGGAGGTGCTGGACTACAGGCACCGGGTAGGCGCTTTGCTGGAGGACCCTGTTCAGGGTTGTTTTATAGTCAGCACAGATTCTTATAGACCTGTCTGGTTTAACTGGAATCACAATTGGGGTTTCCCATTTGGCATGGTCCACCGGTTCTAGCACCCTTGGGCTATTAATTTATCTAGTTGCTCTTCAACTTTTGGTCGGAGAGCGAACAGGACTTGCCACAGTTTGAGGCAGACCGGAGCAATGTTGGGGTCTAGGTTGAATGATATGGGGGTCCCCTTATACTTGCCCAGTTGAAGATGTCACTAAATTCTCTTTCCAATTCTGCGATATCTGCTGTCGGGCTGGGGGGGTGGTCTCCATTGCGTGGATGCCGGTGACATTTATTTGGAGAGGTTGGAACCATTCTCTTCCAAGCAGACTGGGCAGATTTCGGTCTACTATCATGACTGGCAGGTCACCCCAGAATGCGCCATATTCCATGTGGGCTGTCTTCTTCCCCAGAACAGGTATACGGCAGCCTTGGTAGTCCCTCAATGTGATGGTCTGCAGTTCCAACTGGTCGCGCTGCTGCCTGGGTTGGAGTTTTTTAAGGGTGTCCCATGAGATCATGGATATGTAGGACCCCTAGTCCACTTCCATGCAGCAGGGCTTGCCCTCAATGGTGACTGTGGCCATTGTTTTGTTGGCCTCGAATGCATCGCTGCATCTCACCCTGGTCTGCGCGTAGCCCACAAACGTGAAATGGGCTTCTTCCCTGGCATCTTCCCTCTTTTTGAATTTCCCACCAGGGAAAAATCCCATCTTCTGCTCTTCCCCTTGGCCATGTTGTCTCGTGGGCAACGCTGCTCATCTGCCTTGTTTGCTGGTCGGTTGTGTTGCACGGCAAACTTCCGTGATGTGGCCTCTATGCTCACATTTCTCTGAACCAGCATGTCGAATGGTGTTGGTTTCCACCGCAGCAGCCGCACTCTCAGTTTTCCAGTTTCCCATCTGACTTACCAGATTTCATTTTATGCACATCTCCGTCATCGTTGTCACTGGTATTGGAGGTGGATTCTCTTGGGTGTGGGTGGCAATCAGTCATGGTCACATGGACCTTTCCGGTTCCTCGGATCCATGCTGCTGAGTTGTCAAACGATTCGGCAGCTCTTGCCTCATCGACGGCCTCTTTGAATGAAACCTCCTCATGGACCAGGAGTTTCTTTTGCAGTGCAGAATCCTTGGTCCCCAGATCATCCCCTTGGTGTCCCAGATCATCCCCTTGGTGTCTGGGAATCTGCAGCTCTTTGCGATTCTCCGCAGGTCTGCCGCGAATGAGTTGATCATCTCTCCCTGTCTCTGGCTCTGCGTATAGAACTTGTAGTGGCTGGCCAGGTAGGAGGGAGAAGGGCTGTAGTGACTCCGGAGGGTGCACTGGAGTTCATCCCAGGACACAGTCTGTAGGTCATCTGTGACCAAGGAATCAGCCATTTCATAGATCTCAATGTCACAGTATGTTAGGAATAGTGCTTTCTTCTGCGCATCGGAGGCTGCTTGGAGTCCATTGACTTCCAGGAGCAGGTTGAAACAGCCCATGTAGGATGACAATTTCTCCTTTGCTGGATCGTAAGGGATTGCCATTGGACGATGAGCCAGGCTGGTTGTGTGTTGGGCCACGGCGGTTGGTGGTTGCAATCGTTTCTCCGGTTGGTAGAAATGGTGTCTGAAACCCACAAGGTGTTCCTTGTTCTCTCTGCAGTTCAAGATCTCACCTTCATCCCCAGTGTTAGATGGATCCATGCATGAATGAAAGGCAGGACACGGCAGGAACGGGTAAGCAGTCTTTATTTAAGATTAGTTCAAAAAGCCTCATGGTCACGGCAGACACTGGCTTTTAAAGCCGGCACTATCCAAAGCTTCAGCCACTGACGGGAATTTATTTCTCCTGTGAGTGGCTGAGGCAATGAGTGGAGTTTATTAGCCAACTCCACTCCTTGGCCACATTTGGTCATACACCACAAGAAGGAGAAGAAAGAAGGCTGGCTTATAAGTGATAGTGAAAGAGGCAGAAAGTTAAAGATATGTCTAATGTTTATGCAACACTCACTTTCAAAAGATTGTGGAAGGTATGAGGAGGCACAGGCAAGCAAGCACATTGAGAATAAACCCAGAAAGAAAAGAAAAGGCAATAAATATGTTCTGCGAACAACATTCACAATTTATGCTGGCTTTGTTGCAGCAATTCTTAGAACAACAACATGTCCTTTTTATATATATTTAGTTCTGTTTCTCACTATGTTTCACATTCCCCCCACCCCTCAGACATTGTAGGAGGCAGCTCTCCTCATTTCGAAGTCCAGGGACAGAGAACTAAGGCCAGAAGGTCTGTGAAGTATTTTATTTTATATTTATTTTTCTGCCAGCAATTCTGTTATAAACACTGCCATAAAAATAGATTCCTAACCCAAATTATTACAGAGATATTTCATTTTCTTCCAGCATGAAATTCAACAAATACATTTTCCCTCATCTCTCCCTCCTTCCTTCCTTCCTTCCTTCCTTCCTTCCTTCCTTCCTTCCTTCCTTCCTTCCTTCCTTCCTTCCTTCCCTTCCCTTCCCTTCCCTTCCCTTCCCTTCCCTTCCCTTCCCTTCCCTTCCCTTCTCTTCCATCCCTTGACTATGTTTAATAAGCCATAAAATGCATGAAAATGTCATCTGTAATCACCTCATTCTCTACATTGAATAATATTTCAGCTTGCAGTCTTTCACCTTTGCAAGCATACATATTTTAGAATATATTTATATCCTACTAGAATCACATATTGCATGGCTCTAACTGGTCTTAATTTCATAAACACAATTAGAAAAGGCTGTGAAACACAGCAGGGGGGCCAATGTGTTCTACCATGACATTCACTGCAATTTGAATGAGGGGGCAAATAGATTTTTTTAAAAAGAGATTTCAAAGTGCTTTCAGAGAACTTTAACCTCTTTGTGTTCATAGGAATGTAAGGTAATTCCTACAGTATCAGTCTAAGAATCTATTATATCCAGCACTTGAGAAGATTCAGAGAGGATGATGTAGCACTCTTCAAATGCTTGAAAGACAACACACCAGAATTTTCTTCTATTATCCCAGAATGCAACACACTAAGTAATAAATTTAAATCTCAGGAAGGCAAATTCAGACTGAACATTGGAAAAAAAACACCCTAAGAATAACAGCTGTTGGATAATAGAACCAATTACCAAGGAAGATTCATTGAATGTTCCTGTGGAAGTTAAACATCCATTTGTCTGGGATGTGTTAACTGGGATTTTTGCAGTAAGCAGAGATTGGATGGACCTTCCAGCAATATGGTGCCATGGTCTCATCATATCTCAAGCAGTGGTTACCTAGATATTGGGTAGGTGTGGCACAAACCTGTTTATTATCTTCTTTAATTATGTTCAAGGATACATCACAATCTAAGCTTTGAAACTCAACATTAAACCTAGCTAAATTTATCATCACCAACAAATATAAGGAACATGAATCAGGAAACATTCCTGGCTTCTAAGATGGCAAGCTAAATAATGAGTTTATTGTACAATTACTCTCAGTCAAAATTAAAGCCAAAAGAAAGCACACTTAGAAGTAAAAACAATAATCCTGCTCATATTAAAAACTACTATTTGGATAACAGAAGCTATAGAATGTGTCATTGGTCTTTGTATTGTTTTTTGTTTTTAAAATCCATTTTGGTTACAGTTATATAGAATTATCATCAAAAGTTATTAATCACGGAGTATGTATATACCCTGTTCAGAATTTTGCCTATGCTTCAACATGTGATAACAGCAGAGCAAACAAGCCTATAAATGACTGTAGATCCAGGCAAGAAAGGCAAGAAAGGCCATTGAAGGAGAGCAGTTGTTCCAAAAAAGATTAAGCCTTTCAAGGGCTTAATTTCAAAGGTCAAAGGTCAATTTGCAGTCATTCAATGTGGGAACCCAGGAATGGCACCATTGCAACAGGCCCAAGCAACTGCTTTGGGATCAGGCTGGAAAAGCAACTCTGAGAAGAATATGAAAATAAATGGAGGATTAAGTCTTTTTGTGCCATATCTTAATTACTGGTGTATTTCTAGCCAAGTGGAAACAGGTATTTTTAGCCAAGAGGTATTTTTAGTCAAATTAAACCAGCGAACTATGTAAAGATTTACAGAATCCTTTGCTCTCTTCACTGGTGATGGACTATCAGCTCTGCGATACAAAAATCCAGATGATCACTAGATGGCAGCAGAAATAGGCTCAGATCAAGTAAGCCCAGCATGGGGTGTTTTGTTTTGTTTTTTGCCTATCTATGGACTGAAGGAGGAAGGAAAGGACTAGTGTAAAGATGCCCTCTGTTGCCATATGCAGTATCCATGAGGCAGGATTATGCCTGTTCTGTTTTTCACTAAAGTACACATATCAAGTCTTAGAAAACTGTTCTAATAAAAAGATAAAGAGAACCCTGAATCTGTCCCCCCAATCACAAGTATAAATAATTTTAGTAGCTTATCACCTTCTCTTAAAATACAAATGATCTTCTTTCTGTACTTCATCTCTTATTTATAAACAAATCTTTAAAATTTTGCCATTCAGCCCTGATCACAAAAGTCCATAAAGTGTTACCAGAGATAACAGTGCATCTATTTTAACCCTGATCAAATCAGCTAATGTTAAATCCCTTCCCTTTGGGCGTGGCTTGGTGGGCATGGCAGGGGAATAATACTGTAAAATCTCCAGTCAGAGGGGGTATTTGCCAGTTCTCTGAATTTGCTCAAAATTTCCATTACCGGTTCTCCAGAACTGGTCAGAACCTGCCTAATACCACTTCTGCTTTAATCCCTTCAAATAATATCCTAGAACTTGATTTCTTTTCATTTTTTATTTTCCTCATCTCACAAAACTCTTCAAAGCTTTAACAAATGTCTTTTGTAAATCCAACATAGGAATATTATCAAGGTCACTCTTTTGCTTATTTGTATATCCCTTTTAATTATTAAAGCACCAGCCAATTTCATTTGTATATCCAGTGAAGATATTTGTTTGATGTGCAGCTAGGCTTTTTGAAGCCAAACATACTGGGAGGGAAACATTACTAGTGTTAGAAGACATTGCATGCAGAAGGCAATGCTTTCTGGCATTTTCAATTCAAAGAATGCCAGATTGCAAAGTGAGGACTCCTTTGACTCCTTAGTCAAAGACCTTGGAGACCCACTGCCAACAGAATCCTGGCTACAGGGAGCTGCAGTCTGGCTCAGAATAAGGCTGTAACACCAGCTGTTCAAGGATAGCATATTAATGCTCATAAAATTCTTCATAGATCTAACTTGTCCTCTGAGGCTTCTCTTGGGTATTGGATTGTCTAGCTATTTTTTCCTGCCTCTTTCCAAACAATAATTCATCATCTTCACAAGAGAAGCAAGCAGAGGTTCATTTTCAGGTTGCAGCAAACAACACCGCAGGCTTCTGCGCCTTTATCAGCTGTACATCAGTGAGAATTCACAAGGTGACGTCTCTTCTGTTGCTGCACTGCCAAGCTAGAGAAGTCTTGTCCTTTTCTATTCCTGCCTTTTACAAAGCTGTTTAAAGTCACAGCAACCTTGCCAGAAATAAAAGGCTGCAATTTCAGATGGCAAGAAAGATGTTGTAAGAGAATTAGGAAAAATAAAGAATCCATTGAAGAGGCAAGTTCATTATATCTTGCTTGGTCAAGGAGAAGAAACTCATATACCCAAGCAGAAAGAATTAAGTTATATTTAGAGGAAGATTAAAAATGTTACTGCTGACAAAGCAGAGTTATGGGAAATGCTTTTATTTAGTAAAATAAATCTGGGAAACAAGGTGGTAGAGAGGCTATGTACATTTCACGTAGGAACTTTAGAGTGCTTTGGAGTCAACTTTGGACCAGTCTGCTATGTTCAAGCAAATAGCCTGAATCTGGAAGGACAGTCAGGAAAGCTAAGGCTCAGAATGAACTAATAAATGCCAATAAATAATAATAATAATAATAATAATAATAATAATAATAATAATAATAATCTTTATTCATTAAACATGAAACTCAAGTCAACTGAACATTCAAAAATACATCACAAATACCATTGACTGATGCTAATGGTTGATATGGGTTGCTGCATCCGTGGCTGTAAAATCCTTGTAAAGTATTAACTTGTTTCTCCTTGGATGGAATTCTGCTGCAGATCCAAAATAGTTAGTTGTATGAGATGATGAGCACGATCACATTGATTCCATCTACTGTACATTACAAAGTCAAGCAGACTTATCCTTGAATATTATGTCAGAAAGATAATCCATATCCTCCATCAGAATCGCTGCTTTTAATTTTACATTTTTCAGAGAAAACAACTTTATTACTGATTTGTATTTGCCTCCCCTGGATACCTGCACTTTTCAGGGTGTTCCCTAAGGAAAAGAGGAGATCAAGATAAATGAATTGATCTATGCATTGGAAAAGCATTTTAGGTACTGGATGGTTTTGCTTGCCTTATCATTAGTTTCCAATTCCCTACAGGATTCCCAGGTAGTTAATAGCTGTTTAACTATTATTATTTATCTTCTGAACAGCTGACCAGTCCTGATGCTATCCTGGGAAAAGGATCACTTTACTAGGTATACAAAGTTGCTCCTGCATCCTTGTGTTTTATTTCTTAAATTTCATCTGGTCCCCAAACTTCAGCTTTACTGTCAATCTCTAAAAGCATAAGATCCCATCATCAGTAATTCATCAGGAACATTTTGGTTTAAAATTCTAAGGGCTTTGTGCATGTAAGTATATAGGTTTGATATTAAGCAGAAGGATCATTACTGTTAAAGAAACTCTATAATGGCAGATTTGGGGAAAACAAATGAAAAGCTGTATTTAGTGTCTATTGCCCATTGTGAGGGGAATGAATAAAACATTTTATAATATATTTTACAGCTGCCATTTCTTAAGAGTTCTCTGCCTCACAATAGTCAAAGCAGCTTTAGTGGGTTTAGTTGCTGTAAAAACACTTTTTGTTTTGTTTTAAACTGTTCTATTGAAAGAATGTATATGAATTGGCTCATCATTCCTGAAATTTACTGGGAAAAAGAATATGGAAAGCAGCAGCTGGAAAGGGACTCTGAGGACAGGTTCAAAGTAATCTGGGAATCGAAACTAAGAACCAGGATCTCTACATCAAAGGGGATCACCATTCCCCCACCCGAAAAAACTCCAATTGCTTTTGGGAATATTTTTCCATTGTGTGTGTGTGTGTGTGTCTGTGTCTGTGTATGCATATATATTTGTATGTGTGTTGTGTATAGATACGTGTGTGTGTGTGTGTGCACGTGCATGTATGCATGCATGTATGCATGCATGTGTAGAAGGCTTAGAAAGAATATGATTTGGGGAGCTGTGCAGTAGGACAAAGAAAAGACGACAAGACCAGATTTGGAAGAGCAGTCAATTATCCTTGAGGCTACCATAATCAAACTGCAGAACTGCAACTGACTACCAGATGGCAGCAAAGATGGCAGATGGTAGCAAAGGATCTTTGTTTTGTGCATCTCTTTTCTGGTATCCAATAGGGCCTGGATTTTTTAGAGCCCAGTTCTTGTTGCCCTACACTTTCCGATTTCATATTTCATGGAATGATTTCATCTGTCACTCCTGTAACAATCTTCTATGCTCAAAGGAATTCCAGGTGGATTTCAGAATGCTTTGGCTCTATCATTATAGTATTCTCAGTTAGATTGAGCCAGATCTACTTTGAATCCTAATCTATCAAGTTTGTATAGGAAAACACAGTTCCCATTCAAGATTTGTACAGTAATCTTTGATTTAAAATACAATGGAGCCAAACTCTGATTTTTGCAGAAAATATTTCCTCACTCAAATCTATGTTTTGTTGGCATTCCATGTCTGATACTAAGCAAGTGCATCTATTGCTCTTCATACTATAGTTTCCAGAGTCTTTTGCTGAAAAGTAGAATCAAATAAAATAACAGAGTTGGAAGGGATCTTGGAGGCCTTCTAGTCCCCCTGCTTAGGCAGCAAAGTGTGGCTCACTTGCCTGATTAATTTTAGACCTAAGAAATCCTCTAGAGATCTTTGATTGTAGTGGATTCTATAGAGCAGGGGTGTCAAACTTGCAGCCATTGGCTGGATGCGTCACGTGCTGGCTCCACCCACACCCAGTTTAGCGAAGAGGAAGAAAATCCTGATACATCATGTGACAATGCCATGATGATGCAAGTTTGACACCTCTGCTATAGAGGATGTGCACTGGATAGCACAGTTTATAATGCAACTGAAGGTCTTTTTCAGCATTAAAAGCACTCTACCAGTGGTTCCTAACACAAATGAATAGCATTGATGGCTGAATACTAGCTCTTTAGCTTATTAGTATTTTCATTTAAAAATATCACTTGGCATAAACTCAACTTCTTCTGAGGGCAAAAGAACATGTGATCTCTCTCTGCAATTACAGTTGCTAAGGAATTGGAATGGAAGTTGTTGTCATATTATTGTAACTCATTATAGCTACTAATTGGACACTCATCTGACAAGTACCTTATTGTTTCAGCAAGGGATAAAAAAGACAATTAGGAACAAAACAAAATTAAAAACCTCTGTATGGCTATAGGTATGGTCAGTTATTGTTTTCCTGCATTGTTATATATTTCAACATAAAGCAGCAACAGATACAGCAATCAGATATTGTTCAGCCTTTTTGTTTTGAATGCATAAATCTACAAATACCCATCCCACTGAGGCACTGACTAAAGATAAAGCTACAATGACTTTCAAAGGTACTGACTGCATCAAAGGATAATCGGTCCCATCAGGAATTACTAGTTCTGAGCACATTTGAAAATCAAGCTGAACATCTTTGAAATGTATGCCAGCTTTTTTCTTGGTCCTTGCTAGAAAACTAAACTATTTTTTTAAAAAAGGTTTTGCCTGAAATTAATCATGGACTATCCCATATCAATGATACTACTAATCAATTTTACTTAAGAGGCACGTGTCCCTGGCTGTCTGAAACAATGCCAATGGATATTTAAATTATTATTATTTTTATTCTGCCCCTACTCAGCATCAGAGTAAACTTTCGATATATCTGCTTGGAAGAAACTCAGTAGCAATGTGCACCATGCAATTACACTGTATTTATTTTAAATGGCATTGCTAGTTGCTTCTTAGCACTCTGTTTTGTTACACACCTCAGCTCGCTCCATCTGTACCACAACCTGAACGTGAAATTCAAAAATGTTTTTGGTATCACATGTAGATGGAAACCAAGGTTTTAGCACCACATGGATTTGATTTTTTTAAAAGGGTGAGGGGAGAAGAGAGGGAAAATAAAGCCAGCTGTGTGGAAATCAGCAGCATCCAACCTAAAAAAATAATAAAGTAAATGGTTGTGTATCTCAGTAAAGTAGGAATAACTGCATTTAAAAAGAAATTTTTACTATTTACTATTTTTCAAGAAATGGCTTTAGGATTTATAGGTGTTAGTCTAGTTGCACATCCACCAACCACCATGATAGGTATAGACAGGAAGATAATGGGGGTAGTTGATGAGATCTTGCTGAGCTGATGAGAGCACTTCTGCTGGAGATCTGGATTTGGAGACTAAAGATACGCTCTGCCTGCCAGAAGATCTGTCAAAGGAACATTAAAATAGCAGCAGCACAGAAATTAGTATATGAGAACAACCAGTTTTTCAAGCTACAAGTTGCATTGCTACATTTCTAAAGCAATCCTAACTGGAAGCAAAACAGGTTGAGCCCCAAACTTGCCTTTACAAAAAAGAAATTCTTGGGCAAAAGGGAGAAAGGAATGCTGGTACTCAGTTTAGGCTGGGAATGAGAAAAGCTGGTCATCTTATCTTCTCCCCTGGCTCTTCATCATTACCCAGGCACAGCTGAGGCTTGCTCAGTGGAAAGGACAAATACTGGCTGGAGTCATTTTGCGCTGCGCCAAAGGGAACCTAGGGCATGCTATTACAGGCAGTAACACAAGAACCTCCCATCAAGGTTTCTTGATGACAACAACAGCAGCCTTCCTTCTGGTTCCACCTGTACAAGGCAGGGAAGAGACCCATAGGTCAGAGCTTGGTGCCTATCCAGCTACCTTCTCTTTTTCTGGAAGAAGTTAGGTGGCCTGCTCAGGACTCCTTAACTCTGATTTTCATCATTATATTATTTTCCAGTTGTTACTAAATAACATCTTCAGTAGCAAATTTCATTTCAGATGAAAGCACTGTCTATTGTAGAAAGCTCTATTTAATTTCAGACCCTTCTCAGATTTAGTGTCTGTATTTCTAAATAGTAGTTTGTGGAATATATCCATAGTAGTATGCAGGCAAAGAGTTTCTCCATCTGGAGTTTTTGAAGTCCCAGTCAGCCTGACCTTTGGCTATCTCGCTTCTCTAATTAGCCCTAATTAACCCAGGATGTACAGTTGTAAGCACTGTTCAGATTCTCTCTTTTATACTATACCACATTCTCTGCCTGAAGCTTTGCTAGCTAGGTAATTAAGGAGTGATTCTGGGGAGCTTTTGATTACACACCTATCCAAGTCATTTATTTGTGAATCTATCTAGTTCAGCTCCCACAACCTCAAGCCCTGTTTGGACCAGAGTTCCCTATATTCCCAGCAGTTGGGAGTTTGGCAAGTTGTAATCCCAATTTGGAAAAGATCCCATTTGAAAACAGGCAAATGGGTGCTTTGGATAAGGCATAGGTTTAAGAATAAGAAGGCATTTGGCCCATCTTTTGTGACAAATCCTTGCAATTCAACCTTTGCAAACTAGGATTTATGGCTACAAAAATCTGAGTCACCACTAGATCGGGGTCACCAACCTTTTGGACCTCAGGGACCACCAAACTCATAATTTTAAATCCCAGGGACCACTAACTGGTTCTGTAGGCATGGCCTAATTTGTGGGTGTGGCTTGGTGGTCATGTGACTGGCTGGGCATGGCTTGTATGTAAATACTATAAATATTTATATAAATATTGAATTTTTTTATTAAAAACAGAGCAACTTTTACCCAAAATCAGGCAAAGCAGGCAGGAGATTGAGTTGCTCACAGAATCACAGATTCATTCAGATATCTATCTGCCATCAGCTAGCTCAGTCTGTCACATAAAATTTGCTTGCAAGCAAACTCACAAAATTAACTCACAACACACCATGTATGTAAATATTGAATTTTTTATTTTTTAAAAGGAGCAATTTTTATCCAAAATCAGGCAAAGCAGGCAGGGAGATTGAGTTGCTCACAGAATCATTCAGTGATCTACCTATCTGCCATTGGCTAGCTCAGTCTGTCAAATAAAATTTGCTTCTGGTGAGTCTGCACTGAATAATAGAACCTTCAGTCCTAAGGGAAATTTGGCTGTTCTTAAATGCAGAGCCGAAGATCTAAAGACTAGCTAGAAAGCAAGAAATCCAACCATTTCCTGCTTCCTAGCTAATCTAAATCTCCTGGCACAGCAGATGGTTGGAAAAATAGCAATTTAGCAGGCAAGTTTGCTGGGTAAGGAGTGAGTCAGCAGGGAGGGTTCCCGTGGGCCATGTGGGTGGGGCAGCTTTGTGTTTCTGAGCAGCCTGGATTAATTGCTTTAGGGAGGTGCTCTGGGGGTGAGATTTCTCTGCTGCCACCAAAATTTTCTCGCGGCCCACCAGTTGGCGACCGCTGCACTAGTTGATACTAGAGATAGTCTTTATTTCCAACAAGTGATAACCCAGATTTTTGCAACCCAGATCTGACAGCCATATTGCAAAACACTTCGTTTTTCCAATCAAGTTACTGTTGTTTTTCAAAGACCCCTAACTTCCTTTTCTTTTATGCACACACAAAAAATAATAGGAAATGAAACTCAGATTTTTTCAAAGCAATTAAAAAAAGGATAAACAGAAATATGCAAATAAGGTAGATTTATGGATAAACAGAAAGTTTTTTAAAGTCCTTATTTTTCTTGTGTGATAAAATGTGCTATTGAATATTTGGAGAGAAGACAAAGAATATTTGTCTGACTATCCTCCACAATGATCCCTCGGGGTCTTTATTTATTAAATAGTAAAAGTAGTGCTAAACAGGGTAGCAGGTAGGCAGTCTTAAATTCTTGCCAACCATAACTGAATTTCTGCCATCCCAGGTTACAGGTATTTCAAACATTTTCCTATTATTTCATGAACTCCAGTGATGAGTAATGAAATGTAACATGTTAAGAATTTGGCTCGGCTTTGTAATAGTACTTGCAATAATACTTGCAATAGTACTTGCAAAAATAGTACAAGCTACTGTTGTTTATGGCTGGGATTAACCATGATTCAGTAGAAGAGAGCTCCCCGTGAACTAACTGATGGACTGCAGTCCTTTGCGGAGGCGAGATGGCCTTGCTGTGGTGGCTTCAACGGAGCCAGGCAGTTGGGCCTCTTCAGGAAGACATGACCATAAAATGTGGAAATCTGAGAGGCTATCAGGGATCCAGAGACTGATATGCCTAAGAAACAGGAAGAGCAATTTGTGACAACTTCATAACTAGAGCTAAGATTCGAGAGTGACGGCCAGTCGGGGATTAAGCGGGAAAGCCACTTGAGGATGGGGAGCATTCTCAGGAAAGCTCTGGTGCCCCTTCCCTTGTGTGCTCTTGGGGTCAGTGGACAAATATGAACCCACTTTTCGCTACCACAGTTCTTGTGTGACATTGCTTTTGCCTTTTCTGCACTCTCCAGCTGCTCCCACTCGATTCAGAGGAAGGTCTCCACTTGCCTGCAGCTCAATATTAGCTCTGCTTCAAAAAAGCCACTTTTGCCAGTCATTAAATAGATACCCGTGTGTATTGTGTCGCAAATGTCAGCCTCTTTAGAAGCCCTGGGAGCCCCAAGCTTTGTTTGTGTTCCTGCTGAATGGCCTTTCCCTCCTCCTTGCCCGCATTATATATAGAACTCGGAGGGATCTTGGAGGTCATCTAGTCCAACCCCCTGCTCAAGCAAGAGAGTCTATTCCCACTATTATCTAGGATCAAACTCACAGACTCCTGATTGTGAGGTGAGAGCTCCACCTCTAGGCCACCAGAGCTTGTATGAAAGGATCTTCAAGGAGTGGAAAAAAGATAAGGGGCAAAGGGGGCTCAGTATGATTGTACTAAAGTCACTTGACTGTTTATTTTTCCCTTCCTAATCAGTTTTTGATCAAGTTGAGGTTGCTTTGCTTTCTTCGGCATTGACTTAGGCAGCCTACAAGCTACTGGAGAAGTCGACTAAAGAGGGCGGGGAAAATGCAATTATCTTATTGGGCGACTGATTTGCACAATTGTAGGCTTTTACTCTAGCGGGCTTTGTTTTGTGAACTAAGGTAGTTGGGATGATTCAGTTCATCTCTGGTAAGCATGTTGTATGCCTGGGTATTTATTCAGAGGAAACTCTTAGACTTTATATGAGAAGACACAGTCCACTCAGGGATTATTAAACAGAAGAAATCCTTTTTAGTTGTTCGTGTCACCTGATTATTCTGAGTCTGGCAGCAGTTCCCTTCTCTAGCCACCTAACTAGAGTGAAATCTAACCAGCCACACCAGAACGCAGCCAGTAGCTTCTCCTTTGCCATGAGATGTGAAAACAAACATTTGCGTCCTTAAAGCAGCCTTCCCCAACTTGGCTTCCTCCAGATGTCCTGGAACATGGAGATCCCATCCTTTTTGTAGCTTCTTATCAAAGGTCTCAGTATTTTTGAATCATTCATGAAGAAACATTCCATTTCCACTAATGAAAAATTGCAAGCAGTTTTAGTTCCTTAAGGAGTAATGACACTCCTAATAGCAGCAGCAAATTGAAAACTTTCTGATTTTCTGGTGAGGCACATATTTTGAAGACAAAATAAAAATTATGTATTCAGCATTTTCTTATATTTTTATGTGTTGCTGTAAATGAACAGTACAAAATAATGGCTCATGAGAGAGGAGGAGGACCCGATCATTAAATAAATATATTTTACTAAGATAATGCAGAAAATTAATAAAATACTACATTGAGGAAATAGGATTCATAGTCTTTAGCATTGTTTTTGTTTGATTGAATGGGCTTGATGGCTATGTTCTTCAAGAAAAATCATACCAACTAAAATTATGCATAAATGCATTTTGCAGAATGGTGCTAGAATTAATGTTCAAAAACACTACCCCTGGTCTGTAGGTAATTATGATAAAGGTACCTTTTACAAAGCTACCATTATCGTAATGGGAGAAAGTGGAAGAAACCTGCTTTCTCTTGGCAAAACTGTATTTCCTTTTAATTTGTTTTACTTGTAGAGAGCCAAAGACATAAAGACAAAAACCAAGAGCATTTCTTCCCCATTTCTTTTTGTCATAATTTGAAATATCTTCTCCTCGGTTAAATTTATATCTTGTTAAGCAACAAAAAGTCCACACAACCCACTAATTCAATATACTTTGATGTGCAAGCCAAATATTTCTTCTTTGGACTTAGATTTGTTTTGGTTCCAGTTAATGTTATCTGCTGTTATGTGGCCTTGTACTCTGAATTTTCATCTTCCTAGAGACATTTTAAATTCTTTTAATATGCACAAGTCAAAAAAGTTGTAACACTTTATCCTGTTAGGAAAAGAAATGTCCTGGCAAAACAGCACCAGCCTGGAATTATTTTCATCTTCAACCTTTCCTGTGTTTATAAGCCTACAATGTGATGTTTATATTCTGGATGAGGTAGACACCATGAAATTGTTCTATTTGAGAAAGCTGATTGTAGGAATTTTCACTGTAGAAATGTTTTGTCCTAGTTAGCATTGAAGCTTTTTTCAAGCAAGCACAAAAATCTACCTAAAACAACAAAAGTCATTGGATAATAGTCTTAAAGTTTCCAGTGCAATAAATTATGAATTGAATATTCCTTGGCTAGAAATGGTGATGAAACAGGAAAATAGTCCTTGAAATGATCTGTTTTGTTAGGTGTATTTACTTTGCCACAAATGTTCCACATTTCTAACAAAGATGGACAAGTTTTTTAAAACCATTTTAAAAAACCATTTTGTTTCTTCAGTCATTTCCAGATTGTCCTTTCCATGTATTGATCATAATGATGAGCACATGTTTTACTTTCATGATTTTATGAAATAATTCCTCATTTTGATTCTTATAGCATGACAACAATTGCTGGTAAATTTCAACTCTTAAAGCTTGTATCCCTGCCACTATCATGTGCAGAATACATCTTGCACAAAACCTCTGACACTAAAGAACATCCATATATTCCTATGAGATGCCAAAGTTGATAACAATTTTCCTTGAGTGATTCGCCAATAGCTTTTTTCACATGAAAGGTGATTTAGTTTGTCATAGGCAACCACTTTGTTCCTATTCACACTCAGCTCTTTCTGGTTTACTTTCTTTACATTTTTTGGCCTAGCACAGTAATCATGTCACTATTGTAATCATGTCACTATTGTAAACAATTTGTATTCAAGGTGAGTTTCAGTTGGAGGAATTCCATCAACAGTTGGAATCACGACATTATGCTTAAAATGTACAGATCAGCATCCCTACAGACTTCTATTTAATGAACATCAACACATCTTTTTCTCACAGCAACATCCTGCTATCAATGAAAGAATAGATGCTAAAGAACACATCAGAGTTTCTAGCACATCAATACTGTCCTCAACTGGCTGATTACATTGAAAACATTGCTTTTCTTCCAATCCTCATAAATATGCCTGGAAACCACCACTCCCGCCATGCAGATTATTCCCTAGTCTTGAAAGATTTTGGGGAAAGACACGCAGTACTAGGATGGTTAACGATTCCCTATATTTAAGCATGAGTATGAAAAAAATGAGAGAAAGATTTTGAGGGGGGGAACCATTAAAAAACACTTAGAAGGATGAAAATAAAGAGAACTTCTGTATGGAAAATACATATAACAAACAAGTGGAGAACACTTATGTCTTTTAAATTGGCTGTCTGAACTAGATAGGTCAACTAGAACTTGATTAATATCAGAATGAATATCCAGATTGAACCCACTTTATAGAGACAAAAATAGAGAACTGGATCTTGGCAACAGGTTTATCATACCTACCTGAAGTAATATAAATATCTACAGGGAACTTCCTGTCAAAAACTACTTGTCTGCTTCATATTGTTTAATTACAATGTAAATATTATCAGCATAGCATAATGTTATTATATAATCTTTAACGGATTTTTCTTCAGCTTTCCCCAACTTGATACTCTCCAGATGTATTGGATTACACTATCTTCTCCATCCAGTCTATTGTATAGTTTCACAGTTCTCCTGAATGTGCCAAGGATATCACGAGGTAATCTGAGCGCTTGATATGCTGGTGATGGTATTGTGATACAGAGGTCCAATAACCTTAATAACTTATCCGGAACAAGTTTCCCTTCCACTCAAGTTCTAAAGATCTATGATCTTGCCATCTAAACTGAGGATGGCATAGGGCAGGAAACACTTTAACCCATACATTTATTCCTCATTTATGCTAGAGCTTGAATCACTATATTACTATGTCTAAGAATAGATTTAAAATGAGTGTATGTAAGGAACATGTGGGTGAGAATATGTGCATGCATTATCTCATATAAAGGAAGGTCATTCTCCTACCCAGTGTTTGGAACTAGAATAGCCAAAGTCTCTTACCAATAAAGGAGAATATTTGTAACTCAAAGTTGAAATGAGGGGTCTACTAATACTGATGTTACTTAGTATGAGTAAGGAACAGTGGTGGGTTTCAAATTTTTTTACTACTGGTTCTGTGGGTATGACTTGGTGGGCGTGGAAGGGGAAGGATACTGTAAAATCCCGATTCCCTCCTCAGTCCTGGGGGAAGGTTACTGCAAAATCCCATTCCCTCCCCACCCTACTAACCTATTTTGCAGCTCTGTTCTCCTATGCAGGGCAACAAAAGAAGACCCAGCCAATCAGCTGGGATTCGGGAGGCAGAGAATAGATGGGGGTGGGGCCACTCAGAGGTGTTCTCCGAACTACTCAAAATTTCTGCTACTGGTTCTCCAGAACTGGTCAGAACCTGCTGAATACCACCTCTGGTAATGAAAAGTCTGCAAGAAAACAACCACTGTCAAAGAGGACCCCTCAAACGCTCTTATCTAATAATAGATACAATAATTGCAAATTCAGATCAGTGTTTCTCTCGTTTCAGACTTCAGTAGGAAAAATCAAATCTCAGGAAGCTGAAAATGGGGAGGCATATGTGTGTATGCCAAAAAGTCATAAGATGGAACACACCTGGAGTCATACAATCTTTCTCCTTACAATAACATTTTGGGTAGTTAGGGGGTTCACCATAGTTTGTGCTGTGTCTATATTTGGATTTAGTTTACTCCTAGCAAAAACTATGAAACACTGTTAGACTTCAGACACATGGTTGACATGTTCTAGACTACGGGTAGGTTCTAACCACATTGGTAGTTTCATATTTGCTGTAATTTTCATTACCACCAAAAAACATGTAGGGTTATCACAATCAATTCAAAGCAGAGGATGGGGTGGGGTTGTCTCTAATCACAGCCATTCTCATCCTCCCCTTTAGGTCTATTCAGTCTGCTGTGAGATGCCTCCACACAAATTTCACAACTGTGCTGAGCTTTGCACCTGAATGTCCCCACTTCCTGTATTTCACCATCAATTTATTCAGCCTTTTTTTTTTTGCTCCTGATAATTTTTCACTGCTTAAGTCCATCGAAAGTAGTCACAGATAAAGAACATGGGATCCATAATGGGAATGAATTTATTATGTGCCAGTGAGAACATGCCCTTCCCTCATACCAAGACTGTGAGCTAGAATAAAATCCAGAGATAAATAGAAAGTTGCTGATGGAAATAATTTTATTCTCCTGGATTTTACATCTCTATGATCACTTTGTGTTGGGTCTGGAAATGTAGTCTTAATGCTTTATAATTTGTTTCATTTTTATTGTAGTGGATAGTAGGGGAATTGTTAGGGAATATGGCATTTTAAATTGAGAATCAGAATCTGAGGGCCATGCATAACTTCCATTAGGTTTTTCTGACAATGTTTTCAGGTATGTTGAATTATACCTCCCCTAATTTCTTGTCAGTTTACCAGAATTTAAGAAGTATTTAGCTAAACGACATATATATGGCAGCAGGTAGGATAGACAGCCCTTTGCCTCCTATCTGTCCCAACCAGACCAAAACAGCTCTAAATCTGAACTGTAATCCAGGCGTAACAAATTGCAATATTATGAACAACCCCCACTGCTATATAACAAGTTCAAATCATTCCAAAGTTCAGAAGCACTTGTAGTACTATCCCTGCCATAAGTAAGAAGGTCCATTTTTATTTTTAGACTCCAAGTTTTTTTCTATCTGGATAAGTATCCCTTATTTCAAGAATCCATGTTGTTGAACTTCAGAAATTAAGCTGGTTTCTGTTAGAATCCCATGTTGATCCCTGCCACTGAATTCTTCAAATTAATTTTCATTGTCATGCTCCCTGTATACGATAACAGTCCACAACCAAAAGCAGAATATATGTTTCCAGATCTTATGGGAATGCAGTGGTTGTTGCTTCTCAGTATTTCACTCTAGTACTTGTTATGTCCCTGGAACTTGCCAAAGTCCCCACCCAGGTCCGTTCATGCTGCGGGGGCGTTTGCTGCCCCTCATTGGCTGGCCTCCCTCGACAGCCGGCTATAAAAGCCAGCTGCAGGGTCCGGACAGCCGCTGATCGCTGTGAGCCTGCTCCAGGCAGGGCTAACACGTTCAGTCCTTTATTGTTACAATAAAGTCTTGTTGCATCCTAGCCCTGGTCTAGCCTCTCATTGCTCAACTACAACACTGGCGACGAGGATGGGATGTCTACCAGAGGTAATCCGCAACAGCTGAAATCACTAAAACCGCTGAGCCGCAGCCGCGCCGCCGGAGAGCTCGGTCAGCAATAGCGAAAGTAATAAGCGTCTGTAGCCGCTTGGTTAGCTAGCTACAGGGGAAAGTGAAGCGCTGCGAGCCGCAGCCGCTCAACACAAGAGAGCGCGAAATTCAAACGGCTGTCGTTTGGATTTCTTGCCGGAATACAGCGCGGTGCTGTTATTCCGAGTCACTGACACTTACGCAGGCGCGAAATTCAAAGCGCTATCAGAGGTGGCAAGCCATCACCGCCTACGCTCTCCAGGAGCGTGAAATTCAAAACGCTGCCAACAGCCGTTGCAGCTTAGCCACAATTGTAGCCCAGAGAGAGAGCAGAGAGGTTCTGTGGAGCCTCTCCAGAGCTGAAGTCACTAGCCTGACAAGAGCACATAGTGCCATTTTGTTGTCCCAGAGAGATTTCTCAACAGCATAACGCGCAGGAGTCCTCATCAGGAACTCCAACCCAGCCTTCCCACCGTTCAAGCCGGAAGAAGAAAAGTGGGAGTCATACAAGAATCGTTTTAACCACTACATCGACGCTATTGGTCTGGCTGATGCTGGGGAGCACAGAAAAAAGTCATTCTTCCTCAGTTATTGCGGAGCCATCATTTTTGATACCGCCACAGCACTCGTTGGTCCATGTGAGTTAAAGAATGTCCCCTGGGCAGAATTGCTAGAGATCCTCACCAATCATTACTCCCCCAGACCATCACAAATTGCGAGGCATTTCACCTTCAGGATGAGGAAGCAAGCGGAAAAGGAAACCGTCAACCAATATATGGCCGCCTTGAGGACTGCAGCCCTCCACTGCGGGTTCGGGAACTATCTTGATGACATGCTCCTCGACCAGCTCGTCTGTGGGGTCAAAGACCTTCACCTCCAAAGGCGACTACTCGCCAGGAAGGACCTCAACCTGTCCCAGGCCGTCGAGGAAGCCTTGACAGCAGAGCTGGCAACCCAGTCAGCCACTGAAATTCAAGGTCCCGTTCCCAAACAAAGCTGCGCCACCGTTCATTCAGAAGAGGTAGTCAACGAAGACGATCCCAACGATCAAACAGACATCCACCGCCTCGCCCATGCCAAACAACCACAGGCAGGAGCCAGGCAAGAAACCAACAGCGCACCCAAACACATCATCCTGTGCCTATCCTGTGGTGGACCTCACTCGAGAGCTACGTGCAAATTCAAGGGTGCCATCTGTAACCATTGCCACAAAAAAGGCCACATCGCTAGAGTCTGCCAGGCCGCGCACAACTCAGCACAAAAGGTTCCTTCCTTTTCCCATTCTGGGCCTCAAAGGCAAGTACTAAATTGTCACACTTGCTACCATGCTAACCACACCTGTCACTCTATTAGTAAAATAACACTCTCCATTTTATTAGAAGGTAAACCTTGTCGTATGGAGGTTGACACGGGGTCAGCGCTCTCAATCATCTCTTGGAGCACCCTCAAGAAAATCCAGCCCAGACTATCCAGAAACCAGCTCCAGAAGTGCCAGATCTCCTTGAGGGATTATCAGGGAAAAGACATTCCAGTACTCGGCAAAGGCAAGTTCCTTGTTAATTTTAAAGCTTTCAAAGGCCACCTGCCTCTAGTGGTAGTTAACGGCAACCTCCCCAGTCTTCTGGGGCTTGATTGGTTCCCCTACCTCGGCCTAGGGTTAACAGGAATCCATGCTGTCTCAGCTTCTGACACTGACTCCTTATTCACTGACTACTCAGATGTATTCAGCAATGAGTTAGGGTGTTATAATGGTACCCCCATCTCGTTTGCAGTTGACCCCCAAGCGGTTCCAGTCCGGCTGAAACCACGTAGAGTCCCATTTGCCATTCGGCCTAAACTGGACGCAGAGCTCGATAAATTATTAAAGCAAGGGGTCATTGAGCCGACAGACTTCGCCAAATGGGAGACGCCAATTGTCACACCCCTTAAAAAGGATGGCAGCCTGAGAATTTGTTCAGATTACAAAACAACAATCAACCGCTTTCTACAAGTTAGCGCGTACCCAGTCCCGGTCATTCAACATTTATTGCATACCTTTGAGCCTGGCAACATTTTTGCCAAATTGGACATGTCACAAGCGTATCAACAGTTCCCTGTTGACAACCAAACAGCCGAACTGCAGACCATTGTGACCCACAGGGGTGCCTTCCGGTGCAAGCGTCTCCAGTTTGGCGTAAGTGTTGCCCCGGGCATCTTCCAATCCCTCATGGAGCGTATACTACAGGGCCTCCCTGGCGTAGTACCCTACTTTGACGACATATTGGTCTCGGCCAGGGACAGACCCCAACTCTTCCAGAGAGTCAGAGCAGTGTTAGACAGGTTCAGACAGCATGGCCTCAAATTAAAAAGGGAGAAATGTGCCATTGCCACTAGACAGGTGGACTTTCTGGGCTATAGAATTGACGCCTCAGGCATTCACCCCCTAGAGTCCAAGGTCAAGGCAATTCATGAGGCACCCACACCAACCACTAAAGCCGAGCTACAAGCCTTTTTGGGATTATTGAACTTTTATGCATCATTTCTACCTCACAAAGCATCAGTAGCAGAGCCTTTACACAGGCTCTTAGATAAAAAAGCACCTTGGCACTGGGGACACAAGGAAGACACCGCTTTTCGTGCAGTCAAATCACTGCTCACATCTGACGCGGTCCTTATTCAATTTGACCCACACCTTCCACTGGTACTAGCCGCGGATGCATCCCCTTTTGGGATTGGCGCCGTATTAAGCCATAGACTACCCAACGGCTCCGAGGCACCAATCGCCTTCTTTTCCAGAACGCTCTCAGCGACAGAGCGTAACTATAGTCAGATCGACAAGGAGGCTTTAGCCGCAGTGGCCGCGGTTAAGAAATTTCATGAATTCCTGTTTGGCCACAACTTCGAGCTAATCACGGACCACAAGCCTCTCCTGGGTCTTCTTTCCGGAGACAAGCAGACTCCCCAAGTGTTGTCTCCCAGAATGACGAGGTGGACCTTGTTCCTGGCGGCTTATTCGTACAAGCTCATCCACCGCCCAGGAAAAACATTAAGCCACGCAGACGCCCTCAGCCGCTGCCCCCTGCCAGCTCCAGCGGAAGACCCGGCCCCGGTCCATGCCATCTTCGATGTCACCGAGCTCGACCTTCCTGTCACCGCCCTCAAAATCGCCACCAAATCCAAGACGGACAAAACCATCGCCCAGGTACTGGACTGGGTGAGGAGGGGGTGGCCGGGCTCTAACCTCGCAGCCGAATTCACACCTTTTAAGACCCGTCAACAGGAACTGTCTAGCATACAGGGCTGCCTGTTGTGGGGCACCCGGGTTGTTATTCCGGCCTCACTTCGCACACCAGTCTTAGAGGCACTACACAAGGGCCACCCGGGCATCGTCCGGATGAAGGCGTTGGTGCGGAGCTACGTCTGGTGGCCTGGCTTGGACGACGACATCGTCAAGTGGGTAAGCTCATGCCAACCCTGTCAGGAATCCAGACCATCCCCTCCAGTCACCACCCCCACAAAGTGGGAGAGCGCCAACGCGCCTTGGTCAAGGCTACATATTGACTTAGCGGGTCCAATACACGGCAAAACCTTCTTGGTGGTCGTAGATTCATACTCTAAATGGATCGATGTGGCCCAACTATCCACAACCACCACGCAAGCAGTTACCAAGGCTCTAACTCGCCTGTTCGTAACACACGGGCTACCAGATACCATAGTTTCGGATAACGGCCCCCAGTTTGCCTCAACAGAATTTAGCCGTTTTGCCACAAATCTTGGCATACGACACATCTTCACGGCTCCCTTCCATCCTGCCAGCAACGGACTGGCGGAGAGAGCCGTTAGATCCACAAAAGAAGCGTTAGCCAGATTCAGCAAGGAAGATTGGCATCACAGACTCTCCCGCTTCTTGCTAAGCCAACACTCGACCCCTTGCATGGTCACCAACAAATCCCCTGCTGAACTTCTGATGGGTAGACGCCTAAGAACTGTGTTGGATAGGCTCCACCCTCACTATTGCCCTGACACCCCTCTAGCTTCAATGACGGGGGTCAGAGATTTTGTCTTGCAGGAACATGTCTTTGCAAGGAACTATGCCGGAGACCCACTGTGGATTCCAGGAGTGATAGTAGCCATCACCAGTCCCCGGTCGTACCGAGTCCAGCTGAAAGACGGCCGCATCTGGAGAAGACACCTGGACCAGCTAAGGAAGCGACAGGGTACCTTCGCCAGTGCCGGATCGTGGGCTCAGGTCGACCCCCAGGTGCCACACCAAGCTCCCATCGAAGACCATGCCAGAATATCTTCGCCACCACCACCCGGACCAGGGGAGCAGGCAGTAGACCGGGACTGCCCGATGGGTCCGCCACCAGAACCAGTAGACGGGGCCACGACATCACCAACCAGAAGCACTACACCGGTACCTGTGCAACCCTCAGAGCGAGGCTGCACCCCATCACCAACCCCACCGGGTTCCTTGGACTCTGAGACACTTGGTAACTCACTGGAGTTACGACGCTCGGGGCGCCAGCACAGACCGCCCGCTTATTTAAGTGACTATGCGTGTTCGCATCTGGGGGGAAGGGGTGTTATGTCCCTGGAACTTGCCAAAGTCCCCACCCAGGTCCGTTCATGCTGCGGGGGCGTTTGCTGCCCCTCATTGGCTGGCCTCCCTCGACAGCCGGCTATAAAAGCCAGCTGCAGGGTCCGGACAGCCGCTGATTGCTGTGAGCCTGCTCCAGGCAGGGCTAACACGTTCAGTCCTTTATTGTTACAATAAAGTCTTGTTGCATCCTAGCCCTGGTCTAGCCTCTCATTGCTCAACTACAACAGTACTGTTTTTTCATCATATTTTCATAATATAACAAGATTTCATCGTATTTTTTCAGTTGTGCTTTTTATATACCGATCATAACTAAAATGATATGTAATGACATACAACTGGAGTCACTAGGAATTAGGCAGCATATACATTTAGTAAACTATCACTGTTATTTTATTAAGCCAGCTACATCCCAATGCATTGCAAAGTAACTTTTCTTCTTCCATTGCTATCCAAAATCCCAGCAGGCAGCATTTTTTGCAGAGCAACCTAAACCATTGTTTCTCTTGTGTGATGTGATGGTGAGGAACTTCCCTTAACAAGTGGGTGATGGTGTTCTGGGTAGATGTCAAAGATTCCAAAATAGATCTTACAACAGACCATAATTCAGGCAAATTACTCCACTTTCACACTTGGTCATATAGAAGAACCTGTATTCCTTCTAAATAGGACACCGGCAGCCGTGGTTATCACTTGCTTCTTGCCCTACTCCAGCTTGAGTTTGGATTCAAAGTGACAAATGTGCTGTGAGAACCTTAAAAAACAATGAAAGCCACATTTTCAAGCTTCTGTTTATAGCAAGTGCTACATTTTCTCAAGTGCTACTCTATAGAAAAGGAAGCTCTAATTTCATAATTTCCAACTGCTTTATTATCTGACATAGGTGAGGTTTAGCAAAAATATCAAGTCATCCTTCTCACAAACAAGTACAAGAAGTTTGTCGAGAAAAAAAAAAAACCTGAAGAGATTTCACTGCAACTTTAATTTTTTTTCCACACCTTCTAATGAATTTTCATGGCAGCATTCACCTCAATGCTATATTTCATAAGAGAAAATTAAAAACCTGCCTTGAAACCTGGGTGACAATGCCGCTAACATCTTTCAGAAGCTGGCATTATCCTCTGAGAGTCTTTTAGCTTCATTTCTATGCTCCATTGTTTTCCCTCACAAAACATATTTTAAATATGAAATATTGAATGTTCATTGCTTTTTGATATTGTGTTTTAGTCATTGTATGTTGGAGGCAAAGGGCATGGTTTTATATATAGAATCCACACCAAATGTCTGATTTTGTAATTATATTTCACTGCATAGATGCCTTTAAGAAATGTATTTTCTTTCAGACACAGAATTTACTGAGGAAGCGTGAGTAGCAACTTTCCTTCAAGACTGCCACATCTCTAGAAACTCTGATATAAAGGCCAAGCTTCAGATCTTAACTTCTTGGGAACAGTTGCAAAAAGTGTCTCTTTACTATATTAATACCATCTTCCTAGAGGTTTAATGTGGTGTACCACCAACTAATAATATGACTGGCCCTCCCATTAGGTCAAAAGAAAGCAGAAATGCTGGGAGGGAAAAGGAAACTACTATAGGATGCCATGCAATCCAACCGAATCCCTTAGTTACATGGTTATTAGCAGATAACATTATTTTATTATCTATTGTGATGAATAGCTCAGTTTGCCAATCCCACCAGCCTTTGTAGCCAGAATGGGAATGTCATCCTGTCATTTGCCTTAAACATGAAAATATCCTGGATACAGTAGGCAGTCTTGATGTTTAGGATTTCAGTTTCTGTCAGTGTGCTCAGTAATTAGGAAGTAGGCCCTAAATCCAGAAGGCATCAGGTTTGCTTGCCTATAAACTACATGTTGTACAAGCCCAATGCCAGTTCCAAGTTTGAAAGGGTTAATGAAAAGCAGATGCATTCCTGCACTTATATGCCTGTCTCAGAGATTCCCAGATTGTGAGTTCAAATTCTTTGGATACAGTAGGCAGTATTGGCATTAAATACCCTGAGAACTGCAGGCAAAGTGGGCGGGATAATATGACATGTGGTGTGGCAGGCCTTCTAGAATGGGAGAAACATGGAAGTAGTATTGCAGCTTCCACTCTACCCAAGCAATATCAACTCCACCCGGCCCTTGGGAAACCATGACTGATCTTGAGTCTGCACTCCATTTAGCATAAATAAGCCATCACTGTACTGAGGAATCCATACACTATTCTGGTTGGAAACAATGATACAGAGAAGGGAAGACTTTCAGCAGTTGTTCAGGAGCAAGACATAAACCACTTGAAAGGAAAAAGTAAGGGTATCAGGAATGCTTGTGATCCTAATCTGCAATAGGGCTATCAAGAAGAGAGCTAGGCAAGCCCACATCTGGAACACAAAGGAAGGCCACGATCTTGGGAATGGTGGAAGGGAAGGAAACAGTGAGAGTGCTGGTCCTATAAGTTGAGCCAAGGAAGGAATGTGGTACAGGCTGCCTTAAATGGGAGACTGACTGAGATCATAGGAGAAGCCTCAAACTAAAAGTTTTGGTCTTAATTTGACAAAAAAAAAGCCATGCAATGTCTCTGCCCAGAATGTTTCCCTGAGCAAAGGAAAGAAGGAAGCCATTTGATGCTAGACGCTGAGCTGCTACACTCACTTGTATGAAGAAAATTGCACATATCTATGTATCATTTTAGGGGATCACAGCACCATAAAAGCTGTGATTGGAGCCCATTAAATGGCTCATGTGATCTGCTGTCACCGGGGCTGCTGGTGGGAATTGGAGAGTGATTTTGTTATATTGCACTATATTAATTTATTTGATTCTTTTGTTAGTTTTTATTATTTTAAATGTAGTTTAATAGTTGGCAATATAAATTCAATAAATAAACAAACAAACAAATAAATCTTTAAAAACCCTGACTTATGGTTATGTACTGAAGGTCACACTTTCCATACTGTCACAAAATAATGCCTATTGGACAGTTGGAAACAAAAATGACCTCTCAATCTAGTGTATCAGTATTGGATGGTTGTGGTGTCTATTGTCATCATGGATAGGCCCCCACATCTTTTCAACATGGCGAGGAACAGAAAGATCAAAAGCAGAAACTCAAGAATTCCAAATTCATGTGTGACACAAGCAGAAATCAATGGCTATTAAAATGTTTAGAAATAACTCTTAATGGCACCATCATTAAGGTACAGGTCTTCAAGGCAGCTCCAAGACTTCCTTAGAGCCTCCATGGCATAGTGAGGCTGACCGAAACAAAATTGAGCTGATCTAAAAGGGATGTCGCATTTGCCATCAGAAAATGAAAGAAAATTTATGTGAAAAAAGCACTTAAAAGAGCATCCCATGAACAACGATGTGTAGAACATGTGTCATTATCTGTGCATTGTGTTAATTGTAAATGTATTATGGGAGGACCTTACATTCAAATAGAAGATAGTCAAGTCAGAATATATTTGAACTATCAGTTTAATTTGTATTGTTTGAAATCATCACTTTGAATTTTCTAATTGATTTGAGTGAGATTTCAGAGACAGATCATCAAATTAAGTTAATAGTATGTGCATATGCAAGAAGACACAACTTCTCAGATTCAGGAGGATCCAATAATAAGTGGGAAAGTGGATTTGAACCAAATCTTCAAACTCTTCTGATAGATGATTGTGCAGCTAGCTAGCATATCAGTCTATCTTCCTCACATCGCTACAGTAGTGTTTTCACCTCAGCCTAAAATAGTGGGTTCTTCATTCAAGCTTCTCGTTAGATGGAATGCATATCTTAATATCCCTTCTGAGACAGTTTCAAGACCTAGTTCCGGTTGGGTGAAACATATATGAAGTCTTGCTACTTGGAAATGAAAGCCTGAAATTTACTTCTATAATACATTGCACATATTTATGACCATACATAGTAAAACATGTTATGATACTTTATAATTTTTTGTATGTCATAGTATAGATGTTCTCAATTTACAACCATAATGAAGCCTGCCCAGAAAATGGGTCATCACATAACCTGGTGTGTTTTATGACCTGTTTGGGGTGGGTTATGGTGGGGTGGGGTGGGAGAAAGGCTGTACAGGTAGTCCTCAACTTACAACCACAATTGAACCTAAAATATATGTTGCTAAGTGAGAAATTTGTTAAATGAATTTTATCCCATTTTATGATTTTGTTGTTGTTGTTAAATTAGTAACACGGTTGTTAAGTGTACCTGGTTTCCCCATTGACTTTGCTTGTCAGAAGGTTGCAAAAGGGGACACATGACCCCGGGACACTGCATAAATGTGAGTCAGTGGTCAAGCATCTGAATGCAAATCACATGAGAGTGGGGATGCTGCAATTGTTGCAAGTGTGAAAAATGATCATATATCACTTTTTTCAGTGCTGTTGTAACTTCAAATGGTCATTAAGTGAACTGCTGTAAGGCAAGGGCTACTTGTATATCATATCATATTTTAACAGAAGAGTTAGATTACACTCTGCCCTCCCAGGCCTCAAAAGGGTCAAGAATTTAATCAACAGAGTTTTATCTCTAAAATATATTCTGTTCACTTCCTACCTATTGCAGCCTACTCTCATTTCACATAATTTCAAACCATAGATTTGTGTATACAATATACATGACATAGAAAAAAAACCTTAGTGAAAGAATACTTAAATAAAATAATATTGAAATATATATGGCAGGGAAAGAAGGCAAGCATTAAATTAAAATTGTTACAGGATGCTAGAATGAGAGGAGATTTTGGACTACCCAATTGGGAATTATACTACCAGGTAGTAACACTGATGTGGGCGAAAACATGGATTTTTTTGAGAAATATTAGATTGTTAACACTGGAAGGTCATGATTTGCAATTGGGGTGGCATGCATTTTTATGGTATAAGGAAAGTAAAGCACATGGGTATTTCAGGAGGCATTACATTCAAGATGCTTTATTGTCTACATGGGAGAAAATAAGGAAACAACATTATATGAAAATACCAGTCTGGTTATCAGCTATAGAGACATTTGTTTATCCAATTGTTTTTAAAATGGAACACATAGTTAGATATAATGAAATACTAAATGAAAAGGGTGAATTCAAAACAAAGCAAGAATTAGATGGACAAGAGATAAAGATGAATTGGTATTCATATGTGCAAATACATTCTAGATATGATAAAGTTAGTAAGACAGAAGGGTTTTACAAGGAACTTATTGGATTAGATAAAATTTTAAAAGGTACTGAGGAGAGGATGATTTAAAAAGTATATGGATATTTACTTGGAGTGAAATTAGTTAGGTTAAAGAAATGATAGCTTGGGGGGAAAATGTTGGATATAGGATAGATTTAGAAAAATGGCAGAAATTATGGACTCGAAACTATAAATTATAAATTAACAATGTCGACAGCATATAAAGAGAATTTGTATAAGATGTTTTACAGGTGGCATCTACCCCCAGCAAGAATAGCAAGGATCTTCAAGGATAAATTAGCAAAATGTTGGAAATGTCATCAGATACCTGGATCACATTACCATATATGGTGGACATGTATAGAAGCCAAAAGATACTGGACTAAAATTCACACATGGCTGGAAAAAATGACAAAACAGCACATAGAGATATTTTATTGTGTATCTTACCTGAAGGATACAATAGAGAATTGACATGTGTGATTATTAATTTTTAACTGCAGCTAGAATTGTATTTGCTCAAAATTGGAAAAATGAAAAAAAATCTGATAGAGGAGGAGGTGATTAAGAAAATAATGGAATGTGTAGTGATGAGTAGATTAACACTGGCAATTAGAGAGCAAGAAGAAAAAAATTTATAAAATATGGGATCTATTTTATCAATGGTTAGATAGAAAAAGGAAAATGAAATATATTATAACATAAATATAATACAATAGTAAATGTAATACAATAGTAATGATATAATTGATTATTATGGAATGAATTAGAATATGAATTAGAAATAGTAAAAACTGAGATTTGCTCTAAAATGATAATGCGAACTTGCAATTAAAATCTAATGATGATGTAATAATAATAACATGACATGGAAAGTTGATTAATATAATTTGAATATAAATTTAAATCTAAGATGGAAAGACTATGGAAATTATGCACAAGAAATATGTACCAACTGACACACTGTACAATTGAAAGAAGGTTTTATTTGTTGTTTATGTTTGTTTGTTTGTTGTCAAAAAATAAAAACATTTTACAAAAAAAAAGAAAACAGAAAAAAAACCTTTCCTTTCACAATCCAAATAAACTTAACTCCTCAACTCCCTTCCAAAGTGGTAGAGGGATTAAAGTTTTGCACTACAACTTTTAGCAGGAAGAAGGAAACTAAAATATTTTACTTATATAGATTAAGTTAGAAAAGTAGCATTCTCTGCAGAACTCCTGGTCAAAATTCCTGTTTGCATAAACTGTTTATTATGTGCTAAAAATTAACTGAATCTAGCCTGTCAAATGCCACACTTTGAAAATTGCTTTAAGATTTCTTTTTACAGGAAGTGTTATTCAAATATTTTAAATAAATAAAGAAATATATCTGTCTGTTTTCTTTGTTGTTGTTGTTAGTTGCAAAGTTGTGTCTGACTCATCATGACCCCATGGACAATGTTCCTCTTGTCCTTCCTGTTTTCTACCATCTTCTAGAGTCCATTTAAGCTCACACCATCCATCCAGCCACCTCATTCTCTGTCATCCCCTTCTTCTATTGCCCTCAATCTTTCCCAGCAATGTGCTTTTCTCCAATGTGTCCTTCCTTCTCATTAGGTGGCCAAAGTATTTGAGTTTTAACTTCAAGATCTGGCCTTCTAAAGAGCAGCCAAGGTTGATCTCTTCTAGGATCATTCCGTCATTTTGGGGAATTGTATCCCAGTATTGCTTTTCCTACTCTTTTATTGACTATGAAGGCTACTTCATTTCTTTTGAGGGATTCTTGCCCGCAGTAGTATACCTGATGGTCATCTGAATTAAATTCACCCATTCCGGTCCATTTTAGTTCGCTGATTCCTAAGAAGTCGATGTTCGGTTTTGTCATCTCTTGTTTGACCACGTCCATCTTGGCTTGATTCATGGATTTTACATTTCAGGTTCCTATGGAGAATAGATCCTTAGAGCATCAGACTTTCCTTTCACCTCCAGATGCATCCAGAGTTGAGCGTCCTTTTGGCTTTGGCCCAGTCACTTCACTCTTTCTGGTGCTACTAGTACTAGCCCTCTGCTCTTCCCCAGTAGCATATTGGACACCTTCCAACCTGAGGGGCTCATCTTCCAGCATTATATCTTTTTGTCATGGGGTTTTCATGGCAAAGATACTGGAGTGGGTTGCCATTTCCTTCTCCAGTGGATCACATTTTTTCAGAACTCTCTGCTAAGACCTGTCCATCTTGGGTGGTCCTGCATGTCACAGCTCATAGCTTCACTGAGTTATGCATTGAGTTACACATTGAGTTAGTTCACTGAGTCTTAGTTTTTATTAAATTCAGAAATATGTCCTAATGAACATGGTCACATTCTTGAGAGGCTGGAAAATATTCTTGTGAACCAATTCTGAGATTTCGCTATCAGTTCACTCTATGTATTAGAGAAAGAAATGTTTTGAATGAATGAATGAATTCTTTATTGGCCAAGTGTGATTAGACACACAAGGAATTTGTCTTGGTGCATATGCTCTCAATGTACATAAAAAGAAAAGATACATTCATAAGGTACAACACTTAATGATAGTCATAAGGTACAAATAAGCAATCAAATTATACTAGGAAACAGTCAATATAAATCGTATGGATACAAGCAACAAAGTTACAGTCATACAGTCACAAGTAGGAGGGTGGTAGGAGTGATGAGAGATTAATAGTAATAGTAATGCAGACTTAGTAAATAGTTGGGCAGTGTTGAGGGAATTATTTGTTTAACAGAGTGATGGTGTTTGGGAAAAAACTGTCCTTGTGTCTAGTTGTTCTGGTGTGCAGTGTTCTATAGCGTTGTTTTGAGGGTAAGAGTTGAAACAGTTTATGTCCATGATGTGAGGGGTCTGTAAATATTTTCACAGCCCTCACTTTGACTTGTGCAATATACAGGTCTTCAATGGAAGGCAGGTCGGTAGCAATTGTTTTTTCTGCAATCCTAATTATCCTCTGAAGTCTGTATCTGTCTTGTTGGGTTGCAGTTACTGAGGTCCAGATGACAGACTCAATAATTCCTCTGTAGAACTGTATCAGCAGCTCCTTGGGCAGTTTGAGCTTTCTGAGTTGGCGCAGAAAGAACATTCTTTGTTGTGCTTTTTTGATGATATTTTTGATGTTAGGTGTCCATTTCAGGTCTTGAGATACAATAGAATCTAAAAATTTGAAGGTCTCTACTGTTGACACTGTGTTGTCTAGAGATGGTAGCATGGGAGGGTTTCTCCTAAAGTCTACCACCATTTCTACGGTTTTGAGTGTGTTCAGTTCCAGATTGTTTCGGTCACACCATGAGGCAAATAGTTCAACCTCCCATCTGTATGAGGATTCATCATTGTCTCGAATGAGACCAATCACTGTTGTATCATCTGCAAACTTCAGAAGTTTAACAGATGCATCAAGGTTTTTACTATTTGCAACAAAGGGATCTATTTTAATTTGTTTCTTTCTTTATTGCATTTGTTTATAGTAACAAGCAGGCCCCTCCTGGTAAAAAACACCAGGGAGCAGATGGGAACGCTCAGTCCCTTCAGGTGCTTTTACTACTAAATATGTGTACTTAGCATCTGTTGCCATTTGCTAGTGTTCTTTTAAATATGAAGTGTCAGAACGGGAGATTTAAAGAATCAGGCTTCAACTGAATGTAGCCTGCAACCTATATGAGAAGGAAGCCTGCCATTCACAGTGGGTCTAGGACAACTTGTTGTGGCTATCTTGCCACTGCCAATTCGCCATGGGACAGTTCTTGTGGATAGTTCTTGTGGACAGTTCCACATGGGATAATTCAATGCAATAAATGTTATCAGCCACTGTTTTTTGATATTATTTCCCTTTTGTCAATGGCGGATAAAATTTATTGCGTTGAGTTAACCTGTGTGGAATTGCCTGCAGTGAGTTGTCCCAGCGAAGATGTCTGTGGCGTGATAGACACGTAGAGTTGGCCACAGTGAGTTGTCCCATTCTGTTCACATCATCAGCCAAGTTTCTCTTTGACAGTCTTCTGTTGAGATCTGACTATGGCTGGGGAAAATTTAAAAAAAATAACAAAAGGCATTTCTTCTCTAAGCTTTATTTTAATGCAAAATAAAAATGTCCAAAATCTATATGGCATCCAGTATCTATATATATATAACAGCTCAAACTTATTTTTCTAACATTCAAATTAATGATCTCTCAAATTTCTCCTTCCCCCCAATAATTTCCCCAAACTTTTAATGTTTCAGCTCACACAAATATAGATTTGTTCTTTAAAAAATCTAAATATAAAAGAAAGGTCACCCAGTGTGCAAACCAGAGCAATTCCCATGATAGCTCCACCACTAATGCTTGTAGAATTTTACCAAAAATAAACCTGAAATGAATGGCTTGTATGCTGAGGGTCAAAACAAGCAGCACTCAAGTGCACAAATCACCTTCCCAGGTTCTCTGAACAAGGGCCTGATATGGGAAGGCATGGGCTGCCCTAAGAGATAAGTGAACTTATAGAACATTTTTCACTAGGAGAAAAGAATGGTTTTTGCTCTAGGCATAACTATGCAGGATGTGAAATTGTTTCTGGCTCTGGATTTTAGCTGGGAGAGGAGTTTAGAGATACATTTGGAGAAGGGGGCTTTCCTAAAACTTTTATATTGCTCAGCCACCATTTTCATTCAGGTTTTCAGAGCTAGCTCCTTCTTTTGGGATTCTACAGGTGGTCATAGTTACACATCCAATTCAGGCTTTTTAAAAGTATCACCAATAATTTGGTAGACAGTACAGTGGTATTTCTAGTTACTTTAGAAGATTCCAATCAATCTTCTGTGGCTGATAAGCTTGCCCAATATTTAAGTTTGGTTGCCCACTGTTAGCAGCTTTTCAACCCTACTAAATGATTATCAATTGAATGTTTCCCTCTTGAGTGTATCAATTGTTCAAAATAAAGTTTGCCTGTAGAATCATTCTTTAGCCAGCTTTTAAAGAAAGCATCAATAAGAAGCAATTCCTTAGCCTTTTTTGGGGGGTTAAGCTGGAAATGGGTCAAAATAAATGTTGAGTAAATGTAAAAATAGTAAAACTATTGCAATACATTGCTTTTGGATTAGTAATTCTTCTGATTTGCATTTGTATAAATCCTGGGATTGCTTTCCCACTTTATTAGATTAGTTCTCCTGCATCCTCTTCCTCCTTTTCTAGAAAAGTGAGATTGAAATGAGGGCATAGAAGAAGGTTTCATTTGGTTTTCTGCCTAGAAAGGGATCCATACTTTAAAAGCCATTTTACAAGTGGTTCCTGCTGGACTGGTAGTTTTTTTTAAAGCAAATGAATGCAAAGTATATTAGAATATAAATGAATTTTTGCTGGTCAATAATATTTTTATTTATCTATTTAGATAATTTATATGGCTTCCCAAATGTATACCTGCAAAGGGAAAAAGAGCAGCTATTTTCTTAATAGCTGATGCTGGTTTTTATTATGCTTTTTCAAGGGGTATATTGTCATCTATCAGCTATAGCACCTTGTGATGTAAGTGTGTGCTACACTTTTTTCTGCAATATGGTGCTGAGAAAGTTTCCACAACCGTTCTCTGATGAACACGTACCTCTTGAAATCAATTAACACATCCACATGTTTTTCCCAAGTCAGAATCCTGGCTTTCTGGACTGAGGAGGATGGCATGTAATTCTTTTGCACTTTTTCTCACACTCAACCCAAGAATTTTCATTTTTCTTGCACCTGCACAAAACACCTCTATAGTGTTGTGCTGCATCTATTATTTTGTAACAGGGAATAAATTCCCTTACTGATCCAAAAAAGAGACACTGTTTAATAAGCTACTGGTTAAGATTAACAGCCCGGAAAATCTACTTTTGACCTGCCTGACTTGCTCTATCAAATTGGGCCATTGTAGTCAATGGGAGTTTTCAGATGGGATTTGCAGCTGCACAGGAATAATTGAGCACCAGGCTCAAAATGATTAATAACCTAGACGACTTTTTTCATCCTTTTAGCTTTGTTTCTGAAATGCTGTCAGTTATCTTTGTCAAGGGTAGGATAAAGTTTAGCAGCATTGATTTATAAGGTGAGATTTGTCTTTCAAGGCTATTTTTAATTATGATTAGGCTTGAGAAAGCCAGTGTCATCAACATTTCTTGTTACTACCCAAGGAGACCTTTGCATTATAACTTAGGGTCATTAAAAAAAAGAAAAGCACATTAAAATAGTTTCATTTCACTTCTGATTGTTTGTCTGCATCTACTGCATTCTTGCCAAATATATTCATTTAAAAATATAGATTTTTTAAATAGAAATCGAAGGCTTTATACTTGAATCAGAATCAGAGGCCTAATCCTTGAAGAAGAAAGTAAATCTGTCTCAACCTTGGAATGGCTACCCCAAAATTTAGAATTCTTGAATATTCCTACTCAAATAGATGTCCACATCTGTTCCATGCACAACAATTAGGGAAAACATAAACTGAATTTAGTCCAGGGAACTTTACTCGCAGATTAAATAAGACAACCAACATCACTTCTGAATTATGTTGAGGCCTCATTAAAACTAAGGAGATTATAAAAAGGAAGTATTGGCAGTTCCAAACAAAGAGTTGAATTTGGATGTGTTTCTTGTTGCATGTAAGTTATAAATATGCTAAATACCTGACATGATTTACAAAGATGAAAAGAAGAATACACACACACACACACTACACACATTAAGGAAATCCATCTATTGTAGGATGACAAATTAGCCAGAAAAATAAAATCTGATATAAAAAGAAATTGTCTGCCTGAATCACAAGTATGTGCAAAGTCACTATATACTGGTGTTCACAATATGCAATTTTTCCATTCTCACTGCAATAGTTCAACTCAATATGGATTTCTGAAAATGTTGGCTTAACAAAAGTGAGTAAGTTATCAATTTCAGACGTGATTACATAGAGGTGGGTAGGGAGAATTAACTGCTTAAAATGGCATGAATAAGTTTTGTTCATTTATATAAATAGATTTTTCGAAGGAAGGATCAATGTAGTCTTCCAATTCCTTGCAATGGATTCTTGATTAATCATTCAGGGCCAGTTGAAATTAAGTTCATCTACTGGAAATAGATAATTGGCCTTTGAATGGCCATAAAACTCTGAATTTTAGGGGAAAACTTCAACACATGTGCATACACTATGTGTGTTACAAAAATCACTTCTTGGAGACATTCCCCTATTAAAATGATTATACTTGCTATTTCTCTTTACTTGGAGGCTTTCCACTTAGCCCCATGTTCTCATATATTTAATGGGTAGTTTTGGAAAAAGGCTATGACCTTCAACCTTGATTCAAAATCACTATAGTACCTCATAGTTTCTGAATATGAATGCATAAGAAATCAGGGCTGCATTCACACCAAGCTGCTGACTCTTTCTGGGACATTAGAGAAACTGACCCTCTAAAATATAGTAATACAAATTTGTGTACATAATGAATACTCTATAAACCAAATCTCTTGAGGATACCTGGTGCAATGAAGCCATTTCAGAAAGGCTAAATGATAAATGGCTCTGCCTGCTTGATGCCCCCTTTGAGCAATATATAATAATTATTAAATGACCTCTATAATGAATCTTGTTAATTTGCTGCATACCAAAATAAAACCCAAGGATTTTTCAACTCTTTTCTGTGGCCAAGGCAAGCCCAAAATCTTTCATTTGGAAGGAAAAGGGCTGTAACAGAGACTTAAAATGAGTCCCCAGACAGTGTTTGGAATTTAAAAAATATATGCTGAAGCTATTAGAGACTTTTTAGGGAAGCTTTTAGAGACTGAAGCAAGTCTCAGAAGTTTCATTAGTCCTAAGTGGCAAACCACTTGCGTTTTACAGAAGTGTGCAAAGTTTGTCATTTCCCTTCTTTTCTTATAGACACATTCATCACAACTACAGTACACTATGATTCAGGGCATCCATGGAGACAAGAGGTAAAAACTATCAAAATGGTAGCTTTGACTGTTCAGTTGCAGCTGCCATTTTGATTTTTTGACACCTCACCCTTTTCTTCCATTCTGGATATTCCTACCATGATTCTACCTCAGTGGAACCTGCGTTATGCTCAGATCTCTCACTTGATAATTATACTATTATTATTTCTTTTTTCTCCTTTTTAAATCTAGAATTCTCCAACGCCCCCAAAGATCTAAATACTGTAATCCTTGGCATTTAACAAACCTTTCCTCTGCTAAGCCCTCTAGGAGTAGACAAGGGCTGCTTTGCACAGTTGACTTAAACAAATAACTAACAAATAGCAGTCTAACAGTTACCCAAGTGATTGAAAATAATTTGTTTTCTGATAGGGCCATGAGGAAGGATGGTGGTCTAGCAAAAATGAGTTCCTAAAAACACAATATTCCACAGACATCTTGCAATCTTTTTGATTTAGAGTTGTGACTAGGGAAACAAATAGTAGTAAAATATCACCAGAGCATAAACTGATAACTGCATCCTACTATATAATTATTAAGTACAAGCTCCATTGGTATCAATGGAGAATCAGCTCTCTTAAGACATAAAGACACCTAGTCATCCACACACATCAATATACTGGCATAGAAATGAACTCAATCTTGTAATAGTTGTGAAATCAGAGGTAGGAAATTACATACTGAGCCCTTTTGTATTTCCTTCCAGAAACCTTACAATGCAACACTGTATGGTGCTCTTGGGCATCTTTTAAATTTGTCCATCTGCTCTTGTTATTAGAAAACAGAGAAAAGAAGAGGAGAAAAATGGCTTCAGAACTGAAGCATCCTTGTAAGCAGCTGAAAAGAATATTAATAAAGGATTCAGAGATGAGGACAATAACAAGTTCCAGGTCATACTTTGAAAGGAATACATTTCAATGATACTGCAGAATATTTCCAAATTTTCAGTTCAGAGGAAGTCTTAGTAAAGAACCTGCATCCTGATTGTACCCTTATGTGCCGTTTCTATAATCATTTTCTCTCCCCCTCTCTCCAAGACAATTTGACTTTCTTTTTTGTGCCTGTGTGCAAATAGCCCTGAGTGACACTTTGTGATGTGCATAGAAATACTGCTGAGTACTACCATCCTGTTTAAGCACTTTAAAAAACTCTCTTACTCTTCAATACTTAAAGGACATGTACCATTTATATGAGCAATACAGTACATGTTCTGATCACATGGCCAGAGTTAATGACTTATAGCATCTTCATAGCATCACCCAGCCAGTGCTGAAGAAATATAAAGCTTGTCTTTATTACTGGTTTGTTGGCAAAATAATGGGTGGGTGACTCTAGTATATGCAATAGGTTGATAGTGCAGAAATGACTTCTGAGGGACTAACTGTAAGATGAAGTCAACAAAAAAATATCAACAACAGTCCAGCTTTCAATTATACAGCTGCAGTCACAGAGTCCTTCTGCCTTGGATCTTGAGACCTACATTGGTACTGATCAGGAGTGCTTTGTCGGTGTTCTATTCTGGCCACCTCATTATAAGGTGGAGCTCTGTGGCCTTGTGGTGGCGATGGTGGTACATCTTGACGGAGAGGTCTTTTGTGATGAATTACTGGCTGTGGTGGAAAATACTGTGAATACCGTAACTCTGTTGCTCTTGGGCCATCTGGTGGATGAAGGTAGCTCCCTTTGGAGGGATGAACTGCAGATTGGCTTGCAGGAGGGTAGGGAAGATCTCTTTCTTTGTTTGCTATCCGTAGCCCTGTTAAATATTCCATTGGTTCTACAGATCCATGCCTAGGAAGAAAAATAGAAAGGGGGGTGGGGGGAGAAGCTGTCAGTAAAAAGTCTTGCATCACCTTCATCTAAAATGCAACAATTGTTTTAGGCAAGGAATATCACTTCCACTAACTTACAAAAGTCCCACAGAATAGAAACTGAAGCTCTGGACTGGTAAAATACAAGAAAGCCAGTGGAAAAATCCAGCCTCCACATATTGCAGCTTCTTCATCAAAAAGTTCAAGCTGTTCATGATTCATTTGCAAAACTGTACTGAAAGCACTTTCTTTTTTTTTGTAAGAAAGTAAAGTCTTTTTAATAAAGCATGTTTGTGTCTTGTCTAGCCTGAAGATATACTGATGAGTTTGGTCTGTATCCCAGCAACACATAAGGCTCATGTACAATTCACACCTCAAAGCTGATTTGCCCATGTTCTCACATCAAACATGCCACTCTTGAGGGTCCACAGTTAGAAATTCCCATTAAAATATTAAAGATATGAGGATATAGTATCTGTGTTTAATGAGCTAGCTGTTGATAACATGTGTGCAGCAACTATGTAACCTGTGGATATGTGTATGATCTTGTATGTGCTTCTCAACTTGTTTGCATTCATGTATATTTGACAAGATTTGGATCATTGGAAAACTCATGTCATGGACTGCCAGGGGAGGGCTGATGATGGGGTCATTCCAAAGGTTTTCTGCCCAAAATTTGGATTTACATTAAAGAGATATTCTCCCTAAAGCCAGGACAAATGATACATGGAATAAAGAAGTGTTGTATCTAGATGTCAACTCCAGCATGATGAAAGTTTGACCTATTAAGAACAGTTCTCTGAAGAGTGAAATGTTTTTTCAGTTACAGAAAGAACTTTGGCTGTCTTTGAACTGACTTGCTGACTGCAATATTGAAAAACCAAAAGAGTTCATGTCTTAGTATTAGGTTATCAAATCTGACAAGTCATATTTCCCACCCTTTCATAAACTCAGACAGTGTTTCAAATGTTGTATTCTGCTAAATTTGTGTAATTCATGTAATTTGTGCAATTACGTTTCATGCATTTGATCCAGTTTGCCAAAGAAAAAAGTGAAGCACCAGAGAATAGCCAAGGGAGAGCTTCTCCTAGGAGTAGAGAAACCATAAGACAAATCCACCCTAAGCAAAAGTGAGAATATTATGCTTACAGATTTTTTTTTCTAAAAGAGGCAAGGGAGCTGTAGTGGGTGGGCAAAGATTCAAAGTGAGTATGAAACAGATGGATGGACAGAAAGAAAGAAAGATAATCAGCCTAATCAACAAAATAGATACAAACTCAAGGTTAACCACACCAAACTTGACTCCAGAAAATACGACTTCAGCAACAGAGTGGTCAATGTTTGGAATACTCTACCTGACTCTGTGGTTTCTTCCCCAAACCCCAAAAACTTTTACCTTAGACTGTCTACTATTGATCTCACCCCCTTCCTAAGAGGCCTGTAGGGGCATGCATAAGCACACCAGTCGTGCCTACCATCCCTGTCCTATTGTTTTTTATTTTTCTTATAAGTATCTATCTCATGTATTTAAAATTATATTTATTCTTATACCTTACAAAACTTATTCAGGCCCATATCTTTATTGAATGCCGATTATAAAATATTTGTGACCATAATAGCAAATAGATTGAAGAGATTACTGAATCAATATATCCATTCGGACCAAAATGGATTTTTGCCATCTAGATATATTAGGAATAATTTAAAAATAGTATTAGACATTTTGGAGTACTACAAAGCTCACCCGGAGAAACGAATGGCCCTTGTCTTTCTGGATGCCCAGAAGGCGTTCAATAATCTAAATTGTAAATGTATGATACAGAAAATTTATAATATGAATCTAGGAACCAAATTCAAGAATATAATAAACACAATATACTCCACCCAAAAGGCAAGTATTATGATAAATGGCGAAAATACACAGAATTTAAAAATTAGGAAACGAGTAAGACAAGGTTGTCCTGTTACCTCTGCTTTTTATCTTGTCGCTAGAGACCTTACTAAGGCGAATTAGACAGAACCTGGGAATAAAAGGAACCAAAGTCAAAAAGGAAGAATATAAACTGCAAGCCTTTGCAGATGATATGGTGTTCTTTATTGATCCTATAGAGACAGGGGAGGAGATAATCAGAGAATTGGAAAGATATGGGTCTTAAAATCAATAGACAGAAAACAAAACTTTTAACTAAAAACTTAATGGAATTACAAAAAATAGAATTAGAAAAGGTAATGGGACTATAAGTAACAAAGAAAATTAAATATTTAGATATATGGCTGATGGCACAATATATAACAATAAAGGAGAATAATTACAATAAATTCAAACAACAAACAAAGAAAGATTTAGACTTATGGTCCAAATTACAACTGTTAGCGGCTGTTACATTGTTAGCGGCTATTAAAATGTCCATATTACCTAAATTTTTGTATTTATTTCAGACAGTCCCCATCAAGTTAGAAAAAACTTTATTTAGTGAGATTAATAAAATTATGGCAAAATTCATTTGGTTAGGCAAAAAATCTAGAATAAAGATGAAGGTACTACAAGATATCAAAAGCAGAGGGGGACTTGGACTTCCAAATTGGGAGCTATATTATAATGCAACAACGTTAATTTGGATTAAAGAATGGATCAATCCAGGGGTGGGTTTCTACCGGTTCTGTCCACCTCTGTAGAACTGGTACCTCTAAAGAGCAGCAGACATAGAACTGGTTCTATGTCTGCTGATGTTTTTGCCCACCCAGCCATCCGGGCTCTTACCTGATCTTTATTTCCTGATTTTTCAACTTCAGCTGCCAAACGAGGCACAGCTGCAGTTAAAAAAACAAGAAATGAGGGCTGTTTCAAAGGCTGCTTCTCGGCATGCAGCGTGCTAATGATGATTAACAGGTGTGTGGCTCAGAGCGGGCAGGGAAGCTTGTAAATCCTGAACTGGTAGTTAACCCTGTCATATCCCACCCCTGGATCAATCTAACTAACAAACAAATATTAAGCTTAGAGGGCCATGACCTGCAAAGAGGATGACATGCCTTTTTGTGGGATATAGGAATGAAAAAACAACAATATTTTCATAGGCACTTGATTAGAGATTCCCTACTACAAAATTGGATTAAAATTAGAAAGAAACATTATATGAAAATTCCAATCTGGAAGCCATGATACACCCATGGAAGCCATGATACACCCAAACAATTTAGACCTAGGCAAAATGATAAAATATAAAGATGTTCTAGATGTACAAGGAAATTTAAAATCAATCCAAGACCTTCAAAAACAAGGGATATATAGAGATTGGTGGGCGTACCTACAGCTACAAAATAGGTATAAAAAAGGTAAAGAAGATCATGGAATATATTCAGAATTACAACAATTGGATAAAATTTGAACAGGCCCAGATAAAAAAAATATTACAAATATCTATAAATATATATTAGACATAGAATTGGAAGAAGAGGTGGTTAAGGGATGTATGATAGCCTGGGCTCAAAATATTGGACATAATATAAATTTGATAGAGTGGGAGAATATTTGCAATCTAAATTATAAATTAACAAAATTGGCCTCATATAAAGAGAACATCTATAAGATGTTTTATAGATGGCTCCTGCCCCCTGCGAGATTGGCAAAGATATATCCTAACATGAATCCAGCATGTTGGAAATGTAAGAAGAAAGAAGGTACTTTTTATCATATATGGTGGTCTTGTTAAGAAGCCCAGAAATATTGGCTTAAAATTCAAAAATGGTTACAAGAGATCCTCAAGGAACAAATAGATTTGGAACCAGAATTATTTTTATTAAGGATGATTAAAAAGAAATATGGAAAAAATACAAAATATACCATATTACATATTTTAACAGCTGCTAGAATTGCCTATGCTCAATGTTGGAAACAGAATTCTATACCAACAGATCAATTGATTATTCAAAAACTAATGGCGTGTGCTGAGATGGATAAATTAACCCTGATGTTACAAGAGAAAGAGAAGTCTGAATATTATAGAATTTGGGAAAAATTGTATGATTGGATTGAATTAGAACAAAGAGATGATGAAAACAGTTAATGATAAGCATTTTACAGATTAAAGGTTTATATTTGCATGAACTGTATATATTTGTAAATAGGCACAAAATAGAAGTATATGAGATAGATGTCACACACTGTTAATGTCATAACATTTATATTTTTGTTGGGTTTTTAAAGATATAAAAGACTAATAAAGTTTATTATAAAAAAAAAAGAAAAAGGATTTTAGACTTCCTAGAGAATGACACCAATTATCCCAAATTGCCATCACTTCCAAGCCTAAAAGGAGACCAAAATTTGAGTCTTCCCATTCCTAGTGCAGTTCTTTAACCAATCTCTCTCTCTCTCTCTCTCTCTCTCTCTCTCTCTCTCTCTCTCTCTCTCTCTCACACACACACACACACACACACACACACACACACACACACACAGATAATTTTATGTTTCTTCTTAAACTAGAAGGGAAAGGAGTTTGAATGTAGTTAGTCTGTGGTGTTTTAGTTGATCCTTGATGCAAAAGCCATGCATTGTTAGAGTTCCATCTGTAGGAGAAAATTACTAGTTCAAGTCATCTAGAGCTTTGGGCTACAGAGCCATTCAAAGGAGAGCTCTACTTCTGAGGACCCAGATAGTTGGGGGCAATATGCTGACTCTGTAAACCATTTAGAGAGGGCTGTAAAGTATTGTGAAGCGGTATATAAGTGCTATTGCTATTCTCTTTTTTAGAAAAGTGACAGAAAAATTGAGCCTCTGTTGGCAGTTTATAATTAGCTTAAAGTGGTTCTTTGATCTGGCTTTCTTACTAGATGTGCAGGTGGAATGTATATTTCCTTTTTGTGGTTTTTTTTTTTTTTGTGGTTTTTGCTTTGTCAGGCACAGCCATCTTGATAAAGATGGACCTTGTCAGTCATGTCTTAGCTAACTCCAGCTTAGATTACTGTCACATGAAATGTGCTCCCCAAGGAAGTCGGCTTGTCATCCATGTCTTTTCAATGTTATGCTGACAATCTTATCTCAGACGTTTCTATAGTGCTCTTATCCCTATGATATTGGCTGCCTGCATTATATTGGAGAAGAATCTTTTTAATAACTTTTCTTATACATTTATTAATTATACATATTTTTATTTTTAAATTACTTCAGTAACTTTGTGATATGCTCAGAAATTCAGCAGATGTACAACCTTAACTCAGATATGATCTACAAGATACGATCTCCAATGCAGTCAGAAATTACTCAGAAACTGTAATTGTTAAAAAGTTGTAGTTTAGTTGCTGCTGTGAACTAAGCATTTTGGCAAACTATAGTGACATCCAAATTTAGAGCAGAGAGACCTAATCTTGACCAACAAACAAGTCAAAATAAATAAGCAAGATATTGGTTAGCTTGCAACTTAATTCAGGATGATAAATAAAGAAAGAACATATGCACACAATACAGACAGTCCTTGAACTTAAACCATTTGTTTAATGAACATTTGAAGTTGGAATGGCACTGAAAAAAGTGGCATGACCATTTTTTACACTTACAAGCATTGCAGCATCTCCATAGACACATGTTCAAAATGCAGGTGCTTGGCTACTAGCTCATATTTATGAGGGTTGCTGTATCCCAGGCTCATGTGATCACCTTTTGTAACCTTCTGACAAGCAAAGTCAATGTGGAAGCCAGATTCACTTTGCAACCACGTTACTAACTTAACAACTAGCAGTGATTCACTTACAACTGTGCTAAGAAAGGTCATGAAATGGGGCAAAATTCACTTAACAACAAGGACTACCTGTAGTCCCTTCTTGGTCTAGTGCTACTTTCAATCATAAAGAAAGTATCCCAAATTGGGGGATAGAAAGAGAACCAATTGTCTTGAAATGTGGTTGAATAGTGTAGGTGACAGCAGTAGCTCAACAACATATGTTGGCTTGAGTGCATCTCTGAGGGTGGCTTTAAGCCTTCAGCGCTTGGTCTGGAGTCTCTCACGGCAAACAGGGAGGGCCTGTCTTTTTATAATGTTCTGTTTTTAAAGTGAAGAATCTCTTGGGAGTACAGGACCCCTGAAAGTCCAAGGCCTGGAATTTTTCCTCTTTCTCCTTCCACTTTAAACAGGAAACATTTGCATTAAGCAATTCCAATGGGAGAATGCAGGTTCATTTCAAGGCAGATAATGTTTGTGTGCTGCTTAGATAATGTTTGTGTGCTGTTTGGTGATTTATCCTATGGGCTTAAATGAGTCTGGCAGGAAGAAAAAACTCACATTATGTGTCATGTCATGTAAAACAATGCTTGGTGAGTCTGGAGCACAGCATAGACACGAATCACTAGACAAATAAGATGAGGGTCAGAAATGTGCAATTTCAGATAAGGGTAGAATGATCAGCAATTTGCTTCTTCTTTTTAAAGTTATTATTTTGGCATGCCAGAAAATGGCATTTAAAAGTGCTGAGCAACAAAAGTGGGTTTTCATGGTTTCAACTCAGACTGGTTAGTGCAGGAAACTGGAGGAATTTCATAATACTCCTAGAGTCTTAGCAGGTAGGGAAGATTATGAGATCTTGTAACTATATGAATGAAGCATTAAATGTTGCCTCACTTTTGGATGAAATGAACTAAGCAACAAAACAGACTGAAACTAGATCCTGAAACCCCAGGATGGACTTTGTACTCCTTTTTTTGAAGGGCTTTATCTAAATTGTAAGAGTCTGAATATCCAGAATGATCAGCCTGAAACAACAAATGTGGCGATGTAGCTACTTCAGCTAATTTGAGTAAAATAAAGTTCTCTTAATTTTGTTGGAGTGACAATATTGTTAGTATTTTCTTTGCTTTGCTTTGTAGAAGATGATGACTTTAGGGGAATTTTAGCAGGTCTAAAAAAAGTAGAGATAGTTTGTAGAATAAGACAAAAATTAGACAGAAATACACAAACTGGCCCTTATTGAAGTCCCATGACAAATCTGGAGAAAAAATGGAAAAAATGTTGCTAACACAAACCTACAGTCTGTTATGTTAAGAAGATGATTTAACAGAAATTATTTTGATGGACTGTTTTGAGCGCAGACTGGGGGGAAAGGATTTTAATTGGGGTGTTTTTGAAATAAACATGCAGAGTGTTATTTCTCTTACTCTTGGGGAGAGATGAAGCACTATTTCTTCTATCCTCCCTAAAATATTGTGTGTGTGTGTGTGTGTGTGTGTGTGTGTATTCCCACACATACTAATTAGAGGACTATTTTTTTAAAGGTTGTTTGAAGATTTAGTGAAAATTATTGCCAGAGTTCTAAATACTTTGAAATCTTGCCAAGGCAGCCCCCAACAGCCACAAGTGGACTAAATTATATGTTTATATTGAAATATAATACCTTTTTGTGTAAAATTGTGAATATAGAAACTAAGTTGCTGTTTCCAAAAATGTCAAAAAAATCATGTTGATGCTGAAATGGGCTGCTATTCACATATGAAGTCTATAGTTGTCATTCGTTTTCAAGTTGTGCATTTTCTTTTCTTATTGATGGTGGATAGCAGTGTGGAAGGATTGAGGAAAGTGCACATGATAATATTAAGACACAGAAAAAGTGCGGCTGTCACATTAGCATGGAAACCAGAGCAATGGCTGTGAGAGATTTATTTTTATTACATTTTATTTTTATTACATTTTATTTTTCTGATAAAGGAAAAATAAGGAGAGAGCCTGATAAAGGTGCATAATTACAGAAATATAAACATACTTTATGTTTATATTTGCCTTTACTTGATTTTACACAATGCCTTATTTGTTGCTACTTTTCCTTAAAAAAAAAAAGCATGTACAGACTAAGAATTCACTTATGTGTGTCTTACTTTTCCCTTTCCAAACATAAGGAAAAACAATACTGTTTTTTCACTTTGCAAAATGGCTATCTCCAAGGAGGTCCTAATGAATTTTATTCTTGGCTCTTATTGTTTTTGTTGACTCTTGCAGGCCCCAGAGTTCAGAAGCCCAGTTCATGCCTCCACAGTGACCCATGCTTTGGAGGGTATACAAGTCTCTCACATCGACAGGGAAGGCAGAAAGTCAGTGACCCATGGGATTCATCCAAAATGTCTGGTGCACCTCCAGCCCCTCAGAAAACATGTGAGGAACATTCCCCATAAGGGAAAGAATGAGAAAAAAAATAACTATCCTTAGGAATTCCAAAAGGTCACAGAAGATTTAACAATATGGGAAATTTAATAACCCTAAAGAGCAAATGGAAAACTGATGCAGTCTTCAGCATATATAATTGTCAATTAGATCAGCTGCCCATATCACCCAGCAATGCAAAGAAAGATAAGAGTGATATTACCATGGCAGGCAAAGTGGCAGGTGAAGTTGTTGAAACTGAAAAACAAAAAGACAAAGATATTTATATCTGTTAGTCTCTCAGGACCCTGGCATTTCCCTTGCTTCTAGAGGATAAGCAAGTATGATCCTTTGTATGTACAACAAGGACATTCCACAGATGTATGTCCTCCTAAAGCACTAGAACAAATAGGGGAAAATAAATGAATGCGAGAATAGTCTTATGCCTTTAAGTTTTTGGCTCTTTCTCCTAGGTACGTATGTTTTTAGGGCCTTCCAAAGTCTGCATGGGCTGAGGATCCTGGTTTTCTAAAGTCCTCATTTATGTGGAGGAGCTCAATTCATAGAGGACATTTTCCACTGAAAACAACTCAGTCTCTACAATTGGAGGGACACAGGAGGAGGCCAGGCTAATCAACTCATGCTGCCTTGTTGAAAGGATAGCTTTCTCCCATTTCTTGCCTCTTCTCAGCTTCTTGCTTTTATTATACACTCTGCCCACACGCGCGCACACCCACACACACCTTTTGTTCACTTCTAACAACATCTTTTCTTACAAATACTCAACCCCAAGAGGAGAGCAGGAATAGAGTGTCCCTCCTCATCTCCTTGAATACCTCTTTCTAGCTATTTGCTTTCATTATCTGTACCTCCTGCTTATTTGCTCACTTTTAAGAGCATCTTTCTCTAATAATGTATTCTTGTCAAAGATAAATACACCCATTAACAAAGAAACAGTAAAGAAATGCCTTTTTCTTCTTTCAGGTTAATATGTGACCAACTAAAAAAGTGTGCCCATTCAAATTTTCAGAAAATTAAGTCTTGTTCAAGGTCTTGAAAATGAAGAGGAAAACAAAACAAAACAAAACAAAACATAGGTTTTGCATGGTACTGGATGTTAGCAATAAGAACACCAAACCAGTCTTCCAGAAAGTACATCTCAATTGTATCTTCTCGAACTATATATTCCAAATCAGAGGTGGTATTCAGCAGGTTCTGACCAATTCTGGAGAACTGGTAGCAGAAATTTTGAGTAGTTCGGAGAACTGGCAAATACTACCTCTGACTGGAGATTTTACAGTATCCTTCCCCTGCCATGCCCACCAAGCCACGCCCACAGAACCGGTAGTAAAAAAATTGAATCCCACCACTGTTTCAAATGCTTAAAAGTAATTAAAAAGCTTGAAATGTTAAGATATGATTTCAGGCTACAGAATTCAAAAATAATGTTTTGTTTGTTCTGCTTTTGATATATTCATTACTGCCAATCACTTGAACTGGGTCACTTCCCCAAAGGTTCAAAATCAGAACTAGCAAATAATATAAAATAGAATCATTAGAAAAGTGGTAAGGACACCTAGAACTATTTGTACCTGAACATTCAGGTTTATGAGTTAAAAATGATGTAAGTTATTCCCAGCTTACTGCTGGAATAGTCTAAGAGAAAAAGCTTGGGTGGGCTTAGCTCAAAGCCATATATCATGGAGTCATGCTGTGGATTGTATTACTTTCTTATGCTCAGGCCTCCATTTTTAAAAGGGGAAATCTGAGGTAATCTCACCGAAGATTATGAAACACTTTGTAAGCTACAGATGCTCCAGAAATAATGAAGTTCATGGTTCAGCTAAGCTCTATTTCATCATTTCTCTTTAGTAAACTAAAAAGAAAATAGATCTCTGACCAGGCGCAAGATTGCAGGTGTCTTAATCTGATTAAGAAGTTTTCCTTTATCTTTATCACTGGACTGAGATGTGATTTGAAATTTCTAATGCAATTTTGAAACCATTAATTCCATAGTCACATTGTTCAGAATTCTTTTATTCATGTGAGATATTTACTCTTGATGTAAAAATATGTATCTCACAGCTTTTAATCTAATGTCAAAACTATTTCAAATCATAGAATAAGGTCTACAATATTTATTTCCTTTACTTGAGATAACAGTGACCAGTGGTCAGTGTAGAGAAAGACTGAATCATAGAAGTCCTTGCCTGTAGCCCAGAAACAGATTTATACCCTTAATGAGAACCAGACCGCACAAAACTCCTGTGCAAAATCCAGCACTCTGCCAGTGCTGATTCCAGTACTGTAGTCAACACTGATCTTCATTATATGCTTTGCAAAACTGCTACATAAGATGCATATGCTAAGGACATGAGGGAATAATTCAAATCTCACTCTTTGGGGGCCTTAGGAAGCAGAGAAATGTTGAAGGCAGGAGGCAGACCTTACACTGCCAGAGATCTTTTATAAGATCTTAACCTTCCATAAACAACTTGCACGTATCTGGATATAATTAAGAATTTTCAAAGAGAATTTTGCCATTATCATTTTAATGTGGAGGGGAATGTGTTCAATGATTTTGTCCTGTTGTTCCAACAAGCTAAGTTCTTCTCTATTACAAGTAGCCAAACAGCAGCATAATACGAAGTAAAGAGATGGATTCTTCCAAAAACCAAGCCCAAGGGATCTTAGACAAACTATTGCACAAATCTCTGATGTCCTCAGTGCTTACTATATTTACTCAATAAGCACAAGTTCTTTTGTGGAACAGTGAATGTCCAGTAGTAATAGCAATAGTGCTTTTATTTTTATTTATAAACATTTTGAATACAGTGTATTGTCAGGGCATATCATTTACGAAAAAGCAAGAAAAAACAAACAGAAGTTGTTAGATCTGGGAGGATGGTTCAAGAACGGAGGCAAGACTCAGATAACAACAACAGCTCTTTATTAGTGACTTCAGATCTGAGCGAAGAATCCCAGCCGCAGCAGCCCCTTATATAGGGCTGGCTGTGGCTAGGCAGCCAATGAAGGCGATTTGAGTTTGCCGCTCTTGGCTGGGCCAATTGTGGCAGCCCGTTTACTAGCCAATCGGATCAGTCTGCGGTGACCAATCACGATCTGCTATTCGCGGGCCAATCAGAGTTGCAGGCTTTCGAGCCTGCTAGTCCGGAACACCCCTCCCCTCTCGGTTCCATTTAAGGGGTGGAGTTATATAGTCTCGCAGGTAGGCAGGTCTTTGTACCTGTCTACCTGACTTACGTAATTCCAATTGTCCGTGTTCAAATTCGGGTTCAGATGGACTGCTTGCTGGATCTAGTTGGAATGGTGAACCGGTGCTATAGTTGGGACTCTCTCCTGATGCCCTCGGGGTGATTGAGTCCTCAGCTTCGTTGCTACCGCTATGGTTCCCCAGACTCTCTGAACCTGCTTGGCTGCTGCTTCTTGGTGAAGTGTTCATCTGCCCAGGTTCAACTATGGCTGGTGAGTATTGCAAGCTATGGTGTGGTGATCTCGGGGTTAGTTCTGAAGGAACAGGTGTTGGTTCTATTTCCAGGCTCGTGGCTTCCCCTCCCCCCCCCTAGTGTTGATGCTGGGGTCAGGGATGGAAGTTGTGGTCAGTCTGGAGCATAGCTGGTCAATGTGGCGTTTCCACACTCTGCCATCAGGGGTCAGTAGATGGTAGGACGGGGACCCGTGACTTGAGTTATTTGAGCAGGAATCCAGAGGGGATCCCCTGAATTTTTTTTTGCAAATACAAGGTCTCCTACCTTAAAGGCGCGATGCTTGCTGCTGGAACCCAGGGGCTTTTCCGGGGTGTAGGCAGGGTGTAAGCAGTCTAGAGGCGATCTGAGTTTCCTGGCCATGAGGAGTTCAGCTGGGCTCTTGTTAGTCGTGCTGTTAGGTGTGATGTGCTGGAGAAGCAGCATCCTAGTGACTTTATCATGGATGTTACCTTGTTCCATTTTCTGTAGGGTTTTCTTTGTGAACTGAACCATTCGTTCAGCCCTACCATTCGCCGCTTGATGAGTCGGCGATGTGAGTGCGTGTCGGATGCCCCGTTCAGCTAGGTATTGTTCGAAGGCTAAAGCAGTAAATTGGGGCCCATTGTCGGAAACCAGGACATCTTGTAGGCCGTGTGTGGCAAAGAGTCTGTTTAATTTCTTGATGACTGCATCTGTAGTGGCTGTTTTCATTTTATTGACCTCAAGCCAGTTAGAATACGCATCTCCAGTTATTAGGAAAGTGTGTCCTTTAGTAGGTCCCGCAAAGTCAATATGAATGCGCAACCAGGAACCTCTGGGTGTTTCCCATTCTGCTGGTGGAGCTTTTGGTGGGGCTGAGTGGTTTTCCTGGCATCTGTTACAGGAGGCGACCCAGGTTTCAATTTGTTTGTCCATACCTGGCCACCAGGCGTAGCTTCTTGCCAGCACTTTCATACGCACGATGCCCGGGTGTCCATCGTGTAACATTTGAAGGACTTTTTTTTGTAGTTTAGTTGGTATGATGACTCGGTCTCCCCATAATACGCACCCTCTTTGTGAGAAGACTTCTGTCTGTCTGTTTTTGAATGGTCTAAAGGTTTCCTTGGGCTCGTATTCTGGCCATCCCCTCTCCACCCAGCCAAGAACTCATGCCAAACATGAGTCTTTTTTGGTTTCAAAGGTGATGTCCTGGGCCGTTAGTGGAGGTGAGGGAATTGTCTCGATTTGTAGTATTGGTAGCGTGGGAGCTGGGTCATCCTGCAGTTCGGGTAGTGGAGAACGGCTCAAGGCATCAGCATGAGGAATAGATTTTCCAGGGCGATATCTTAGTTGATAGTCATAGGCAGCTAGGAATTCCGACCATCACATCATTCTGGGGGAAAGAATGTGTGGGGTAGGTTTGTCGCCCGCCAGAATGCCAAGTAACGGCTTATGATCTGTGATAATGGAAAATGGTCTCCCATATACATATTCATGAAACCTTTTAATCGCAGACACAATAGCAAGGGCTTCCTTATCTAGGTGGCTATAGTTTCTTTCTGTTTTTGACAAAGTTCTCGAAAAAAATGCAATTGGTGCTTCTGAACCATTTGGTAGGACGTGGCTCAGAATGGCCCCCACCCCAAAAGGTGAGGCATCACAAGTAACAGTCAATGGGAGTGTCTCGTTATATTGTATTAGTACTGCATCAGAGGTGAGGAGGTCCTTTACTTGCTGGAAAGCATGTTCCTCCCGTCGTCCCCAAATCCAGGAGGCCCTTTTATCGAGTAGTCTATGAAGGGGTTCAGCAACAGTCGCCTTCTGGGGTAGGAAAATGTTATAAAAGTTAATGAGTCCCAGGAAGGCTTGAAGGTCAGTTTTGTTTTTGGGTCTTGGGGCATTTTTGATGGCTGCCAATTTCTTTTCTGTAGGGTGGATTCCTTGTTTGTCAAGAAGGTAGCCAAGAAATTCTACCCTTTCTGTGCATAACTGGCACTTTTCCTTCTTAACCTTGAGGCCAGCATCTTTGAATCTTTGTAGGACTGTTTTATGGCATTTCTCTAATTGACTTTTTGTTGGGGCTGCTATCAGTACGTCATCAAAATAGGGCACGACCCCTTTTATGCCTTGCAATAGTCTCTCCATCAGGCTTTGAAAAATCCCTGGTGCTATGCTTACTCCAAACTGGAGCCTGTTACATTTGAATGCACCACAATGTGTAACTATAGTTTGGGCTTCTGCAGTTTCGGTATCAACTGGCAGCTGTTGATACGCTTGGGCCAGATCTAGTTTTGCGAATATTCTGCCACCCCCAAGTGAATGTAGGAGATGCTGAACGACTGGTACCGGATAGGCGCTCTGTTGCAGTGCGTGATTGAGGGTGGCCTTGTAGTCTCCACAGATTCTCAAGGACCCATCAGGCTTTATGGGGGTGACAATTGGTTTCTCCCATTGGGCGTGGTCAATGGGCTCTAACACGCCCTGTGCAATTAATTTGTCCAGTTGCTCGTCAATTTTGGGTTTGAGAGCAAAGGAACTCGGCGTGGTTTTAGGCGAATGGGCGCAATGTCAGGGTGAAGGTTAAACGAAATAGGGGACCCCTTGTACTTGCCTAACTTTTCACTGAAAACTTCTCGGAAGTCGTGGACGAGGGCCACTTCCCAGTCATCATCTTCAGTATGATGGATGCCAGCCATTCCGATTCCTAATGGCGCGAACCACTGAAGGCCCAGTAGACTTGGCCGGTCTCTGTCGACAATGGTGAGTGGTAGTATTGCATTATGTCCTTTGAAAGAGACCTGGAAATGGCTGGTACTTGTGACTGGAATCCGGTTGCCTTGATAATCTCTCAGTATAAGTCTCTGACTGCTGAGGTCTTGGAGTCGGATGTTGGGAATCAGTTGCTTGAGGGTTTTCCAGGATACCATGGATAGGGAGGGCCCAGAGTCTACTTCCATGATGCAAGGTTTATTTTCTTTTTTTTATAATTTTTTTTTATTTTTTAATAACAAGATAAACATAAGCATACATAACAAGATAAACATAAACATACCACAAAAAACATAAATATATCCTTCTTCATGAATTTACATACAGTGCATCGATTGGTTTACCACTTTTTTTTGTGCATCCATTTCCTAGTCACTAGTATAATTATATTACATAATAGCTCATATTATCAATCAATAATTGTATAACCTAATATCATCACTAAAAAAAATCATTTATAATTTTGTTAATTCATATTTTAACGAGATAACTATAGTTTGCTTAATTTATTTTGCAATAAATCATAAGATCATACCAAATCTACCTTAATAATGTTTTATAGAGATAATATTAAGGAAAGAAAAAAAATTTTTTATGCTAAATCTGAATATTCTATCATTATGTTTTATTATCTAACCATTGATAAAAAAGATCCCAAACTTCATAAAATTGTTTATCTTCTTGTTCTCTGATTTCAAATGTCAATTTACTCATTTCAGCACAATCCAATATTTTCTTAATAGTTTCTTCTTCTGATGGAGTTTTCTCACTCTTCCAGTTCTTAGCAAATACAATCCTAGCTGCTGTTAATATATTTACAATCAAATACTTCAAATTTTTATTATATATATCAGGTAAGATTCCCAATAAAAAAATCTCTGGTTTCAAGTCTATATGTGTCTTTGTCATTTTTTCCAACCATATGCGAATTTTAGTCCAATATTTTCTAGCGTCCTCACAAGTCCACCACATATGGTAGTATGAGCCAGGTATCTGATGACATTTCCAACATTTTTCAGATTTGTTCTTAAACATTCTTGCAATTCTTGTCGGGGGAAAATGCCACCTGTAAAACATCTTATACAAGTTTTCTTTATAAGCTGTTGACATTGTTATTTTATAATTTTGAGACCACAATTTTTCCCATTTCTCCAAATCAATCCCATATCCAAAATTCTTCCCCCAAACAATCATCGTTTCTTTAACTTGTTCCTCCTCTAATAAAATTTCCAACAAATAAGTGTATAATTTTTTAATCATTTTTTCATCAGTACCTGTCAAGATCCTGTCTAGATCAGTCAATTTATCATAAAATCCCTCCGCTTTAGAATCTATAAGATACCTTGAATGTATTTGCGCATATGAAAACCAATTCATCTTTATGCCTTGTTCTTCTAGTTTGATGCAAGGTTTATTTTTGATGGTGACTTCTACACGAATTTTCTTTGTATCTAGCGATGAAGCGTGGCCGATGGTGATGGTTTGATGAGCCTCTTCTCGTCTGGGCATGCCATTAAACCTTCGGGGTCTGTTGTACTGGTTCCACTGGTTGCTAGGGCAGTCCCTCTGTGTGGTGGGGTTGCCATCGGTTCTTTTCGGGCTGCTCCCTCTCCATCTGGGGCTGGAACTTCTTTTGTTTCTGCATACTTTAGCAATATGCCCACATTTTTCGCAAAATCGACAAATGGCATCTAAGAATCTGCACTCGGATCGAGGATGGGTTCCACCGCATCCGGCGCATTGGTAGTTGGATTTACGACCCCGCTGGTCCCATTGCTCACGTTCTGACCAGAGTCTGTGGACTTCTTCCTCCTCGCTGTCTGAGGATGACTCGATATCTTCATGATGGGTGGCCGATGTGTACTTGTCTGAAGGTTTCCCAGCATCATTGGTGGGTTGGCAGTTGGTCCCGCTGGTTCAGCACATTCGTGCTGCTGATTTACGAGTGGCTTCAGCTGCGGTGGCGTCTGCTATGGAATCTGCAAGTGAGATGTCTCCTTTGGCCATGATCTTGCTTTGGACAGTTGAATCTCTAAGGCCAAGGACAATTCTGTCTCTCATGGCTTCTTCGAGATTAGCGAAGCCACATAAACCACCCAGGTTTCTCAGGTCTGCCATGAAATCCCCGACGCTCTCACCTTCACGCTGGTCCCTCTGATAGAACTCGTGTCTGCGAATGAGAGTCGGTACTGCTGGGGCATAGTGGTTGCGCAGAATGGGAGCAAGGGTGTCCCAATCCATCATTTTAACTTCAGCTGGTTTTGCTGGTGCTTTAGCCATTTTAAAAATGGCAGGTCCGCAATGCATTAGAAAAATGGCTCGTTTCTTGCTGGGCGTGGCATCCTTGAGGTTGTTGGACTCTAGGAACATTTGAAACCTGTCCATATATGAGTCCCAGTCCTCGCTAGCTGGATCGAATAGGGCGGGTGGTATAGCGCTGCTGGACATGTCACCGATGTTGCACTCTGTCAGCCACATGCTCCTTCAGCTAGCTCGAGTTCAATAGACTTCGTTGCCTCCGCATCCCACCCTCGTCGCCAGTGTTAGATCTGGGAGGATGGTTCAAGAATGGAGGCAAGACTCAGATAACAACAACAGCTCTTTATTAGTGACTTCAGATCTGAGCAAAGAATCCCAGCCGCAGCAGCCCCTTATATAGGGCTGGCTGCGGCTAGGCAGCCAATGAAGGCGATTTGAGTTTGCCGCTCTTGGCTGGGCCAATCGCAGCAGCCCATTTACTAGCCAATCGGATCAGTCTGCAGTGACCAATCACGATCTGCTATTTGCGGGCCAATCAGAGTTGCAGGCTTTCGAGCCTGCTAGTCGAAACAGAAGTATCAACATATACTAATAACAATAATGATAGTGTAACAAAATAATTTTAATTAAATTTCTTTGTATTAGCTTATTTATAGTTCTGTTAGTTATATCAACATTTTTATAATTGTCAACCCTCTTTGTATTTAATTCATACATAACAAGAATCTTTCTTCACCTAATTTCTACGTCTTATCTCTAACCACTCATAAAATCTGTTCCATGTTAAGTAATATTCTGTGTCTTCTTTGTCCTTTATTTTTAATGTCAATCTCTCCCTCTCTGCACCATCTAGTATTTTCCAAATTACATCCTCATCTGATGGGTGTTCTCATTTTTCCAATATTGTGCAAATACAATCCTTGCAGCGATTCTGAGTAGTTCAAGGTTGACTCAGCCTTCCCTCCTTCCAAAGTCAGTAAAATGAGGACCCAAATTTTGGGGGGTAATATGCTGACTCTGTAAATCACTTAGCGGGCTGTAAAGCAATGTGAAGCGGTATATAAGTCTAAGTGCTATTCTATAGTGCTTGACAGCATTCTCTGAGTGGTTTACAATGTCAGCATACAATGCCCCCAAACAATCTGAGTCCTCATTTTACTGACCTCGGAAGGATGGAAGGCTGAGTCAGGATTGAACTCCTGGTACTGGGCAGAGTTAGCCTGCAACACTGTATTCTAACCATTGTGCCACCAGGGCTCTTTCTGTTCATTCATAAGGTTTCTGATCATTTGTTGTGATCATTTGTTAGTAAGGAATCAGGTAGAGAATTTGAAAGTGGGATCTTCCAGGAGAAGTTGCAACCAGGAAATTGGACCTTAGAAACAAGGGTATGTGTTTGTGGGTATGTGCACAATTGTACTTATTCAGGGCAAATCTATCAGCTACAGTTTATTGCAATCAATTTGGAAATCTTCAGAATAGGCTGGCTTCTTCTCAAATGTCCTTGGTTTTAGTAATTTTAAAATAATATTTAGAGAAGAGGGCCATGCTTTTCACATTTAGAAACGTCAGAGTCCCAAACTGCTAAAGGAAAATATAGGTGCTAAAAGGGAACTGTATGTTGTATGTTCATGAAAGACACTTGCACCTCATGGAACAAAGCAGATGTTTAGTAACTGCTATCCAATCCTTGCACATGCCACACACAGACTATTTATGAGTTGCTCTTGTAAAGGTGCTGTCTCCTCCTATTTTTTATCAACAATGTGTGGCTACAAAAATCAGACCATCTCAGGCTCTCCTGCAGCACATGCCATGCACTAGGGGCTGTTTGTATTTCGAAGAGTCTGTTTGGAATTCCTGTCGTGTCAGATTTCCAGTTTCTAGACCTCACATGCAGCTCTGCCACTGAGCAGGATTAGCAGGCTACTAGGCAACATTACAGGGTTCTGATTTCTTTAGGCTTTACAGAAGAGATCATTTGGTGACTTAAGATGCTGAGTGGAGAACAAATGTAAAAAATAAAAGACTTCACACACTTTTCTTTGCATCAGTCAAAAAAAAAACCTACACACTTATGCTGGTAGCATAATTTGGATAATAACATGTTTAAAGAAAATGGAAGAAGGTAAGTTGGGCTAGCTTATCTTCTCCTTCATGATACTGCAGTTAGGTCCAATTCCACTCACAGTCCAGACATCATAGAGTGAAAAAGTGCTCCCACAGAAATGGGGGTTGCTGCTCTGATTCAAACTATTTTCCTGTTTAACCCATAGAAAAACAATGAATGATGCTGGCAATACTGTTTCCACTGAACTCTTGCGGGATAGTCGATGTCTGAACGGAAGCCTTAAAATGCAAAGTTGAACCTCTACTAATAACTTGTAATAGGAATAGCTGTCAAGCAAAATAACTCAGCCTGATTGCTTTAAGTAGTAAAATCATTCAATTAGAGAAGTCAGTGGTAGCAAACTTCTGTACACAGTCAATTTTCTGTGCAGAAGAGAGAAGGCTTCCCATTATTTTTTATGATTCTTCTCCCCCCCCCCCCCGCCAGTAATGTCTGTTGCCATATCTAATTTAGTTAACTTGTTTTCCAAGTTTCTCTCTTCCAATTTTTCCCATAACAAAAACAGAGTTGTTGGCAAACTCAGAGTTGGGCTGAGAGAAAGTGACTGCCCGCCCCCCCCAGCTAATTTTCATCTCAAGGAAGGACTAGAATTTATCTCCTGGTTTCTATCTGTCACTTTAACCATTAGACCAAACTGGCTCTGTTATCATACCTGTAAATTTTTTCATTTATTTGTGGAAAATGTGAGATGTTTTAAAAAAAGAGGGAAAGAGCAATTATTACAAAGAGAGTGTTAGAGTACTTGTCACCTACTGTACAGATGAAATGTAAAAAAAAAAACATTGAACTGGGTTGCCCAATGAACATAGGCATAGAACCAGTTGCTAAAAATTCCAAAAACAAAATGAGCAAAAAATATGCTGTAATGGTCTCCACTGCCTTTGGAATTATATCTCACTGAACCAAGTGTGCTTTGCTTCCAAAATATTAGTTTGGATGCAAATTAATCAATGAATGCATTAAAAATACAAAAAATACTTGAACAATGAAGCTCAGAATGTTCAAAATAGAAACATCTTTAAGTCTAACACTCCTCCCTTGCTTAACCTGGGCATTTTAGAGCTGATCATGATAATAGGTGGCTATTAAGTACATTGAAAATAAAAAGCAAAATACATGAATGGTCCAATAGATTTTGGAATAAGCTACAAGGAAAAGTGACTATTATATGCCTAGCTTTCTTAACATACTGATAATCTTGGGTAATGCTGGCCTCCTTTCTATGTTTCTTCTTCAGAATTAAATAACTTAGTGAAAAACATGCTGCTATTCTGTGACCTTTTCAAAAGCGAAAGGAGCTAAAGCCTAATGTAATGACTAGCTACTTAAATTAACAACATACATTTTACTATATGCTGTACATTGTTTAATACAACATAATACCATGATTGTCATTAACCTCTTGGCATCAGGAATTCTCTTTTCCATGCCAAATAATCCTGTCTTTTATGTTGCAATCCTTTTGACCAGGTTTAGAACGCAGGTTCCTTCTTTCTACTCTTTGTTCCTTGAATTGGTATGAGCTGAGATCTTTATGTTAACAAAAAGCATACAGCCCTGTGGAAAGAGAGCCTTGCATTTTACTGAATTAACTTTTCAGATCAATCTAGAAGTGGAGTATTAGAGAATTTCTAGGTGAAGGAAACACAATTCCCACCTTGGAATGGCCAAAACCATAAGGATCAAACCAAAGCAGCAATCCCATCCCAACAGATCAATGGCTTGAACTATGCACTTTGTTCAAAGATGGAGAAAATGCTTGATATTATTGAGGAGAGGCAACCAATTCTCAGTAGCAAGAAATTGAAATAAGGTCTGGTATCCCATATTTAGTTCCAAGCAGCTGCAGTCAGCGACAAGCTGTTAGAATTTGGGTATCCTGGTTTACCCAGCTGTCATTCCACCCTATTTTTCTTCATGGAAAAAGAAATTTGCATGATCCTAATGAAATCTAAACATAATAAGTAAATATATAAATGGAAAAGATACAGACTTAGAAAGAACAAACTGGAATCCAGCTTGCATCAGATATGTGATTAATGTTAATGAGGCACCTGATATCAGAAAAATAAGGAGAACAGGTCTGAAGGTGAGCTTGTTAATAACTGGCAAGATTAAGCCTTGTTAGTGCATTTAAAATAAGCTTCTCTGATACTCTATAATGAAAATATCTTTCTCTAGCATGCATTGAGAAAGCCAGCAATATTGGCTATAAGGAGGAGGGGTTGACTGCAGATGAGCTACATTTTTAAAAACTGCTCTTTTTGCTAGTGCTTTCCTACAATGCACAAATTCTAACAGAGTCTATAAAACAAGTTCACATATAAAAACACATTTTAATCAGTTCCTATTTTGTACATGAAAAGTCAGCTGCATTTTTAAAATAATTTTCCACAAAAAATAGAAGCCATTAGCAGATCTCCTTAAGTTGTAACAAGTGGTACCAAAGATTCTAGTTATTTAAATGTTGGATTATTATTATTTTTATTCACATACAGCCTGATTTTAGAGGCTGGATAAAATATTACAAAAGGTTAGTAACACATTACAGAACATTTTAAAATTATCTTTTATATTAATTAGAGCACTCATTGGTGTTTCCCTGTCAGTTCTCATCTGCCCTATCATTCCGCAATTATACAAAAAGTTTCACTGAACTCGGAATAGTTACTTATTTTCCTCAATTTTCAGACTTTAATTTCCAAATATAGTAATTCAAATGTATTTGCTAAAACTTTATTTTTTGTCATACCTAAAGCTCAAAACAAAGTTCACTATCTTTGTTTAAAATATTTTTGTCAGTTCTTTTAATAGATATTGCAATGTGTATGCTTACTTATGGTTTTTTTTTTAAATATAACTGAAATAATGCATCATTATTTCTATTTTCTCTAATTTACATGACATTTATCTGCTGGGTTATATAAAAGTGGCCAGTAAAAAGGTCCTTTGGGAAGTAACAACTTGATTTTATATTATGGCCCCCCATGTTATTGTTATTTTCCCAATTTCAGAATGCTCCTTCATTATAGTATAGTCATCCACATTCTCCAAATTCAAGAAAAAGCAGTTCCAGTGAATATTTGTAGCAAATGGTACAGGAAACAGCCATCAATTATCACCTTTGCAACTTGCTTTGGTCATACCTGAATCAAGGATCTCTTCAAAAAGAAGAAAAAAACATCAAAGCTTTAATAAGTGACAAGATGATGATGATGATGATGATGATGATTTCTCATAAGATCATGTTCAGATAGTAAACATGATAGTGGAAATCAGGATGGGAGGCATCCATTTACATTTCATAATTAATATGTTTATGGATTTTAATTTGCAGTTTGTTAAAGAACCCAAACTGCAATCATTAGCGATGATATATTAATCTTAACTATGACAAACTCCAACTATCAATGGTACATGATTGGTATTTTTAGGTTCTCCTTGGTTACCAGTATTATCTTTGTGCTAAACAGAGGAGTACAATTGGATGTTTCCTGATTTCCTACATCTATCAAAGACTGCTGCGTGGTTGAAATATAAATGCAACTCACCAAGTGAACGTAAGAAAACTTGATTATTTAGAGAACCTCATAATCAGTGGTGGGATTCAATTTTTTTTTTACTACCAGTTCTGTGGGCATGGCAGGGGAAGGATACTGTAAAATCTCCAGTCCAGTATTTGCCGGTTCTCCTAACTGCTCAAAATTTCCGCTATCGATTCTCCAGAACCAGTCCGAACCTGTTGAATACCACCTCTGCTTGTAATCCTCCTCCAAATATTGCTGGGCAACAATATAATCTGAAGAAAAGATGTGTTTTGGATGTATTTTTACAGGTAATCATGCTGTAGATTGGTCTTCTTGTCAGGCTGCTGATATCCACAGACATCCTCTCTCTTCCTTTCCACTCTTTCTTTGAGGAAGATTAATAGCGTTACTCATCACTCTTCCTTCTTTCTTTTTTGGGCAGGAAGCTTCTATCCTATATCTGAATTTTGCATTGTACTATGGTGACTATAAAAGATTAGGAAATTTAGGGGATGGGCATAGCCGAATGGAAAAGTAAAGGGAAAGTACATTTAAATAATATATTACTGTATTACTTGATTATGTAGTGATATAGTACTTTTAGTGATGTACATGTACATGTTCATCCAGTGATGTTCACTGGATGCTTAAGATATAATTGGGGGTGGTACTCCCCCCTCCCCAGGAATCTCCATTAGCTGATTCAAGCCATTTTTGACACAGGGATAGAAATGCTTAGCAAAAGATCTAGGAATGATAAAATTGGTAGCATGCATGTGCTTCTTAGTATGTTTGAATGCTAAACCCATCAAAAGCACAAGAAGCACTAATCCTAATTAGTGGGAATGCTAATAAAAGAATTTCATGTTACACTGTTGATGTGCTGTTCTTAATTACAATTTCTCATTCTTTTTCATGATTAAAGATTACTTTGTTCTAAAAAATACAAGTACCATCTCTCCTAGAAATGAACTTTTTCCCATGTGCTCCTGATTAAAAGTGATTGATCAGACCATATTATTTGAGTGATGTTTAAACTGCATTGATTATGTATTTGTTTATGGACTCAGTTTAAAATACTAGTTCTTACTGTGAAAGGTTCTAAGTAGAGTACTTTGAGGATTACTGAAATAAAATAGAACTTGACTGGATTGTACGGTTTTTATTAATCTGGCTGTATAATATAAGCATGTAAAACAACTGCATTATTCAAGTTTCAAAAAAAATCCCTTTTCTAGGTTGTTTCCCTGTTTAACATTAAATAAGTTCTGCATTTAATTATTCCCAAATGTTTAAAATAAACGAATTCAACACTCCATTATTTGTACATTTGCACAATGCATTTGATTTATTTCAGGATGACCTGTCTATTGCATAAACCCTCCCACCTCCTGGCACTCTAGGTGGCATTGCCAACTTTTGACAATAAAACGTCCACAATTTGTCATCATGATTTTAGTTTATTTTGGGGGTGTTGATTAAACACTGCCTTTCCATTTCTAAACCTACTCCCTGCCAGCCATTAGTCAATCAAAAAAATATGACTGGTGTCCTCATAATGCTTCCATGCAGCCCTTCGAAAAATGGAAGGGTGAGTTGTGATCATCAACCTTCCTCAAATTGCCCATTACTATATGAAGTGAAGAAGATACATAGCAATTCAGAAGGAAAGATGGCTTATTCCCATATAAATCAAAATAGCAGTCCTAATGATCAATATGATAGAATTAGAGTACTTTTATGAAACTGAGTAAACAGAGTTCTGAATTCTTTTTTAATTATTCACTTAACTTTCAGATGCTTCTGTACTGTGTACATGATGTTCATTAAAGAGAGGAGCATACAAGAAAAAGAAGATGGAAGAGCTCAGGAGGAAATAGAGAGGGAACAAGAGCAAAAGAACCAAGAGAAAAAAGAATGACTAGAATGACAAATCCTATTTATAAATAACTATGGATAAAACATTTAAATTAATGTCAATGAATATAAATGGACTGAATTCTGCAATAAAAAGGAAAAAGACTTTTAACAGATTAGAAAAATTAAAATTAGATATAATTTGTTTACAAGAAGTTCATATAAAAAGTCAACATGTGAAAATATTGTAATACCCTAAAATTGGGAAATTATATACTTCTTTACCACAACAAAAGAAAAGGGGAATAGCCCTATATATAAAAGAAACAATAAATGCTAAACAAATTTTTACGGATGAAGAAGGGAAAATTTTGATGGTGGAAATAAGGATGAACAATAAGTGGATACTTTTGGTCACAAGGAAGGAATGTATTCCTTCAATTTATGGAAAAAGAACTAGACTTTTTTTTTAAAGAGAACAGAAAAGAAGAATCATCATTACAAAATGTATAGGACACAGCTAAGGTACATATTAGAGGATTAGTCATAACATATAAAGGAACAGAAAAAAAGAAAATCGAAGGCTATTAGAAGAACACAAAACATTAGAAACAGAACTGCAAAAAGATCCACACAAAAAAGGAAATAAAAAATCAAATGGACTTACTGAAACATAAATTGAGATTGATGGATAAAGAACTAGCACAGAAAATCAAAGGTGTTAAACAAAACTTTTTTGAGAATGCAAATAAACCAGGAAGAGGTTGGTGCATAAGTTGATAGAGAAACTAATGGACAATGAAGGGAAAATTCATTACCAAAATGAGGATAAAAGAAAGTGATTCAAGATTACTATAAGATTGTATGATCAAGAATTAATACCAAAAGAGAAAAATAAAACAATACTTAGAAAAAGCGAAATTACCTAAAATACCTGAAATAGTCAAAGCATCATTAGAAGAATTTATATCTATGAAGGAACTCACAGAAGCAATCAAGAGACAAAAGAATGGGAAAGCACCAGGACCGGATGGGCTGTCAGCAGAACTATACAAAGAATTGCAAGGTACCTTGAATACCAATACATATACCAATGTGTATGGCAAAAATAAGATACATGGGTATTTCCAAAGACATTATATAAGGAATGCACTAAGGGAGAAAACCAAACAACAACACTATTTAAGGACACCAGACTGACTTTCAACATTGGAAGCATTGACTCATCCAAATATAATTAATATGGGTAATATTGTTAGATATAAAGATATTTTAAATGAAAAAGGGGAACTCAAAACAAAAGAAGAAATGAGTGAGCAAGGTGCCGATACAGTCTAGATATGAGAAAGATGCTAAACTACAGGGTTCTTTTTTTTTTACAAAGAATTAACAGAACTAGATAAAATTCTAACAGAAACAGAAGAAAAGTTAATAAAGAAATTGTATAGTTACTTGCTGGGACCTGGAAGATGAACAAATAAAGGAGACAATGATAGTATGGGCGAAAAATTTTGGTTACACAATAGGATTCAATAAATGGCAGAAACTGTGTGACAGTTTTGGAAGAGCAAAACCCCTCTCTGTCTACTGTCCTATAATAATTTTAATTTAATTCATGTTTTTTTCCCCAGCCAAATAAATTTTGTTATTAATTTATTTAAATCCTCAAAGAAGGATTTAAATTTTATCGGTACTACTTGGAACAAGAATAGCATCTCTGGTAATACATTAATTTTGATTGCAGCAATTCATCCTGTAAATGAGAGTTGTAATTTTTTTCCATTTATCCAGATCTGTTTTTATTTGTTTTATCAATTTATTGTAGTTATCTTCTTTAATTGATGCCCATTTAGCTGTTAGCCATATTCCTAAATATTTGACTTTTTTGGTCATTTGCATTTGCATTTTTTCCTCCAGTACTTTTCTCTGTTTGTTAGTGAGGGTTTTTTGTTATAATCTTTGTTTTATTCTTGTTTATTTTAAGACCTGCCACTTTACCAAATATCTTCTATTTTCCGAACTAGTTTGGGTCCAATTACAATGGTTCTTCCAGAATAAATACCAAATCTTCTGCAAATGCTTAAACTTTATATTCCTCTTTTTTATTTAAAAATAAATAAATCTCTTGTTCTCCTCTAAACTGTCCAAGTAGCACTTCCAATGTTAAGATGAATAGCAATGGTGATAATGGACACCTTTGTCTTACGCTCTTCGATATTTTAAATTGCTCTGTTGTATCTCCATTTATTATTACTTTTGTCATTTGTGTAGAATATATCGTTTGCACCATCTTCACAAACTTCTCCACAAAGTTCATATTTTTTAGTTGTAAGATAATAAACTGCCAATTCAAATTATTGAATGCTTTTTGTGCATCGAGGAAAATAAATGCTAATTGTTTCCCAGAATGTGTTTCATAATATTCTAATTCATTCATAATCATTCTCAAGTTATTTTTCATCTGTCTTTTCAGGAGGAATCCATTTTGATCGGGGTATATCAGCTCATTTAGCACTCTTTTTAATCTTTCCGCGATTATGGATGCAAATATTTTATAATCAGTGTTTTATAATCAGTGAAATAGGTCTATAATTCTTTATTCTGCTGGTGATTTGTATCTTCTTTTGGGATTAATCCAATATATGCTTCCGACCAAGATTTGGGTAGTTTACACTCTGCAAGAGCTTCGTTATACATCTCTATCATTATTGCCTCTAATGGGTCTTGTATAATTTTGTATAATTCTACAGGTAGTCTGTCTGGGCCCAGCGTTTTGTTGTTGTTTTTGTTTCTTTACTGCCTCTACCATTTCCATCATGGTTATTTTTCCATTTAACATCGTTCTTTTTGCCTCTACTATTTTAGTTAAGCCCATCTTATCTAGGTACTTTTTGACATCTTCTGCTAGGTTTTCTTGACAATATAAATTCCTTAAAAATTCTTGGATTATCTTCTTTTTATCTTCAATTTGATAATATATATTCCCTTCTGCATGCAGTTGATGTATTGTTTTCTTCTCTTTTTCTTTCTTTAGTTTGTATGCTAGCCATCTCCTCGGTTTATTTGCACGTTCAAAAAAGTTTTGTTTCACCATTTAATTTTTTGTGCCATTTCTTCTTGTATCATCAAATTTAGTCTATTTTTATAAGGTGTCTTTTTTTCTTTTATTTTAGTTTTTTGAGGTTCTTTCTGTAATTCTTATTCTAATTTTTAAGTTCATCCTGTAATGGTTTTTGTTGCTGTTTAGTTTTTCTATTTCTCCTTGCCACATATGCTATAGTTAATCCTCATATATATACTTTTGCCATGTCCCACAAATTTTGTACTGTTGTGCCTTGTTTGCTATTTTCTTTAAGAAAGAATTTCATTTCTTTTTCAATCATTTGTACATATTCTTTAATCTTTCAGGATACTTTGGTTCATTGGCCATCTCCTTCTCTTCTTCTCCATATCACTTTTATTGGGTTATGGTCTGCCCAGTTATTTGCCATTATATCTACTTCTTCAATATCTTTTCTCAGTCCAGATATCATCCATACCATATCAATTTGTGACCATGATTGATGTACATTTGAATAGAAGGTATATTGATTGTTCTTTTCATTTAATTCCCTCCATGTGTCCTGTAAATTTAATTCTTTTACCATCTCAAAGAATGTATTTGGAAGTATTCTTCTTTTTCTTTATTTCTTATCTATTTATCTTTTATCTATTATCTAAAAAGGACTATATTTCTATAGTCCTTTTTACTATCAACTACTGTGTTAAAGTTGCCAATTAGACACACATTTTCATAGTCTGACTCCATCATTTGTTAATGTACTTTTCTATAGAATTCTGTCTGATCATTATTTGGTGCATACATAGCAATAAGCAATATTTGTTTCTAATTTATTACTATTTCCATCATCAATATTCTTCCATCTCCATCTATGTATATTTGCTTCAGCTTTAACCATTTCTTAATATATAAAGCTATTCCTCTCTTCTTTTGCTGTGCTAAAGATAAAGTTTTCCTATTTTTGGATATTCTAATATATTGGCATACTGTTTCTTAATGTTCACTTCCTGTAGACAGACTATGTCCAAATTTAATCTTTGTAGTTTAATCAATGTTTGCTTTCTTTTTGCTGGGGAGTTCAGACTATTGATGTTAATTGAAAGCATCTTAACTTCCTCCTCCATCTTATATAGGTCTCGTTTTCCTAGTTGTCCTTGTTTCTCTTTGTATTTTAATTCTTCTTTTCCCACTCATTCATTTTCCGACTTTATTCTTTCTTCCCATTCTACTTCTCTTTCTTCTACTTGTTCTTCCTCTTTGCTCTTGCTTTCTATTTCTTCTCTACTCTTTTGTTCCTCCTCTGTCATAAAATATTGATCAAAAAATTCATGTGCTTTGTCAGGTGTACCAGTCTTAAATATCTTATCCTGCCATGTGATCATAATACCTTCCAGAATAAACCATCTAAACATCACCTTATATTTATTTAATTGGGTGGTTAAAAATTGATAGTTTCTTCTCTGTTCCCGAATTCTTCTGGGTATCTGTCTTAGTGTTTGAATTTCTCTTCCTTTATATGTCATAGGTTCATCCCTTGTTCTTTTGTATATTTCATCTCTTGTCCTTTTTGTAAACCTTATGTGTACCTCTCTTGATAACCTATGCTTTCTTGCATAGTTTGTGTGTATTCTATACACCTCATCTACGTCTCTTTGTATGTCATGTTTAGCTTTCTGTAATGTATCTGCCAGTAAATCTATCATGATCTTTGCTAGATCTTCTTCCTTTTCTTCAACTATATTCTGGAATCTCAGGAAAAAGTCTGCCTTCTCCATCTCAAGGAAGGCAATTGTCTCTTCCAGGTCCCTATTAGCTAGAGTACGTTTTCGTTCATTGTTTCCATTTTCTTTTCCATTTCTTCCACTTTTGTTTCCACCAATTGTATTCTCTGTTCATTCTTAGTTATTGTTTGTTGAATATTTCCTATTCTATCATCCATTTTTCTGATATCACCTTTCATTTCTCCCATCTCATTTTTATCTCCTCATGGTTCCTTTTTATTTATTTATTTTGTCAAGCACTTAAAATATAATAAAAATAAGAATAACTTTAAATACATGAAATAGGAATTAATAATTGGGGACAATAGGACAGAGATGGTAGGCATAATTGTGCACTTATGCACGCCCCTTACAGACCTCTTAGGAATGGGGTGAGGTCAATAGAGGTTAGTTTAAGAGTAAAGGAGTGGGGGTTTGAGCAGGTGACAACAGAATCAGGTAGTGAGTTCCAGACATTGACAACTCTGTTGCTGAAATCGTACTTCCTGCAATCAAGTTTGGAGTGGTTTACATTAACTTTATAACTGTTGTGTGCTCTTGTGTTGTTGTGGTTAAAGCTGAAATATTAATTAACTGGTAAGACATTGTAACATATGATTTTATGTACTATGCTTAAGTCCAATCTTAGCTGGTGTAGTTCAAGGTTGTCTAAGCCTAGAATCTCAAGTCTGGTGGTGGAGGGTATTCTGTTGAGAACAGAGGAGTGTAGTACTCTTCTTGTAAAATACTTCTGGAATCACTCAATTATATTAATGTCTGATATACAGTGAAGATTCCAGACAGTGGAGCTGTATTCAAGTATTGGTCTAGCAAAGGTTATGTATGCCCTAGTTTGCAAATCAGTATTACCAGAGGAGAAGCTTCGTAAGATTAAATTTATAATTCTTAATGCCTTTTCTGGCAATGCTGTTGCAGTGAGCTCTGCTGCTTAGGTCATTAGATATAGGACTCCAAGGTCCTTGACAGAGTGAGGGTCATCAACAATCATACCTGCCTAGCTTGTATTTGGTGTATTGTTGTTGTTTTTTTACCAATGTGTAGGACAGAGCATTTGTTGGTCGAGATTTGGAGTTGCTGACTGTTTGACCATTCAGACACATAATCAAGGTTGCTTTGAAGGATGGTAGCATTGTCGGTGATGTTGAATAGTTTTACATCATCAGTGAAGAAGACGCAATTGCTTATAAGGTGATCACAAAGGTCATTTGTATAGAGTGTAAAGAATGAAGGTCCTAGAATGCTCCCTTGGGGGACACTGCTGTTAACTGGTGCAGGATTTGATTGGGTGTTTCCTAGTTTTACTATTTGTTGCTTGTTTGATAGGAAGGCAGTAATGCACTTATGAAACGATCTGGAAATGCTGTAAGATTTTAATATTAATAGTATTTTGTCATGTACCACTGAGTCAAAGGCTTTGCAGAAGTGTATGTAAATTTTATCTATTGCTTTGACCTGGTCAAGTAATGGAGTGCCTATGCTTTTGCAGTGTAGAAGTTGCAAATTTCAGGACAATTTTTTTCTGAAGCCAAATTGTTTATTGGAGAGTAGGTTGTTTGTCTCTAAGTGGAAGGTAATGCACTGATTAATGATTGATTCCATAACTTTGCACGTGACACAACACAATGAAATTGGTCTGAAGTTTTCAACCAGGCAGGGGTCACCTTTTTTGAAGATAGGGATGACTGTTGCTAAAGACCATAGGTTTGGTAAGGAGCTGGTTCTGAATGATACCTCATATATTATGCTTAGGGGTTCTGCTATTGCAGTGGAGAGTTTTTTTAAGAAGTATGCACATAAGCCATCGGGGCCAATAGATAAGGATGGTTTTAGATGATGTAGTGCATTTTCTACGTTGTCTTCAGTAAAGTCAATATGTAGTAGATCATTGCAGTTAGTTGTGGTACGATTAGGGAATGTGGGGCATGAGCCATTATTGTTTACAAAGACTGAACTGAAGATAACTTAACTTATCTCCTCATGATTTCTCGCCATTGACGCTTGCGTCTTTGTCATAGTTTCCTGTATTAGAAGTGTCATTTGCATGCTCTGTATGTTCAATGCTGAATTTGATTTCTCTATGCTTAGCATAGAGCATTAATTTGATGGGGATGATGTTGTGGATGATGGGTTCGATGAGGTTTTCTTTCCTATTTTGGTAATGGTTGTTGTACTTGTCATCTTCACCACTGCAGAATATTTTTCCAGAATAACACACTAATTTAGGTCTTCCCTTAATCTTTCCCCTTCTTCTTTTACAATATCCCCCAATCTATTATTGTACTATTTAATATTAGTAAGTGATACTAATCTAATATTACTTTGCAAGTACATCTAACAATGTAACAGTATAATATGTAACAATTAATATAATTCTGTATTAGTATCTATCTATATCTATCTATCTATCTATCTATCTATCTATCTATCTATCATCTATCTATCTGCCTTTGTAACTTTTCGTGGGTATTTACGGAAACAAACAAACAACTACCATTCCTAAATGTACTAATCTACAAAAAAACAGATGGCACACTAGGACACACCATATACCAGAAGAAAACACACACCAACCGCTACCTCAACGCCCAATCCCACCACCACCCAGCACAGATAAACTCTGTGGCCAAAACACTAATTGCCAGAACCAAACGCCTGGCAGACAAGACACACATAAAGACTGAACTATGCACCCTGACCAAAGTACTGACAGCCAATGGTTTCCACCAAAGCAAAATCACAGGCCTGCTCCACAAAAACACACTGAGACATAATAGAGACCTAGAAGATGAACAGACCTATGGAACAGCTGTCCTGCCCTACATAAGAGGTACTACAGACAAAATCAGTAAGATACTACACAGGCATCACATCAAGACTGCCTTCAAAACAGACAGAAAAATAGCAGCCATCCTATGAAACTCCAAAGATAAAATTGACCTGGAAAACCAAGGCATAAATGAAGTCCCCTGCGCATCATGCCCTGCCACACACATCGATAAAAAAAGCTGGAACACACTTCCTCACTAGTCCAACACATGAAAGCCATAGGTCATAGCATCAACTTCAATGGCACAAAAACCCTAGCCACTATAGAAAACCCCAGCTACAGAATTATCAGAGAAGCCATAGAGATTGAAAAGAAAAGAGCCGGTGGCAGGACAGGGAGAACGGAGGTGAAGAAGTCTGGTGCAGGCTTCGAACAGCTTTTCTGGCGTCAGGAGCGATCCCCCAGGGATACACGAACCCCAGAGAGGTCCGTGTCAACGTGGAGATCCTCGAGCTGCAGAGGGGGGAAGGCAACCCCCCGACAGTGAAGAGGGAAGCTCCCGAGCCTGGCGCAAAAGAGTAAGCTGTCATTCTATGGCAGCTTCCAATCCGGTCTGCCACTTGAGTGAATAAGCAAAGCAGTGACAGCCTGCGAGATCGAGTAACAGGAACAGAGAAACGGTTTATAACTTGGATTCTTTGAAGACTGAAAGGAGCAGAATGACAGAAGAATGATAGCATAAATTCTTCTCTCCTCGTTGTGATTAGCACCTCTCGGAAGTCGGGCGGAGAGCGGCCAGAAAAGCAGCTGGGAAAATGGAAAGATTATAATGGAGACCGGAAAAGCCTAAGCACAAAAGGAAAACACAGTTTTACCCTGTGAAGGGGAAGCTCTGGGAAAAGAGTGAGATTGCTAAAACCCGGAGATCGGAGGTCCGGAATTGGTGAGGGGCTTTATTTGACTTTTGGACCTTTCTTTTTGACTTTATTTGAGAAGAGGGAGGCGACGGAGGTGAAAGAATATTGACATTGATTGAGTCTTATGAATCCTCAGATCTGAGCACAACATGACTATTACATCTACTTAATATTGTGGAGAAGACAAATTGAGCATTATATTGGACTTTGGAAGATTTGTATGTTGATTTAAAAGTTGGAAAGCAAAGAAAGAAGAAGCAGCAAGAGGAAGAAGGCAGAGGCGAACAGAAGGCTGGGAAAGACGGTTTTGGGTCTGCAGATTAGTCAGCACATTACACCATTTGCTGATTGGAAGGCTGAAAAGAATGCTCTAGCTGGAGGATGGACCTTTAGCTCACCCAACTTGCTTTCTTTATTACGTGGTACTACTTAAGTTTACTAAGTTGACACTATTTTCTCTTTAAGATGACTTCCTTGCTGTTTGTTTGTTGATTTTCTGAAGCTGTGGTAATCTCTCTTCTACCTTTTCTCTTATTGTCTTGCCCCTTGCCTCCCTACTGTATCTCCTAAATAACTTACATAATTCTACTTACTTGGGGGGAGGGGGAAAGAGGAGGATATACTATTATTATAGAGTTAAGAGATTACTGTTGTAAGTATTAATAGCAAAAAGGGATAAACTTTGTTGATATAATCTATTTATAAATTATTTAGACTACTTAAGACATTTAAGATTAATACCTTGAAGTGTTAATTGATGTACTATTGCTGACCAATTTTCTTATTACATAGACTAGAATATTGTTGCAGATATCTATTTATGATATAGGGGAAAAGACTGTGGAGTGAGATATTAAATTGAAATACGTGAATAGACTTTCAAATACAGGACCCAAATACTGAATGGTGATTTGGGATAATATATCTAAAATTGTGCATCAACAAAAACAAATACTTAGAGAGATGACATCCACAACAACTATGGCCTTAAAAACAGGAAGGAAGGCTATCCCGACCCTATCGACTACGTTGACATCCACCCCACCAACAACTCAAAAAACTATCAAGGAGTCTTTAACAGGGGAAAAGCAGCCTAATGTCCCCAACATTAATATACAAACTTCCATATTATCCTTGCAGGAAGCTATATCTAAAATGCAAGAAATGATGATTAAAAATCACAAGGAAACTAGAGCAGATATAAGCGAATTGAAAGATGAGATGGGGAAACTGAAGGCTGAAATGAAAGCGGATATATCGAAGGTGGAGGGTAAGATAGGGTCTCTACAGCAGGCCATGGAGAGAAACGCAAGTGAAAATAAAAGATATAGAGAGTAGAACAACACGCATGGAGACTAACTTTGAAAGGATGGATGAGGAATTTAAAAATGTACTTAGAGAAACGGAAGACTCTCTGGTCCACCTCGAGATGGACAAAGCAATGGCGTATTTAAGGTTCCAGAATGTGGCGGAAGCAAAAAATGAAGAATTGGAACATTTGATGGCAGAAATATTGGCTGAATGGTTAGGAAAGGAAAAAGATGATCTAATTAAAGAGTTTGATGAGGTATATAGGGTTAGCACAAGCTACGCCAGGCGTAACAACTGTCCAAGAGAAATTCATATCCGCTTCTCTAGGAGATGTCTGAGGGATTTAATTTTGAAAATGTCTAGGGAGGAAACGATATCATATAAAGGCAGAGAAATTAGGATTTTAAAACAAATTCCAAAGAAAGTGAGGATGATAAGAAAAGATTATAAATTTTTAGCTAATGATTTAAATAAAAAAGGAATCCAATTTAAATGGTTAATCCCGAAAGGGATGTTAATTACGTGGAAAGAGAGAAAAATCAAAATAGAATCGATAGAACAGGCCCAAGATTTTCATCAACAGCTCACAGATACGAATGGTCAATCCACTAAAGAAGAACCTAAAAGGAGACCACAGGAGGACCGATATCATCACAGAACCCAAAAGGAACGACTTTCTCCAATTTCAGGAAGTGATAACCCACAACCTGGGAGAGAAGAGCAAATCCCACAACAACAACAAGAGAACCGAATCATTACTAGGCAAAATCTAAGCAAATCTAAATGGTGGAGGGGAAGAAGTTGCTCTCCATCAATATAAACGGATTAAATTCATTATCAAAAAGAAAAAGGATATTTTCAAAACTTATTCAACATAACGCAGATATAATATGTCTTCAAGAAATACATATTTCGAAAAATGACGAAAGACATCTAATTTGTCCAAAATTAGGGAATCTTTTTACGGCACCGGCCGACAAACACAAGAAAAAAGGAATTGCAATTTACGTAAAACATGATGTAAAGGCAGAATTAATCTGGTCGGATCCCGAAGGAAGAACTCTGGTTATACAAGTTTGGATAAACCACATCACATTTTTACTTGTAGCAATCTATGCCCCAAATGATGACCAGGGGAAATTTTTTAAACACCTTCACCAAAAAATAGTAGGCTTTGAAAAAAGGAACATTTGCTTGATTGACGATTTTAACTCCATTGCAGACTACCAAAAAGACCATAGTAATATGGGAAAAAACAAGAAGGGGAAAAGGGAACTTTCTGCGGCATGTAAGGAAATGTTGAAAGAGTTAAATTTAAAAGATTTATGGAGGGAACGGAATCTTGAAGGAAAACAATTTACATACTATTCTAATCCACATAAGACTTGGACTAGAATAGATATGGCTTGGATGGATTTGGGTTTGGCTAATGAAATAAAAGAAATTAAAATCCTACCAAATGAATGGGCTCACCATAACCCAATACAGCTAATTTGGAGAGATAGGAGATGAATAAAAAAAAGATGGACACTAAACAACCAAATTGTAAATGAAGAAGAATATATTAATAAGCTGAAAGAGGAGCTAAACTATTTTCTAAAAGATAATAATAATGAAACAACTTCAAAACAGAACATTTGGGATTCTATGAAAGCAATTATAAGAGGCACAACAATTTCCTATAATGCTATGAGAAACAAGAGAATTTATGCCCGTCAAAACGTATTACAACAACAAATCCAAGACTTAGAAATACAATTACAAAAAACCCCTAAGATCCAAGGACTACAAAACCAGTTAATATTAGAATTTAATTGAACAAGATAAAATAGAAGTTAGCTTGAGAATGTCCAAACAAAATTATTTTGCACACGCCAATAAACCAGGAAGATGGCTATCTTATAAACTTAAAAAAGAAAAAGAAAAGAGACTGATACACCAATTAATAGACAAGAAAGGCATCCCACAACATGAGATTGAGAAGAAAAAAGATATTATATTAAACTATTTTCAAAGATTATATAAAAAAGAAGAAATCAAGGAAGACAAAATAAGAACTTACCTGGAGAATACGAATGATAAAACAATAGGGGAAGGAGACAAAGAATTACTAAATAAGGATATTACATGGTCTGAGTTAAAATCCACAATGGAAAATCAAAGTAATAATAAATCCCCTGGTCCAGATGGGATTCCAGTAGAATTGTATAAAACCACAATAGATTTAGTAGGGCCTCTGATGCTGGAAGTGTTTAACGAAGTACTTTTGGCTGCCAAAATGCCAGAGTCATGGAGGGGGGCGTTGATTGCGTTAATTCCGAAGGAGGATGTAGATGTCAGATATATCAACAATTATAGACCAATCTCACTTTTAAACGCCGATTATAAATTATTTACCTCAATTATAGCGAATAGAGTAAAACAAGTTTTAAATTTATACAGTCATGAAGACCAAAATGGTTTCCTTCCATTCTGCCAAATTAAAAACAATTTAAGAACCGTTATTGACGTCTTAGAATATTATGAAGCTCATCCAGAGAAACAATTTGCACTCATGTTTTTAGATGCGGAGAAAGCATTCGATAACTTACATTGGCACTTTTTAATACAAAAAATCTATAACATGAGTCTGGGCACTAAATTCGAGAACATTATCACAACAATTTACAATACCCAACAAGCCAATATACTAATTAATGGCGAACAAACAGGCCCACTAAGCATTGAAAAGGGCGTTAGACAGGGTTGCCCTCTCTCACCCCTCTTATTTATATTTGCTTTAGAATCACTGTTAACGCGGATAAGACAAAACGTTGAAATCCAAGGAGTTAGGGTCAAAGCAGAGGAATATAAACTACAGGCGTTTGCAGACGATATGGTTTTTTTCCTAGAGGAACCCATGGAAAAAGGACATAACCTAATAAAAGAACTAGAACAATATGGCTCAGTAGCAGGATTAAAGATTAACAGAAATAAGACGAAATTACTGACTAAAAATCTAACAGAGAACCAGAGGAAAGAATTAGAAAAAAACCATGGGGATACAGGCAACAAAAAAGGTCAAATATTTAGGCATATGGTTAACACCACATAGTAAATCGCTCAAAGAGAATAATTATGATAAACTGTTACAGCAAATTAAGAAAGATCTAGAATCTTGGAATAAGTTGCAGCTTTCTCTACTGGGCAGGATTGCCACGATTAAAATGAACATCTTACCAAAACTTCTTTACTTATTCCAGACAATCCCAATAAAATTACCAAATTTTTTTTTTGAAGATATAAATAAGGTAACTCTTAAATTTATTTGGCAAGGGAAAAAAGCTAGAATCAGTATTAAGGCCTTACAAGATGCAAAAAGTAGAGGGGGGCTAGCGCTCCCAAACTGGGAATTATATTATTGGGCAGCCAACTTATTATGGTTAAAAGACTGGGTCAATTTACTGAATAAAAGAACTTTAGTCTTGGAAGGGCACGACTTTCAGAGAGGATGGCACGCATTTCTATGGGATGTGGGGAAAACTAAACAGTCGTATTTTCATAGACATCTTATTAGAGATTCACTATTAACTAATTGGAAAAAAATATGCAAAAAACATTATTTAAAAATTCCGATTTGGCTTTCAACAATGGAGGCAATGGTTCACCCCAACAATTTGGATATAACAAAAACGACTAAATATAAAGATTTATTAGACCCTTTAGGAAAATTAAGAACTCGACAGGACTTACAGGAACAGGGATTTAAAATTGACCAGTGGTTATTTATACAAATCCATAGCAGATACAAACAAGATATCAAAGAGTTTGGAATCTATAGCAAATTACAATATTTAGATAAAATCTTATTAGGATCAAATAAAAAGAATATCTCCAAATTTTATAAATATTTATTGGAGGTAGAATTAGAGCAAGAGATAGTGAAAGGGAACATGATAATGTGGAGTAGGAATATTGGAAGAAGCATTACATTAACAGAATGGGAAAAGATCTGGAATAGAATCATTAAGATTACGAAATCCAGCGGCGTACAAAGAAAATATGTATAAAATGTTATATAGATGGCACTTACCCCTTTGAGGTTAGCGAAAATGAACCCAAACTCTAGTCCAAAATGTTGGAAATGTAAAAACATAGAAGGAACCTACTTTCATATGTGGTGGTCCTGTAAGGAAGCCCAGAAATACTGGCAAAAAAATAGAAAATGGTTGGAGGAAATAACCAAAGAACAAATCGAATACAAACCAGAGTTCTTCCTACTAGGGATCTCCGATAAACATTTACCTAAAAAGATGAAATATATAACAATTCATATTCTAACTGCCAGATTAGCATTTGCCCAGTGCTGGAAATCATCCTATATACCTACAGATCAAATGGTCATCCAGAAAATATGTGACTGTGCAGAAATGGACAATTTAACCATAGCACTTAAAAATAAAGAGTCTTCAGCATTTTATGATAATTGGAATGCGTGGTATAATTGGTTATCTCAGAGATAAACTGTTCAATGAACAATGGGTAATTTAAGCATAAATAGTGATAAGATGTGTATATTTAAAGTAAGGTAGGAGAATTGGATCTTGCAGACTGTCAAAAAGGATATCTGACTGTTTTTAATGTATTTTCTTTTTTCTTCCGTTTCTTTGTTTTCTTCTTTCTTTTATACCTCTTTTTCTCCTTTTTCGGTTCGCAAGACCAAGCGTTTTTTTTTTCCCCTTTTTCCTTTTTCCTTTTTCTCCCCCTGTTGTATATGTAATGTTGTTATGTTTTTAATTGTAAATTCAATAAGATTTATTCAAAAAAAAAAAGAAAAAGAAAAAAGACCTGAAAGCATTAATAGAAGAGATGACTCCACCAGATTGTCAATTATCTGGAAGCCTGCACTCACAAACAAAAAAATCTCCAGGCCACAAGTCTGGAGTCTTGGTCTGTGTTTATTGGTCTTGGAGTTTGCTGTGTTCTGCTTGATTGGTGTTTCTAATATCTTCTGTCTGTTTTGTAGCATTTTTTTTTGGTCTTGATTGGCTGGCAACATTGTGTTTCGTGTATTGGGGGCTTTTAGCGTGGCTTGGCTTCGGGTGAATGGCCAGCTATTGTTTATTAGGAAGCTAGTGGCTGGTTGGGGTGTGTTTGGGCTGGAGGTATTGGGGAGGTCTGTTTGTGCCCAGGTGTTTGCTTGGCTTGTGGTCTGGAGATTATTTTGTTTGTCAATTTCGTGGGCCATGGGCCAGATGCATCATGCACTGACCATGCCCATGCCCAGTTTAGCAAAGGAGAAAAAAGTTCTGATACATCACATGATGCCATGACGACTTGACTTTAACATCCCTGGCCTATCTCATACAATGATTCTGAGGCAACTCACAACAATCCATAAAACATTGTTTAAAACATGTACTTCCCTGCAGATGCCAGTCTAAATATCCTTCCAGATCAATCCCTCCCCCCCATCCTAGCCCAATGCTAGTGGGTAAAGCCAGGTCTTCATAGACCTTCAGACAGCTAAAAGGGTAGGGGTATCTTTGATATCTGTTGGGAGGCTGTTCCAAAGGATCGGGGTAACCATTAAGAAGGACACTTTCCATCCATTGGCAACTTTTAAAGGGAGGGAACTTGCAGCACACTACCTTATCTAACCTAGTAGGACAGGCAGATAGATACTTTCAGGGAGAGACAATCCCACAATGATATGGGGTATGTGTCATGTAGGGCTTTAAACATAATAAACAGCACCTTCAACTGTCCCCAGAAAGCAACCAGAAGGCAGTGCAGCTCACATAGCAGTGCTGTTTTTGGAGTAAACTGCATTTTGAGCCAAATGTAGTTCACAGATGGTCTGCACAAATGGAAGTTGCTAAACTGTGCTCCGCTCAAGCTTAGCTCAGATATGACAATTCTACAAAATTGTTTCACTGTTTTAAAGCTACTTCAATGTCTGACTGCTAATGTAGTCAGTGTGGATCAAGTCCAGAATTGGCTAATGTCCTATGCTCAGAAACTTGTAAATAAAAATTTGGACAATCTTGTTTACATTCATCTCAAGGCCTGCAAGTATTTGAGCTCATATAAGACTTTCCCTCCTCCCTCATAATGGCTTTTGTACTCCAGAAAGTCCCGGGTCATACAAAAAGGCTTCTTCACAATTGCAGGTGGGTTCCCCACTCCTTCAATTTCCCACCCCCCTCTTTTTCTCCCCATACCTGTTACCTCAGCTGTCTGACTGATATCCTTAGCAGCTAATGCAGGTCAAGCCCCCAATGGGCTATTTCAGAATGCTCAGAGATTGCTAGATAAATGTAAGATGATCTTTGGGGTTTTTTTGTGCTGATTCCATTTTAATGAGCAATGGGAATAATTAAAGCCTGGTGATTCTATATGACCTATTTTTTTCTTATTAGGTTTGGGATGCTATCATATCAAGTGCACAATGTTTGTTTTTCACATTTGTTTCTCACATTTGTTTCTCAACTATTTTAATAAAAATAGTTCTCTTATACTTGGAAAAGAATACTGTTTCCTCCCAAAATGAAAATTGATAATGTCAAATGTTATCATATAAAATCATTGCTTCTGACACTTTGATTCAAATGAAAAAATAAAAAGATTGCATTGAGTTTCAACTGTGAAATCCTACTGAGATTACCTGTGCTGGCCAAAATTTGTTTCTTATCCGTTTATTTCCCCAGTTTATTTCCCCTGGAAATGCTTCATTTTTTTGATGTCCCATGACACACTCCAGATTCCTTGGATGCTCCTTATATCAGGAGTCACTCTGATTCATATGTATTTGATTTCGATTCCACATATGATGGTATGCCACCAATTTCTAGAATACAGCCTTAAAAAAATATTGCTGAATATGCAGTCCTCATTCTCAGTATGAAATTAACTTTGAAGTGGAACACAACTGGTAGGCAGCTCATTTTCTTCAAGGATAACACTCTCCTTCCTCTCACTTCCAATGGCTGTTAAGCTGTGTTGAGAATGTTCTGCTGTTTTTTCAGCTGTTGAAAAGTACCGGATATCAATTACTTGGTGCAGGGAGGATGCTGGCCTGAATAACTGCTCTCCATTTAATGTTATTTCTCACTTTCCTGTCAAGGGAAGGCTGCAAATGCAGCCTTCCTCCACTCCTCTTGGATCAAGGCTTCATGACTTCCTCTTCCCTTTTATGACATGGTTCATGGGGGAGGGGGGAAATTAACTCTTTAAAAACTAACATTTACTCAAGAATCACACCGGACTGTGCAGATTTCCATCTTACAAGGCAAAATCAGAAGTGAAAAGCTACATTCATTTTAAAAGGGGGAAAGTTAATAGTACGGGAGAAAATGTTAATCACGTGTAACTGGATAAAATGGCTTTTGCAATTTTTCACAAACAAAAGGAACAGCACAAAATCATATGTTGCAGACATTAAAAGACTTTTCAGCTTTTCTTAATTTGTACCAATTATGAGCATTGATACAATGCCATACACAAGGCCTCTTAACATGTTATAGCACAACACTGAGATTACAATTTAAACCAACTGTTTTCCTTAAAGTCTAAAAAAAATCCCAGAAAGTCCTAGTAACTTTAAACTCATGGAAGCATTTGAAATTCAAACAACCAAATTCTGATTTTATTTTTTTATCAACTTTTATATCAGGTCTAGTGGTCAGGAGATTGTCCAATCTATTCTGATGATGGTTTACCATGCATCCCATGCTGCTTTTAATTCTTCCCTCCCCTGCACAAAATGCCTTTTAATATAGATTATTATTTGGGGAAAGGAGAAGATAACGCCAGGGTAGTATAATGGTTAAGGCATCAGGATAAAAATCAAGAGACTGTGAGTTCTAGTCCTCCTTTGGGCAGAAAGCCAGTTGGGTAATCTTGGACTAGTCACTCTCTCTCAGCCCTTGGAAACAGGCAAGGACAAACCACTTCTGAAAAATGTGGACAAGAAAACTTGATTCAGGCAGTCTCCAAGAATTGGACATGATTGAACAGAAGAAGAAAATATTTGGGCAGATCAATTTATTTCACAACTAAATATTAAGCTTTGAAATGAGAATCAATCATTAGAGATGTTGCAGAAGGAAAGAAATTGGCATAATAAGGTTGTTGTTACTCAAGCAAAACGGTAATTGATTTCCCCCTCCCTGTCATAATATATATTAGCTGAATTTATTGGCCTTTGAGGGAGATTTTATTTCAAATCAGTCACTGGCCAAACTTAATCCATACTACTATAATATCATCCCCCTGTTCCCATAGGATAAGAGCCATCCAAATATCAAAGAACTGAAGTGGGATTAGACATTAATATATTCTAGGAGGTACAATATATCCTTTGTATTTGTTGTTCCTCCCTTGCATTTCAAAGAGGAGCTATTCATGTAGGATGAGCTCATCTACAATATAGGATCTTGTCCCTTTCAGCATCTGCCCTTAATTTTGACCAAAGGTAAGAAATGAGACAGGAGAATTAAAAGAAAAAATGCAGATAATGGATGGGAAGTTTGAAGCCTTCCAGCAACAAATCACCAATAACGAACAGAAATTGTTAGAAGTGGGACAAAGAAGAAAAGAGGGTAGAGGAGATAAATGAAAAATTAACCTTGACCAACAAAGAACTGGAAACAACGGTGAACTTCCTCAAAGAAGAGAGAGCAGCTCAATATCTATGTTTTCAAAACATTATAGAAGAGAAAGGGGAAGATCTTCCAGATAAAATGGCAGAGTTACTAGACAAGAGCTATAGATTAGATACAGTGGAGAAAGCCGAAGAATTTTATAAACAACACTATAACACTGAAGAAGACTCAGGAGAACAAGAAGAAGATAGCGATACAACAGAAGGAAGAGATACAGGACGGGTGATCACAGAAAGAGAAAGACCACAGGCCCGAGAGAAAGCCAAGACAGGAGGAGAAAGAGAAAGACTATGGAAGAAGAATTGAGGAACCAAGGAAATTAGAACAACCAGAAGCACAAAAACAAGACACAAATAAGAAAATGGGAGAAGAGTGCAAGATCTGGTCAACAAATATTAATGGACTAAATTCACCAACAAAATGACAGAAATTTTTTAACAAACTTACAAAATTAAAGATGGATATAATTGCACTCCAAGAAGTCCATATAAACTAATGGACTTACTAATTCCCAGGAAAAACAATTCAGGCTTCAACTCTGTTCGACAATGGGTGATTTCATTTAAACATTTTTGTATTTTGATCCAATATTTTTTGATTTCCAGGCATAACCATCAGACATGGAAGAAGGTACCTTGGGCGTTTTTGCATTTCTAACAGTTAGGGTTTAAATTGGAATACATCTGTGCAAGTCTTGCTGGGGCTAAATGCCAATAGTAAAACATCTTGTATTGATTCTAATTTATATGAGGCAGATTTTGGTAGAGTATAATTTTTATTCCACACTTTTTCCCAATCCTCTAATTCAATATTATATCCAAAAATTTTGCCCCAGGCTAACATTGGCCCTTTTACTATCTCCTCTTCTAGGTCATAATTTAATAAAAAATTGTATATTTTTGATAGTTATTTCTCTTCCGATCCCAACAATAATTCATCTAATTGAGTTGCATTCAATTCAAATCCATATTCCTCTAAGTCTTTTTTATAATGCGATTGCAACTGGAGATATGGCCACAAGTCTATAGTTATTCCCTGTGTTTTTAATTCTTGGTTACTTTTTAATATACCTTGGTTGTCCAAAATCTGATTATATTTGGCCATTTTACCAATATCCAATGTGTTTGGGGTGGATCATTGCCTCCATAGTAGAGAGCCAGCCTGGGATATAATGTTTTTTTTCTAATTTCCTCTAAGGTCTGTATCAGCGAATCTCGTAAGATATATCTATGGAAGGGTAGGCATTTCTTATTTCTGGCATTCCATATGAAGGCATGCCACCACATCTGAATATCATGTCCTTCCAAGGTCAAAATTCTCCTATTGTTTAAGTTAATCCATTCCCTAATCCAAACTAAAGATGCTGCTTTACAGTAAGTCTGCCAAGCTGGGAGTCCAAAGCCACGTCTACTTCTACTATCCTGTAAATAAATTAATTTTATCCATGCTTTTTTCCCTGACCATACAAATTTCGTGGTTATTTTATTTAAGTCTTTTTAAAAAATTTAACTAATTTTATGGGGATTGTTTGAAATAAGTAAAGTAATTTGGGCAGAATATTCATTTTGATTGTTGCAATTTTCCCTAATAATGAAAGTTGTCTAAATTTTCCCTAATAATGAAAGCTGTCTAATTTTCCCTTCTAATGAAAGCTGTCCCCCATCTATCCAGGTCATTTCCAATTTGTTGTATTCATTTTATATAATTATCCTTTTTTAGTGCTGAACATCTTGCCCTTAACCAAATGCCTAAATATTTTACCTTTTTTACAATTTGGAGCCCCAATCTTCTAATTCTCCTTTCTCTTTCACAGTTAAATTTTTGACTAGTATTTTGCTTTTTTCCTTGTTATTTTTTTTTAAAAATAAACTTTATTGATTTTACAATTAAAATAAATGAACAACATACATACACAACATAGAAAAATAATGAAAAACAAGAAAAGCAAATAAAAGACAATTCCATTATCGACAGTTTGTAGTTCCTTATTTGTATCATTATTGGTGTCATATTTACAATTAAACTTTAGTGCGAGTATATAGTTACTACAGTTATAGCTTATCCTCCTTTACAGTTAATTGTTATTTATTATTATATTATCTATCTTCGTTCTATCCAATCATACCAACAGTTCCAACTCTTATAATATTCTGATGTTTCTTTGTCTCTAAGTGCTCTTTTCCTTATTAATTTTAAGGCCCACTATCTCCCAAAATTTCTCTATCTCTTGCAGCAATATAGGTCCAGATTCTAGTGGGTCCTCAATAAAAAATACTATATTGTCTGTGAATGCTTGTAACTTGTAGTCTTCTTGTTTAATTTGGGTTCCTTTTATTTCGATATTTGATCTAATTCTTATTAATGATGTCTCTAGAATCAGGATAAAAAGTAGAGGTGACAGTGGACAACCCTGCCTGACTCCTTTCATTATCTTAAATGGATCTGTCACCTCCCCATTTATTATTACATTTCATTTTGAGTGGAATAAATCAATTCTATCATCTTCTCAAATCTCTCTCTGAATTTCATAGTTTTAATTTGTTGAATCATAAATTCCCAGTTCATGTTATCAAAAGCTTTTTGGGCATCCAGAAAGACAAGAGCTGCTTGTCTTCCTGGATGTACCTCCAATATATTAATTACTATTCTTGTTTACTATTACTATTTCTTATTTATCTCATTGGGAGGAATCTATTTTGATCTGCATGTATATCTAGATTTAATAATTTTTTCAGCCTTTTTGCCATAATATTCATAAATATTTTATAATTGGCATTTAAAAGAGAGATTGGTCTATAATTCTTAATTTGTTGAATATCAGTATCCTCTTTTGGAATCAAGGTAATATATGCCTTCTTCCATGATTCTGATAGCTTTGCCTCTATCAAAACCTCATTGCAAATTTCCAATAATAATGTTTCTATCGACTCGGAAGAGTCGAGTTCTTATAAACTTCCCCTGGCAATCCATCTGATCCTGGAGTCTTATTATTTTTTTGTTTTCAGATTGCTTCTTTTAATTCAATTAGTATTATTTCCTTATTAGTAATTCCCCTTTTTCTTCAATTAATGGAGACATAGTTTCTCCTTTTAAATAATCATTTATTTTTCCTTTTACTATCTCTTTCACTCTATAAAGGTTTTCAAAAAATTCTTGTGTAATTTTCTTTTCTTATCAATATTGGTTTCCACGATTCCATTCTCATCTTGTAACTGATGTATTATTCTTTTTTCTCTTTCTTTTAATTTATAGGCCAACCATCTCCCTGGCTTGTTTGCATGTTCAAAATAATTTTGTCTTGCCAATTCTTCTTGATCCAAAATATTCAATTTATGTTCTGCTAAGACCAATTTATTTTTAATTTGTTCTTTCCCAGGTTCCATTTGAAATTTTTGTTCTAAATCTTTAATTTCCTCAGATAGTGTACTATTATTTTCCCATTTTTCCTTGTTTCATTTTGCAATGTAGGCTATCCTTATCCCCCTTAAATATGCTTTCATAGTGTCCAACAAATTTGTAATAAGGTATGTTGTCTTTTATTATCCTTAAAGAATAGCTCCAATTATTTTGAAATATTTTGGATATATTCTTTTTCTTTTAAGATTTGTGGGTTTAGTGTCCATTCTTTGTGTTTTGAGTTACTTATATTTATTATTATCTATTAACTATTAACTGCATTTATTGTATTTACTATATTTATTAATATTTAGTGAATTTATTACTTATTATTTAATTGGTATTAATTATATTTATTAATATTTATTGTAGTTATTATTACTAGTACTATTTGATAACAGTTATTAATATTTATTGATATCTACCCTGAAAAATAGAATTATATAGAATAGAAAGAGAGCAGTATAAACCATAGAATTCATAGTATAGAGCATATTAATTAAACTGGATGGTAATTTGGGGAGCATATATAAAATCTAGGAGAACAGTATAAAATTATAAAAGAGATGACCAGCATCACAACCCTGAAGACAGGAAAGAAAGCCACACTATCTAGCCCATCCACATCAAGCCAATGACTAATTGAAGGAATGCTTACCACTGAAAAAGTGAATACCACCCCCAGTATGCAGACAATGCAAGTAACGATGGTTAAACTCCATGAAAATGTCAAAAAACCATGGAGAAATAAAATTGGAAATGGAAGAGATGAAAACAGAGATACATAAACTTGATGGCAGGATGGGCTCAATCCAAGAAGTGATCCAGAAAAATGAGGAAAGAATAAAAACAGTTGAAAATAGAATGGAACAAACTGAGAAAAAAACTAGAAATGGTGGACCAGAAGGTGACAGGGCTTATTAAAGATCTGGAAGAATCCTTGATACATTTAGAGATGGATTGGGCCTCATTCTTCCTGATGTTCCAGAACGTAACAGAAACAAAGGAAGAGGACCTGGGGGTGTTGATGGTGGAACTGATTGCAGAAACCCTTCAGTGGGATAAGCAAGAAATTTTAAATGAATTAGATGATGTCTACAGAGTGTATGCAATCTATGCTAGACGCCATAGAGAAGTACACATAAGATTTGCCCGTAAAAAAGTCAGGGACATCATATATAAGATCACAAGGGAAAAGCCGATGATCTACAAAGGGAAAGAAATAACCACATTGAAACAAATCCCTAGAAGAGTCCACGAACAATGGAAGGACTACTGGTTTCTAATGACCCAATTAAACAAGAAAAATATTCTATTCTGATGGATTACTCTGGAGGGAATGCTGGTCTCCTGGAATGATAAAAAGATCAAAATTGACAGTTTGGAAAAGGCCTAAGTTCTCCATGACCAGCTAGTTGGACCAGAGGAAAAATATAGTAGCAAAGAGGAGTTAGAATCGGTGAGTCACATGAACAATAGCAGGAGACCAAAGACAAAGAGCAAGAAAAGAAAAGAAGAATAACAAGGAGAAAGAACATCTAGAAGGAGGAGTAAGAACGAGGAGTAAAAGAGAAATCAGGACAAATAGAAGGCAGCAACTGGAACAAAAATAAAAAATGGAAGAAGAACTGAAATTAATATTTATTAATGTGAACGGCCTAAACTCACCATCGAAAAGAAAAAATATATTTTCCAAATTAGTGAAACAAAAAATGGATATTGTGTGCCTCCAAGAGGTGCACATTAAAAAACAAGATGTGAGATATTTACAGTGCAATAAATTGGGGAAATTTTATTTAGCATTAGCAGAATAGAAAAAAGAAGGAATGGCAGTATACATTAAAGAAGGGATAATAGTTAAACCAGTATACACAGATAGAAAAAGAAGAATATTGATAGTTAAATTAACAATAGGGAAATATATATATATATATATATATATATATATATTGCTTCATGTATGGCTCGGAGGGGTTTGAAGTGGGTAGTGATGCAGCTGCAGTGCAGCTTCTGGAAAAGCCCTCCTCTGCATCACTACCCACTTCAAACCCCTCCGAGCCATACATGAAGCAAACCGACACCCACTATGAAGATGCAGCACGACCACGAACTCGAAGCCAAACAGCAAGATCACAGCTCACCAACTCAAATCCCCAGCAACTAAGACTAACCTGAGCACAACCAAGCCCCCACCTGAACAGAACACGCCTCCAACCAATCAGAACACGGCCAACCCCCAACTAATCAGAACACAGCCAAACCCCCTACCAATGAGAGCACACCCCCACCCAATCAGAACACAGCCAAGCCCCCACCCAATCAAGTCCCACCCCACTAGCAGTTAAAAGGAAGAAGCAGCTGCAATCTCACATCACTCTGAGAAGCAAGAGCCGAAGACAGAAGCCTGAAGATGATGAATGAGACTTCATCGAAACGTTGCCTAGATACTTCGAATCTTACGCGGGAGAAAACCCGAACAACCAAAGATCTATCTATCTATCTATCTATCTATCTATCTATCTATCTATCTATCTATCTATCTATATAACTAGTTGTTATATATGTGCCGAACAAAAACCAAAGTGAGTTCTATAAAAAGGTGCACAACAAAATTATAGAAATAGGGAATGATAATGTATATTTAATTGGTGACTATAATGCAATAGTGGACATTAAAAAAGATTATGCTAGTGATCAAAAAAATAAACATAACAGGAATATATTACCCAAGACCTTTTTTGCAATGTCGGATGAACTAAATTTGTTAGGCCTATGGAGAACCTTAAACCCAGGAGAAGCTAAATTCACCTTCTATTCTAATCCTCACAAATCCTGGTCAAGAATCGATATGGCCTGGATAAATGAAGACCTAATTAAAAAAGAATTTTTTTAAATTGAAGCATTCATGGATGATCTAGTGTTTATCATGGAAGATCCTGAGCAAATGTGCCTGAAACTAGTAGAAATGCTTGAGAAATATGGTGAGGTAGATGGTCTGAAAGTAAACAAAGATAAAATGAAAATAATAGCCAAAAATATGACCAATTAACAAAAAGAAAATTTAGCCAAAAATTTAGATAGTCCAAAAAATAAAATACCTAGGAATTAATATTTCAGCATGCTGTTCAATGATCAAAGAAGATAATTATGAGAAACTACTGAAAAAAAATAAAAGAGGACCTGGAAAGTTGGAACAATCTCTTTCACTATTAGGAAGAATATCAGCAATTAAAATGAATATATTACCTAAAGTCATATTCCTGTTTCAAACATACCAATAAAATTAGATAAAAAATTATTTAAAGATCTGAACAAATTGATGTTAAATTTTGCATGGCAGGGAAAGAGGCCCAGGATTAAATTGAAACTACTACAAGACACAAAAGAAAGAGGAGGATTTGGTTATCCAGAATGGGAATTATATTATCAGGTGGCAGCATTGACCTGGATCAGAGACTGGATCAACCTACAAAATAAAAGACTTTTATATCTAGAAGGGCATGACCTACAACAGGGCTGGCACACATATTTGTGACCCAGCAGAAATATGGCTCATCAATACTTCTTAAGGCATAAAATTTGACAAGCCTTAATTTTGATCTGGAATAAAATAAAACTTCAAAATTATATGGAAATACCAGGCTGGCTATAATCACTAGAAGCAATAGTATATCCAAACCTATATAACCAGACAAAAGCAATTACATATAAGGATATAATAAATGAGGAGGGCCAACTAAAACAGAGACAGAAATTAAAACAAGGAGTAGCTCTGGAATGGTGGGCCTACCTCCAAATACAGTCAAGGTATGAAAAAGACAAAAAATCAATCTACAAGATTCAGCACTAGATAAAATCTTAATAGGATCAGAGGCCAAACAAATAAAGAAAATTTATAGATACTTGACTATAAAATGTAAGTCAAAGAAATGATGGTGACCTGGGCTAGGCACTTGCAACACAACATAAATTTGGATCAATGGCAGCAAATTTGGGAGCAAAATAAAAAAGATTAAGCTAGCTACAGCTTATAAGGAAAACTTGTACAAGATGTTTGACAGGTGGCATCTCCCGTCAGCAAGACTAGCCAAAATCAATCACCCAATTGTTGGAAATGTCTGAAAGAATGGGGCACATATTATCACATATGGTGGTCCTGTAAAAAGGCCCAGAAATTCTAGTTTAGAATTTGGTCATGGCTAGAGGAAATGATGGGGTTGAAAATTAGCTACAAACCTGAGATATTCTTACTGGGAATAATGGAAGAGAAATTTAGCAAAGCTGATACTTATACGTGTAATCACAGCAGCAAGAATTATATTGGCCCAAAATTGCAAAGCAAGAGAAATCCCTAGGGAGGATGAGACGATTAATAAGATATTACAATGCACTGAAATGGATAGGTTGACACTAGAATTGAAAGATCAAGATGAGTCAGAATACCATAAAATATGGAATAAATTTTATCACTGGAGGGACATGAAAGGAAGTTCACAAAATGGAAATAAGAATTAAAGGTGAAATAGGGCAGATGTGAGGGACCTCATGTTTGAGAAATAATAAGATAAAACTAAAAATTATAAAGTTTAAAGGTACATATGTATATATATGTGGGTGTATAAATGTACATAACCTTTTTATGTTTTCTAAATGCAATATGTAATGACAGAAATATATGTCAAAGAAGACCACCACGTTCAATGTTTTAATGTGTATACTCAATAAAAATATTTTGTTTTAAAGAAAAAAACAACAACAATTGGTCTAGCAAATGTTTTGTATGCTCTAATTAGTAGTACAATATTACCGGAGAAAAAGCTTCGCGTGATTAGGTTAACAACTCTTAAAGTCTTTTTGGCAATGTTGTTACAGCGAGCTCTAGCACTTAGATCATCAGAGATGAGAACTCCAAGGTCCTTGACTAGGTGACCTACAAGTTCCCTTCCAACTCTGTTAATCTGTTAAAGGGTGCACAGGATGTGGCACAAGTCAGTAATAGTATGTAGGAATGCAAAGGGCTGCATGAGAGGCAACACACAGATTAAACATGGGGGTGCGGCATGGGTCAGGAGATATGCATGGGAATGTGCAAATGGCCACCATGGAACAAAAACAGAACTGTGGAGAGACTTACCAGAGCAACTCATGACCTTCCCTGCCAGCTTTCCCATTGTCTTGTAGGAAGCTGTCATTGAGCATTGGAAATGACAGTCACAATTTACTTCTTATGTTCTATATACTTCAGCTAAAAAATAAAAAGCTAAAAAGCTAAAAATTAAGCTATGTCCTTTAACTAGGCATGGAAATTAATGAACTATTGTAGAATCTAATCCAATATAGTATGACTGGGTCTTCTAAAAATTGTTTTTCCTTTTCCATTGTGTTTTATTATACTTCCTAAACATATGCTACTTCTCAAGAAGGCCTTATGTCAAACACATGCAAATTTTCTCATACTACTTGTCCTTTTGTGGTTGTTATCAATTAAAGGGAATATTACTTTCTAAAATTTACTCAGCTATTTAGCTTAAAAGGGAAATCACTGGCTTTTAAAACATGCAGTTTATATCAGTAAATCCTTTCAGAGCAAGAACGAATAGCTGAATAGAACAAATAATAATAATTTATTTGGGGGGGTTCATTTCTAATCTTAATCCACATTTCTGAAGCAGTCAGTCTTGACGATCGTTTTTAAGGCTTTTTGAGGGGTTATTTGGTTTTAAAATAAGCTCTCACTGATACAAGAGTGGATTCTCCTCTCCTTCCTAAAATTTCTTCTGTTTCTCCCTTGGAGATTGCTGATATAGTTGGACAGCTGCACTCCATGACTTATGATTTGACCTTGTGACCTTCTCTGCTCCTTTTAAAAAAGAATCCCTTTCAGAATAAAGGTGACTGGCTTTTTTTTTAAAGCAACTTGCTAATTACAGACTGCTTCATTTTAAAGAAGAATAAATGATTCCTGTTTGTTATATTTTTTGGAGTAGGGGAGGTCAAGAGTCATTTCATTCTAATTGGAATTCTAAACCACATAAAATTGTTCACCTAAGTTGTCAATGTTCTACCACTCTATTTTTATTTGACTGTTTTGTTTTGATTTAACCTTTCCTAGTCTGGTACCCTCCAGAATGATTAGATTACAACTCCTATGAAGGCTAGAAAACATATAACTATAGTACCAGATATCTGTAGGGCACCAAGTTGGAACTTTTAAAATTAAACCAACTTGTTTAATTTCAAAAGTATCCAGAAAATCAGATAATAGTAATCAGGATGTCATACTCAAATGGATAATTATCAGGACTGAGGCTCAATGGATAAATTACCTTATTAACAGTAATCACACCCCAAGCATCACTTTTGTAGTTCCTTTTTTTTTAAAAAAAACTATGGCTATTAAAACTGATAGAGAGAGTAAGGGAGAATTAATTATAAAAACAGGAAGACTGAGGGCTATCAGACATGAGCTAAATGCTTTAATAAGACAACACACTGAATTTAACAGGTTTAAATATTGACATGAACCTTTCACACTGCTGCTTGAGTTAACATTGCATTCTCTAACCATAACCAACTACTTGACAAGAAGGAACGTCTCCATGTGGAAGGGAGGACTTCAAAGAAAAAAAATCTGATCTGTATGCACTATTTGAAATGGGGCTGGTCACAAACTCACACTTTACTACTTATAAAGCTGAAATTTAATGTTTGTTCTTTAAAAAAAATGCTCTTAAATAAGCATCATGCCTAGTTTGTCCTACAGTAGGGGAAAAATACAGAGCGCATCAGATGGATCCGGTGTTGTAATTGTATTGAGTTTTGGGATTGGTGGCTGACTTTTGAATTAAGCCAGCAGTGCACTATTTGCTCTTGATGCACATGCACAGCTCATTTAATCCCAAGGTACATCATCCAGCTTAATCCAAGACATGAAAACATTTTTAGGAAGTCCAGTGTCCTCTACCTCAATGAGTGAAAAATTAATCACAGGCAACAGAACTGCTCTGGCCACATGCAAATTTTGGTTGAGATATAACTACTTATTGGGCTTTTGGAAATGAATTTTTAATCTATGTTGCAAATAAGATTTTAAAACAAAACCATTAGAAGTGATTCATACTTGATTGGTACTTTCCCTCTGGCTTTTCCCATTCTATACAATTTTAACAAAACCTACGTGCTGAGCCTGCATCAGGGATTGCTTTAATTCGTTGCCCTCACAGCATTTGCTGCAACCTTATTCTTCTCCTGCTGGTGGGCTGTTATCTTTCAATACCTTTCACAATAATGCGAGGTGGCAAAGTTCTATAATTATGATAAGTCACTTATCAAAAGTATTTTCTGTTTAAAAGGCAACTTCTCTTAAACTGGCATGTTACCCCTCTCAGTCTAAAGGGTTCTTCATACTTAATCTATCACTGCCTTGACTTGATGAGCTATCAGAAACAGCGGTAACAATCAGGAACCAAGTAGATTCATTAAGAATAATTTATATGGCAATGCATTATTTAATATGAACTATTTGATATAATTAATTTAAAAAATGCACTTTTCCCTCAGAGTCAGTAAAATAGATGTGAATTTGGTGAATCCAGAAACAAAAAAGTAATCTGTACTAAACAGACAAAAATCAAAACAAAAGCTGTATCCTTTGGATACTTTTAAAGTAAAGTGAAAATGATTTGATCTTAACTCATACACACATACACATACATACACATGTGAATCGGAATGTTCAGATTGTTGTTTATTTTTACATTTGAACAAAATTTTCTTGCTACAGAATAGTATAAAATTCCTAGAGAGAGGTCATTTGATACCTGAACCTTCAAGATTTGGTGACATATAACTTGAAGTTTGTGAGCCAAGATGTCTCTGTTGTTACCACTGCCTTCACATCTCCTCTTACACTTCAGTGGCCACAAATCCCAGGAATTATAAGTGAAATAAAGAGGAAGTAGTAGGGTCATCTTTAATTTCATATCAACTCCCTTTCTTCCTAAACCAAATTCCACAGGTGATCTAAGATAGGGGAGATTGGTCAAGTTACTGCAGAGCTAATGCCAAGAATTCCTGTGATGGAGTCTTTGGGCAGAGAGAGGTTTCTAAAAGGAAGATCTCCTTTAAAGCATGGATTGACATTGTAGGGCTGGGGGTGTGTGTGTCAAACTTGCAGCATCATGTTGTCGTCACATGACATATCATGACTTTTCCTTCCTTTGCTAAACTGGGGGTGGGCATGACCATCTTTGCTGGAGGGCCATTCAGATATTAGGGGCATTTAGCACTGAGATAAAAAGTTCATAATTGAACAAGTTTGAAATATGCCTTGGCAAGAAAGTTGCTCATAGCTTCAAAACCAAATCTAGATCTTTTCGTGACCCATGAACATTCCTGCTTTAATCATCTAGATCTAAAACTGGTCTAAGTTTTCTACTAGCCTTATATAATTCATGGAAAAGCCTTAGAAGGTTTGGTACAATGACATCCTGATATTTATCCCCCCTCACACTTCAACCTAATTGTTCCCTTTCTATCAGAACAAAACAGCAAATGATGAATTGAACTGGATTATAGCATCTCAAACTGCTATAGGAAGTCATTCTTGTTTTTCAGCATTAGCCAGCTAGCAGTAGGTGACCAGCAGTTCCAAGTCGGCAAGTTAGCAGGTGTCTAGAGAAAGATAATTATTTCTTTCATATCCTATATCAAAATGCAAACGAGATGCTGCAGGAAAAAAATGACCTCCAGCTTTCTTACATCCATCTCCAGCAATTCAGTTACACTTTCTGCAAGCTTGTATTATGTAGCTGAGTTCTTTTCTCAGAAAGAGAAGCAGGTCAGATCTTATTAATGCTTGACTGGGAGACTGTCAGGAAATCACAGGCAGGGAAGATTAAAAAAAAAAATCAGGACAAGTCAATACCAAACTCTTCCCATACTATGTAAAAAAAAAAAACCTATATGTCCGAGCCCATCAAGTCCTCAGGAGTCAAGCTCAATTTAAGAGATTCTTAGCTTTATCCCATATTCTTATTGGCTTATATATACTAACCTGAACTAAATATTTCTTAATATGCTATAGTCATTAGATGTGATTACTGCAATGCATCATATACTGATTGTCTTTGAAGAATTTACAAACTTGTTTAGCCCAGTGTAGAAACAAAGGTATTAATTGGAGCTGTTTGTTCACAATCATTTCCTAACAGCTGCACTCATTTCCAGTTTGCTTCTTGGAAAAGTTTCACATCATGTCAAAAATATCTTGGACTAAAATGATTTTTTTAAAAGTCTTCCCATTTGGTATTGTCATTTTACATCTGGAAGTAAGATTTTCTTCATAGCTAGAATATGGGAGAAAAGTCCTTCCTGTGGCTGCATCCAACCCAGACACAAATTTCAGTTTCTTTCTATGGAGTATTATAAAACTTAGCTATTTACCTACAAGTTTCTGTTTGCCTGTTGATTTCTTTTACACTTTTAATATTTTATCTGCTGTGTTGAATGAGATTGTTAAACAGTAAGGGTGATATGCAAAGAATAAATAAATTCTTTAAAAATACATAGGATGGCAGCCAAAAAAGCCAATGCATTAACAGAGGGATACAATCAAGATCAAGTGAGGTACTAATACCACTCTATAAAGCCTTAGTAAGACCACACCTAGAGTACTGCATCCAGTTTTGGTCACCACACTATAAAAAAGATGTAGAGACTCTAGAAAAAGTGCAGAGACGAGCAACCAAGATAATTAGGGGATTGGAGACTAAAACATGATGAACAGTTGCAGGAACTGGGCATGGGTAGTCTAGTGAAGAGAAGGACCATAGGAGACATGGTAGCAGTCTTCCAATATTTGAGGAGCTGCCACAGAGAGGAAGGGGTCAAGCTATTTTCCAAAGCACTCAAAGGACAGACAAGGAATAAAAGGATGGAAACTGATGAAAGAGAGATTCAACCTAGAAATAACAAGAATTTTTTTGATAGAACAATTAACCAATGGAACAGAAGTTTTCTTCAGAAGTTGTGGGAGCTTCATCACTGGAAGCTTTCAAGAAGAGACTGGACTGTCATTTGTCAGAAATTGTGTAGGCAGGGGTGGGATTCTATCAGTTTGGGCGAACCAGTAGCTTCGAAGATCAGCTGAGAGAGAACCGATTTATTCCTACGATCAGCTGTTGGGCCCACCTGCCTGCCCTGGCTCTAGTCTGTGCTTTATTTCTGGGTTTTCCAGCTCAGCTGCTTCACGCGGCAGAGCAGATTGCCACGCATCAGCTGTTTTACATACAGGGCTTGCAGCAGAAGATGAGTTGAAAACACTGCATGCGCTCACCGAACTGGTTGTTACACTGGTTGAATCCCACCCCGGGTGTAGGGTCTCCTGCTTGGGCAGGGGGTTGGGCTAGACGACCTACAAGCACCTTTCCAACGCTGTTAATCTGTAAAAAAAATGCCTTTCCTCGTTTTCAGAGACCTATTCAACAATGTTAGGGACTGAACATGTATGTTTTGCATGTAGATCACCACATTGATTTATAAACCTCCTCCATCAAGTAGGGATACAAAATGTCTTTTAAATGTACCTTTCAGAAAGTTAAATTAGTAAAGTCAGATATCAGTGAAAGAGCTTTTTAAAAAGGCATTTAATTTCTGTAAGAAAAAGGAGAGTTCCACATTGGATGGTTTTCCATGGAAGGATAATGAATGAAGACTGTATTCCACGGAAAGAAAAGAATGCAGCTCCTGTGTCTCACAATTATCTCAGATTACATTTTCAAAGGACCCACTGACTTCCAGAAGAGAAATATAAGCAACTAATTCTATACATCGCTAAGGTGTACATACAAATATTGGTCAGTGAGAGGAGAGAATGAAACACAGACACCAGCTGTGAAGCTTACTACACCTGCCTATAACCTTGTAAGTGCAAGCAATTGCAAGCTCTGCATCTGATTCTATCTCAAGGGAAATATTGAAAATGGGAAGGTGATTTCAGAAAACAAAAGCTTCCAACTGAGAAGATTAATTTGTACAGTAGCATTGAAGAGATTGATTGGACAATAGGTGTGTATGAATGTGTTCAAGAGAAAGAACATGACTATAACAAATCTCAGAGCGATTATGAGCATGAATTAATGAATTATTTCCAGATTTGGAAAAATGGATAAATGTATGCAAGTCTACAAGTTGAGTTACTCAATTCACCTTTGTTCAAAGATTATTTAATACCCTCTCAGTGCTGTAGTAAATAATATTGTAATGGAGTAGTTTCTCCCTTGTGTAACTCATTTAAACCTTTCTTGTTACTGGTTGGAGAAAAGCAAAATTCTAGATGTTCTTTTAAGACTTATTTTTAAATTTAAGCAAACTTATCAAGATAGGGCAGATATTTCTAAAGATAGGCTCTTCCTGCTCTGCTTTTCCTCCTTCTTCTAGAAATGAATTATACAAAGACAATTCTCCCTTAGCCTTCTCAGATTTGTCTTAGTGTCCTTTAGACTAAAAATGTTGTTCTTGTACCAAGAGAAGGACTTACAAGAATCAAAATACTGATTATTTTTTAGAATCAGCATTTATTTTTGCCAGAGAGGTGGCCAAGTTTCCTTGGGAGATATATCATATTAATACTGATCATTAAAGGCCTTGGTGACTGACCTCTGCTTCTAGTGAAGAGTCTATGTTGCACACCAATAGTTTGCTTACCTGAGGTGACTCAAATTATTGTTTGAACTAAAGTAGTTTACAACAAAAGTGAAAATGAAGAGCAAATGAGAGCAACAACTTTTGAGAAAGTAGAGCAGTCTCAGCTATAGAATTGGTTTGTGATTTCATCACATAGTCAGGATAAAAATCCCTTGCCTGTGGTGTCACAGATGAAACAAGAAAATGGTACTCCAACTATGTCCAGGGGCCAAAAGGGCATGTCAGAATTGGCCAGATGTCATGTAATTTTTTCTATGTGAAGAGATTAAATATTGCTTGACAGTCTTCTGCAGTACTTGCCTTAGAGAGCTTCAGGGCAAAGAATCTCTCTTTCCTGCAAATCTGTAACTATCACATTTCTATTTTCCCTTTCTTCCTGGAGATTAAATAACACAATCCAGTATGAAAATGTGTATCCATCACTCCTGAGCCCTCGGGAAGATCTGACTAAGCAAAAAGTTTCCCACAAAATGTTGCCAAGTGATGACTGCAAACTTTGATTAATATGAGGTCACACGACTGGTTTGATTGAATCCTGGTTGTTTTCTTTGCAGCTTTTCATAACAATTAAGAACTCCAGAGCATTAGCAACCTTGCTCTGTTATAACCTTGTTATGAATTAGACTACTACAATTTAACAAATTCAATACTCTAAGGAAGCTTCCAATATGAAAGTTGGAATCTGTTTAGGAATCACATTCACACAACCTAATTTTTAAAGTGGGAGTACAGAAGTTAGGAACAATTTGCTCTCTCCAGGCACAACTGATTATATTTATTCATTCATCAATTTATTTACCACTCAAACTAATTTCTTGAACTGGCTAGAGACCCTCTTATGCAGTGGTGGGATTCAAATTTTTTTACTACTGGTTCTTGGTGGGCATGGCAGGGGAACGATACTGTAAAATCTCCAGTCAGAGGTGGTATTTGCTGGTTCTCTGAACTACTCAAAATTTCTGCTACCGGTTCTCCAGAACTGGTCAGAACCCACTGAATATCACCTCTGCTCTTATGTAACCTCACAGGCATCTAATTATTTCAGTCAATGTGCTGATTCCCTCCAAAATACTTAAATAATTTCATTGTGAAGGCATGTGATTTACTTTGGGTGATTGGATGAGAAGATGTTGCAGATGATAGTCTGCAGCTGGATAATGAGGTGCAGAAAGGATCCTCCATAGTTTCTTGGATTGTAAAGTAGATGGTGGGAAACTTATACTTTCAACCTTGAAGATTGTGTTAACGAAGCTTTATCATAAAGCAGAATTCGCTCATCTGGCTGTGTTTCCTATCTGGTGTACCTCATAAGATTGATATTCATCAAATTGACTCCATCAGAACTGAATGAGCATAAGCAATCTCTTTGGCAAAGACCCATCTTAACTTTGAGACAGGCCACCAAATAATATGTACTCCAACCTATAATATACTTTTTCCACATGACACTGTGTCAGCCCTTTGAGATAAGCCAGGTCAGGGAAAAAAATGCCACCAAGGCTACAGCAACTCTGCTTCATAGGTCAGTGACAGCTAATCTTTTCCATGTCACGTGCCGAAAGTGCACTCACGCTCACATTGCACCCATGATGCAATGCGCATGTGACCCCCCATGCACCTGCACACACAACCCCCTGCCCCCCTGTGCATGTGCACACAACCCCCTGCATGCACACTGTGCGCCTCTGCATGCATGCACAACCCCCTGTGCCATGTGCCTCTGCACATGGGGCCCTGTGCATGTCTATGCATGTGCACGCCCCACCTCATGCACATTCACATGTGGCAGATACCCAACAATTAGCTGGCTGAGAGGGCATGCATATGCACAGTGGTGCTCTTCTGGGCAATCTTTCGCGTGCCAGCAGAAATGGCTCTGTGTGCCACACGTTCACCATCACGGTTATAGGTTATGATAACAGAGTCCTGAAAGCCTGATGGAATTTCCATATTCCCCCTCTCAGAGCAAAGTGAATAAAGGTGGGATTATCTTGTTTTTTTTCCCCCTCACCCACTCTAATTTCCCAGGGCTAAATTGATGTTGACTCAAACACTCTTGCATTTCTTCTTCAAGGTTATCTCTGTATTACTCCGTACCTTCTGTCTGTGGCTCTGGACAGGACTAAGTATGTGAATATAATGACAGTCATATATTCTTGTTGGCTAACTTAAAACACACAATGTTTATTTTTTAACAATTTGGTTAGGCTATCCATCTCAGCACATTCATGTATTTTTTTTAATTACCATATCCTCTGAAGGAATGAAAGACAGTTTCCAGTTTTGTGTGTGGGTTATTCTGGCCATAGTTATGATGTGCAAAATTAAATACTGATATTTTTTCTCCATTTTTAAATCTATCATACTTAGCAGAAAGGTTTCAGGTTCAAGTTTTAAATTTTGTTTTGTTATATTTAAAATCCAATTTCTAATATTTCTCCAAAACTTCTGAGCACATGAGCAGGTTCACCACATGTGAAAATATGTTCCTTGTGTGTAGTTACATTTCCAACAGTTGGGTGGTAGGTTGGGGAACATCTTAGCCAGTCTCGCAGGAGGTAGGTGCCAGCGATGAACCATTTTATATAAGTTTTCTTTATACGAGACTGACATGGTTAATTTGTAATTTGTTTGCCAGATGTGTTCACACTTATCTAATTCAATACTATGACCCACGTTTTTAGCCCAAATTATCATAGATTCTGTGACTGTTTCTTCTTTTAATTTGTAATCCAAAAGATATTTATATGTTTTACTAATTGTTTTCTTTTTCTCTCCTAGCCATATTTTATCTAATTCTTGTGGGATCATATTAAAGCCAAATTGTTCTCTTTCTTTTTTATAATGGGTTTGTATTTATGCAAAGGGCCACCATCCTATCTCCTTTCCTTGAATTTGTATTTGGTTCCTATTTTTAAGCTCTCCAGAATCATACAGTAAATCTTTATACCTGACAATATTTTCATAATCCAATAGATTTGGATATGTGACTGCTTCCAATGTAGATAGCCACAATGGAACCTTTGGGTAGTGTTTTTTTTTAATCTTTTCCCAGATATTGAACAACACATTTCTTACATGGTGCCTTTGGAAATATGAATGTTGTTTAGACTTTCCATCCCACATGAAGGCGTGCCAGCCAAGTTGGAGATCAAAACCTTCTAATGATCAAACCAAAATGTAGTTTCAAATGAGCTAGTTACCATGTTAGGGCTAAAATGGAACCCCCATGTTTTATGATAACTGGAATAATAGTGCTCAGAAAAAAAAGTGTATTAATTAAACAAGCTTATGAAAAGTCAAAGCTACCATCAAAGTGGGATGCAAGAGTTGTGATGGTGAAGAACTGAATTGGAAATAATAGTTCCATGAATCAAATAGGACATGCACAGCTGTGGAGCATATTCAGATTTTACTTCCTATAATGGTGCACATATAAAAGAAATGAAAAGGATTCAGGGATGGAATGGAAGACAGCTGTGTCTATAGGCCTAGAAAAGTAATAGATATGAAGAAGAGACTGAATAAAGTGGAGTGATGAGTAGAAAAGTATTAGCATGATGGCAGCAAAAGGATTGATAGAAAGATTGGGAATAGGGCTGTGATGGGAACTGAGTTTTAGGATTTTGTTTTTCAAGTATTTAGAAACCAGTAAGTTGTTGCAATGAATAGAACTTCTGGTGGTGATGTCACGGCAGTGCAGGGAAAGGAGAGTGGACTCCGTTCCCTTGACCCAATTTTTCATGTCTGGAGGCCCTCCGAGGGCCCATTGAGCTTGGAGGGATCCACGGACCAGTGGGGAAGCCCAGAGCAGCGAGGAAGAAGGCAACCACTCGCTGCAATGAAGGGAAACCCCTCAAACCTGGCCTGAAAGAGTCCAGTCATTTCTATTATGGTGAACCTAATGTCGTGATGACCAAACATGGACAAGGAAGGAAGAATTGTGACAACAGACTGAGACATCGATGGAGATTGGAGGAGCCCAGCAATGCAGAAAAATTTCTAGTGAAGAAAAGAAGGTCCTGAAATACTTATGGTCAAAAACTGAGTCTCCAATTGAGGGGGGTGAAAAACTTGAGAGCTAGCAGCAATCTGACGGTGTGAGCAGCATTTTAAAGAGGAAGAAAGAGCTTAACCAAAGCAGGAGGATCAGAACGAGGGTGGACGCTAACATGAAGAGGCAGAGATAGAGCCAGGTGATAAGGAAGACATGCATGTCTGGTGGGACGAAACTGTGTTGGATTGATATTTGATTGAGAAATACTAAGAAAATACACACACTACTGAGAAAACCTGGACAATTAAGCATTTTATGAGAGGAATTTATCTAGAGTGAATACAGGACTATACTGCAGGACTATAGCGAATGGTAATGAAAAAAAGAACGATGTGGCTGATGCAATAAACTGTGTGGATCAAAATAGCTGTAATCTTAACAAGTGCTAATGATTTACTGTTATGTCTCACCTGGACAAACGAAGTAATAAGTCCAAATTTCCAACTGAAGCACAAATAAACAGGCAAGTCCGGTAATTGCAGGGTTAACTTCCTTAATCCTAAAACATTCTTGGCAGTCGCACGCCGGCTGTCTACCAAGTCCGATAAGGAAACGTAAATCACAAACCAACGCCACACAGGAAAATATGCAGAAGCTTCTCTCATCAATCAACAAGTTGTCCCGAACAAGGAATCAGAGCTAACATGCCCCCTTTTATTCCCTGTGGGGCGTTGCCAGTCTCTCATCTCTCTCACCCCAATGACCAGGCGCAACAGCTGGGTAGCGAAACAAATGGGCCCAGCATCAAGTTCCCGCCCATCAATCGTTTCCACCTTGATTGGAGGCTCCACTGCAACCAAGGGGACGTCGAAATGAGTTGTAAAGGCCTTGTCCATAAAATTGGTCATAGCCCCCGAGTCCACCAATGCAACTGCAGGAATCCCCTCCGACCGGGACGGCAAGAAAACCCGAGTGTCTAGAAGTAAATGTTGAGGGGGTCCAGAGTCCACCTCCGCTACTTTGGGCAGATGGTTGATACGTGCCCGACCTAGGGTTTCCCCAAGGCCGGGCCTGCCCAGTTTCCTGACTGATCCGGTTTAGATTCGGGCACTGGCTTACGTGCCCCCTGTGATTTAACAGAACAGGAATTCGCAAAATGCCCAGGCCCCCCACAATATAGGCATAAGCCTCCCTGGAGTCTCCGTGCGCATTCTTGGGCCATCAAACGAGGTTGGATCGCACCCAACTCCATCAGTTCCTCGGCCCGGGCCACGGTACTGTGGGAGACCTGGGGCGTTGGTTGTACAGGATGCTGTGGCCTGGAGGTGGATGGCTGCTCTGGAACAGAACGTCGATTCTTACGCCATTGCAGTCAGGCGTCAATGCATAAGCATTGCACCACCAGATCGTCAAGGGTCGGGGCTGGCTTCATGTGCACCAACTCATCCTGTATGTCCTCTGACAGGCCATCTTGGAAAGCATCCCTTAAAGCTGCATCATTCCACGCAGAGTCCAAGCAGAGCAGTCGAAACTCTGAAATGAACTCCTGCAAGGGGCGTTTCCCCTGGCAAAGTTCCTTCATGCATCTGGCTGCTGTCTGAGCCCGTATGGGGTCCTCATACATAAGTCTCAGGTGACGCCAAAACCCCTGATAGTCCGTTAACAATGGACTGTCCTGCACCAACAAATGAGTGGCCCACCTGGCAGCCGAGCCCAACAGAAGACTGATTACAAACCCCACCTGAGCCCGGTCATCAGGAAAATCCTCCAGCCTGAGAGCCATAAACAATTGGCACTGTCCCATGAAAGCCGGGAACATTTCAGGCTGCCCAGAGAACTTATCCGGCACAGCTACCAGGCATTTCCTATGGGGAGGGGCAGGAGGAGCAGCTCGAGTCTGCAGCATAGTAATTTGATTAATCAGCTGAGTAACTTGCTGCTGCAGAACTTGGTTATCATTTTGCAGCTGATTAATCTGTTGCTGCTGCTGTTGCTGCTGCTGTTGTTGGTCCATCTTATTCAAAATATGGTTTTTGTTTGGGTTCGGGACAAAAATGTTATGTCTTACCTGGACAAACAAAGTAATAAGTCCAAATTTCAAACTGAAGCACAAATAAACAAGCAAGTCCGGTAATTGCAGGGTTAACTTCCTTAATCCTAAAACATTCTTGGCAGTCACACACCGGCTGTCTACCAAGTCCGATAAGGAAACGTAAATCACAAACCGACACCACACAGGAAAATATGCAGAAGCTTCTCTCATCAATCAACAAGTTATCCCGAACAAGGAATCAGAGCTAACACGCCCCCTTTTATTCCCTGTGGGGCATTGTCAGTCTCTCATCTCAGTCTCTGATTTGTCCTTTCTTTTTACGTTGTATTTCACACTTCTGCCTGCATCTTTGCCTTGCATCAAACCAGCATTCCTCGGCTTGATCCTCAGCCAAGGACTCCGGCACGCTCTCCTGATTATCTGCCGACACCTGAGGCACAATCAGGGAGGAAGGCGATTCCACATCCTCTAACAAAGCAGGCTCGAACCTCCGAGCCAAATCCTCCTCCCTGTCATTGTCCGGGTCTGTGTCCTCCAACAAAGCAGGCTCAAACCTCTGAGTCACAACAATTTACTATAACTATAGATATTTATATATACATTTATTATACATACACTTTATTTCTGAAATATATAATTAGATATATAATTAGATTATGAACTAGAGGTGATAACTATTGAGGAATGGATTGTTGATTGTATACTTTGGAATTAACGTCTTGATATGCTTTTTTTGTTATTTAATTCTTAATTCAAATGGTTTCTTTCTACTGGATTTTGTTTTTTCCTCTCTATTTTGAAGTGTAACATATACCAGTTAAGTGTTTAACATTATCTTATAGATGTTATCCCATTATTATATTTCATTATTCCAGACTATTCTATTGTCCTATCACTGTTGAAATATAGGGTAGCTATTATAGATATTTATTATTCTTATTATACACTGCTCAAAAAAATAAAAGAAACACTTAAACAACATAATGTAACTCCAAGTCAATCACACTTCTGTGAAATCAAACTGTCCACTTAGGTAGCAACACTGATTGACAATCAATTTCACATGTGTTGTGCAAATGGAAGAGACAACAGGTGGAAAGCATAGGCGGTCAGCAAGACATCCCCAATAAAGGAGTGGTTCTGCAGGTGGTGACCACAGACCACTTCTCAGTTCCTATGCTTTCTGGCTGATGGTTTGGTCACTTTTGAATGCTGGCGGTGCTTTCACTCCAGTGGTAGTATGAGATGGAGTCTACAACCCGCACAAGTGGCTCAGGGAGTGCAGCTCATCCAGGATGGCACATCAATGCAAGCTGTGGCAAGAAGGTTTACTGTGTCTGTCAGCTTAGTGTCCAGAGCATGGAGGCGCTACCAGGAGACAGGCCAGTACATCAGGAGACGTGGAGGAGGCCATAGGAGGGCAACAACCCAGCATCAGGACTGCTACCTCCACCTTTGTGCAAGGAGGGATAGGAGGAGCACTACCAGAGCCCTTCAAAATGACCTCCAGTGGGCCACAAATGTGCATGTGGCTGCTCAAATGGTCAGAAACAGACTCCATGAGGGTGGTATGAGGGCCCGACATCCACAGGTGGGGGTTGTGCTTACAGCCCAACACTGTGCAGGACGTTTGGCATTTGCCAGACAACACCAAGATTGGCAAATTTGCCACATGTGACAGATGTGACAGGGTCTGAAGATGCCGTAGAGAACGTTCTGCTGCCTGCAACATCCCCCAGCATGACCGGTTTGGCAGTGGGTCAGTAATGGTGTGGGGTGGCATTTCTTTAGGGGGCCGCACAGCCCTTCATGTGCTTGCCAGAGGTAGCCTGACTGCCATTAGGTACCGAGATGAGATCCTCAGACCCCTTGTAAGACCATATGCTGGTGCAGTTGGCCCTGGGTTCCTCCTAATGCAAGACAATGCTAGACCTCATGTGGCTGGAGTGTGTCAGCAGTTCCTGCAAGATGAAGGCATTGATGCTATGGACTGGCCCGCCCGTTCCCCAGACCTGAATCCAATTGAGCACATCTGGGACATCATGTCTCGCTCCATCCACCAACGGCACGTTGCACCACAGACTGTCCAGGAGTTGGGGGATGCTTTAGTCCAAGTGTGGGAGGAGATCCCTCAGGAGACCATCTGCTACCTCATCAGGAGCATGCCCAGGCATTGTAGGGAGGTCATACAGGCACGTGGAGGCCACACACACTACTGAGCCTCATTTTGACTTGCTTTAAGGACATTATATCAAAGTTGGATCAGCCTATAGTGTTGTTTTTTTCACTTTAATTTTGAGTGTAACTCCAAATCCAGACCTCCATGCATTGCTAAATTTGATTTCCATTTATAATTTTTATGTGATTTTGTTGTCAGCACATTCAACTATGTAATGAACAAAGTATTTAATAAGAATATTTCATTCATTCAGATCTAGGATGTCTTATTTTTGTGTTCCCTTTATTTTTTTGAGCAGTGCATTTACATTTACTGATTTATGATATCTAATAACTGTCAGCCTTCAAGATTTTCTTCCTTTCCTTTGCATCTTTTAGCTTTCAGTAACGGGAGGAGGAGGGGGACTTAATTATTGGAAGCGACCTGGAGGTGTTATAAAACAGAACTGTATAAATTGGGGGGGGGGGGGAAGGTTCTTGCTAAGGCTTCTATCCTATGCTATGCGCAGCCGCAACTCTTTACCAAAATATTTCAAGGTCAACGGACAGAGGCCTCATCACCACCTGGAGATGCCCACATGATGTGGTACACAACTTTTAATTGGATGAGCCAATTGAACTATTGGGAGTGGGAATGTTGCCATCAATTTGTATATGTGATTTACACGCTCATGTTCTCAGATTCAAAATTCTTTTGTTGCTACCACTTGACTTCCAGTAAAAGATATCTTTTCTCTAATTAATGGAGTCTAAGTATTTCTTTTTTGTATTTTGAATCTGACAATAACATTTGGATTAAGAGATGAATGTGTTAACTGGTTTAGAAGATTAATTGATTTAGAGAAGAGTATATGAACATTGATGAATTGACTTTTTAGTTGAACTCTTTTTGGTGACACAATTGGTCAAACATAATATATTGCTCCGATGGCTCATACCTGAAGGAATGCTGATCATGTGGCAGGATAAAAAGATCAAAATAGATAATATAGACAAGGCACAAGAATTCTATGATCTACGAGGAAGACTACAGCAGTAAAGAGGAACTAGAAAGTAGAAGTCAAGAAGATCAACAACCAGAGGAAAAAGAGATAGATCAAGAAGAAAGAAATAAGGAAGAAATGGAACAACTTGAAAGAGAAGGGATAAGAATAAGAGCACAGAGAGACACTAGGACAAACAGAAGACAGAGACAAGCCTACAAACAATAAGATGGAAGAGGAGATTAAGTTGATATCAATAAATATCAACAGACTGAACTCTCCCACAAAAAGGAAACAAACATTTGCAAATTTATCAAAACAGAATGTAGATATTGTATGCCTACAAGAAGTGCATATCAAGAAACAACTTGGTCTAGAACATGCAAAGCTAGGGAAACTTTATGTATCATTGGCTGATTAAAAAAAGAGGAGTAGCAGTATATATTAAAGAAGGGTTAAAAGCTAAACAAATCTATTCTGATGATAATGGAAGAATATTAATGATTGAAGTAACGATACATCAAAAACAAATGTTACTGGTGGTAATCCAAATGATAACCAGAAGGAATTCTACAGTAAATTGTATGGAAAAATATTAGAAACAAGAAAGGGAAACATATGCATAGTGGGTGATTTTAATACAGTGGTGGACATTAAAAATGATTATACAAGTAACAAAAAAAATAAGAAGAAAAAGGAAAACTCTACCAAAGTCATTTTTTGAGATGACACATGAATTAAACTTACAGGATATTTGGAGAGATTTAAACCCAAAAAAGGACAAATATACTTTCTATTCTAATCCCCACAAGTCATGGTCAAGGATAGATATGGCTTGGATGAATCGGGAAATGGGAAGTAACATAGATACAATAGAAATTATGCCAAATACTTGGGCAGGCCATAATCCCCTGAAAGTAATATGGAAAGGCCAAAAGAAAAAAAGATGGACATTGAATCCACAGATTCTAAAGAAAAAAGAATACGTCCAAATGATTAGAAAAGAACTGCAATTATTCCTTAAGGAGTATATGAAACAGCATACAACGTTGCAGAATCTATGGGATACTACCAAAGTGTATCTACATGGAATAATGATAGCATATATTGCTAGAAGAAATAAGGAAAAATGGAAACAACAAAAACCCTACAGGAAGCTCTCAAAAATTGGAATCTGCATTACAAAAAGAACCACAAAATGATAAAATTAAGGGAGAAATGGTTCTAGTCAGACACAAATTAAATCTATTGACACAGGAAGAAAGGGCACAAAATTTAAAATTTGTAAAACAAAATTTTTTTGAAACAATTTTTTTTTAACATGCTAACAAACCAGAGAGATGGTTGTCATACAAGTTAAGAAAAGAGAAAGAGAAAAGATTAATATAACAATTGTAGGATGAAAACAGGAGCCTCCAATATCGTATGGAAAAAAAAAGTATTACACAAAAATATTTTGAAGGGTTGTATAGACAGGAAAAAATAGCAAATGAGAATATATATATAAGTATTTAAAAGAGAAAGGTTTACCTCCAATATTCGAAGAGAAAAGAAAACTGTTAAATAAGGAAATAACCCTGATAGAATTGAAAAAGGCAGTACAAAAACAGAGAAGTAATAAAACCCCAGGGCCCGATGATCTTCTGGGGGAATTATAAAAGACCATGCATGAACCAATTGAATTATTAACGTTGGAGGTATACAATGGGGCATTGACAGAAGCTAAATTACCAGAATTGTGGGCTGCAGGCTATATTACTCTAATACCAAAAGAGGGTACAGACCACCAACAAATTAAAAATTATAGACCCATCTCATTGCTAAATGATGTTTATAAAATATTTACCACCATAATAGCAGAAAGAATGAAAAAATTATTAAATGAAATTATACATTCGGACCAAAATGGATTCTTACCCAAAAGACAGAAACAACATGAAGATGGTAATAAATGTTTTGGAATATTATGAAGCCCATCTGGAGAAATAAGCCGCATTAATCTTTTTGGATGTGCAAAAGGCTTTTTATAATCTAAATTGACAGTTTCTTATACAACAAATAAAAGATAGGAATTTTGGGCCAAAATCAAAAGAATGATATCAGCAATTTATTCTACCCAAAAGGCCAGTGTAATATTAAATGGAGATATTACAGGAAAGTTTAATATAGCTAAGGAAGTGAGACAGGGATGTCCGTTGTCATCTCTACTTTTCATTCTTTCACTAGAAGTTTTATTATCTTGGATTAGACAAAAACAAGAAATTAAAGGGATTAAGATTAAAAAAGAAGAATATAAAATCCAGGCATTTGCGGATGATTTAGTATTTTTTATAGAGGAGCCACAGGAATTATTTATTGCAAGAAATAGAAGAATTGGGGAAGGTGGCAGGCCTTAAAATTAATAAAAACAAGATAAAAATATTAGACAGTCAGAAAAGAAAACTAGAAGAGAAAACAGAATTGTAAATTGCAAAAGAGGTTAAATACTTAAGAATATGGTTGAAGGCAAGATGCTCCTCAATAAAAGAGGATAATTATAATAAATAATTGCAATAAATAAATAAAAAAAGAAGGTCTGGATACATGGGGGAAATTACAGTTATCGTTATTGGGAAGAATCACCACAATCAAAATGAATATATTACCAAAATTGCTATACCTATTTCAAACAATTCCAATAAAATTAGATAATTTTTTTTTGAGGAGTTAAACAAAGTAACAATTAAATTTATCTGGCTAGGAAAGAAACCTCGAATAAAATTAAAAACATTACAGGATAGCAGAAGTGGAGGTGGCTTCAGACTCCCAGTTTGGGAGTTAGATTATCATGGATAATATGCATTTAGCATTAGCATGGATAAGAGAATGGATAAATCTGAATAATAAAAGGATCTTATTATTAGAAGGTCATGATTTGCAGATAGGATGGCATGTCTTCATTTGGGAAAAGAAGAATAAAACACACTCATATTTCCATAGACATCAAATGAGAGATGCACTTATACAGGTCTGTGGGAGAATTTAAAAAATCATTACCATAAAATACCCGGTTGGCTATCAACCATGGAGGCGATGATCTATCCAACAACATTGGACTTAGATAAAATGGTAAGATATAGTGAACTGTTAGACAACCAAGGAAGGCTCAAAACAAATAAAGAATTGAGAGATGAAGGAATAAACATAGATTGGTGGCCATATTTACAATTGCAAGTGAGGTATAAAAAAGATTTAGAAGAGTACAGCTTTGATAAAGAATGACAACAATTGGATAAAATATATTAGGATCGGAAGAGAAATTCATAACAAAAATATATAATTATTTAAGAGTTAAAATGGAAGAAGAAATAGTTAAAGGGTCCATGATAGCTTGGCCAAGGAATTTTGGGTATAATATCCAAATAGAATGGGAATATCGAATGGGAAAACCTATGGACAAAAAATTATAAATTAACAATGTCCACTGCCTACAAGGAGAACCTCTACAAAATGTTTTATCATTGGCATTTACTACCAGCAAGCCTGGTGAAGATGTAACCAAATATGAGTCCAGAATGTTGGAAATGTAAACAAAAACAGGGTACTTTTTTCATATTGGTGGTCATGCCCTGAAACTAAGAAATATTGGGTAAAGATCAAAAAATGGTTACAGGAAATAACAAGTCTTCAAATTGAGCTTAAACCTTAACTTTTCTTATTAGGAATAATAAGAGGAGAATTCAGTAAAAAAGTTAAATATATTATATTGCATATAGTGACGGCGGCTAGAATTGCCTTTGCACAAAGTTGAAAATTGAACAGCACCCCTTCCGAGGGAATGGTAATAAAAAAAGTATTGGACTATGCAGAGATGGATAAGTTTACTTTAGAATTGAAAGACAGAGAGGAATCGGAATATTACACAGTCTGGGACAAATGGTATAGCTGGTTAGATAGTAAAAATAAGGATTAAATGTATATATACATGTAAATGTACGTCTAACATCAATGTCACAGTGTTGTAAAGAATGTAAAAGAGATTTGTAATTTTGAAAAAGTGCAATAAAAATATAAATTAAAAAAGTAGTTGCAATGAATAATAAACCAGTGGAATATGCCTATCTAATGGATAGTTGCATTTTAACCAGCTGAGACACAAATGACACATGAATAAAGTACATATAGTTATCCTGATACTAAATTTGTAAACTGTAGCCAACCTCATCACAGATGTGAATATAAGAAACTCCATGGAATGCCAAATGCTCTTTAAATAAACTAATGCTTTTTTAACTACATCAAAGTATATTTAAAAAGCATTAAAGCCTGGAAACGTTCTCTTTTAGGAGAGATCCCAAAATCCAATAGAATAGAATAGAGCTAGGTCTTCTAGTCCAGCCCCTGTTCAACCAGGAGAACCTATACCATTTCAGACAAGTGACTGTCTAGTAAGTCTCTTCTTAAAAACCTCCAGGGCTGAAGTGCCCACAATTTCTGAAGGCAAATTGTTCCATTGGTTGTCCTCAATTACTTAGGAAGTTTCTCCTTAATTCCAGATTGCTTCTTTCATTAGTTTCCAACCATTGTTTTGGTGCTTTGGAGAATAATTTGACCCCCTTTTCTTTGCGGCAGCCCCTCATATATTGAAATACTGCTATCATGTCACCCCTAATTCTTCTTTTCTTTAGACTAGCCAAACCCAAAATCTGCAGCTGTTCTTCATATGGTTTAGTCTCCAGACCTTTGATCATCTTAGTTCTTTGAACTTTTTCCAAGTCTCAAAATCTTGGGCGAAAGATTGTAATGGGTGAAATATTAAAGAGAGATCCAACCTAGAACTAAGGAGAAATTTCCTGACAGTGAGAACAATTAATCCATGGAACAGCTTGCCTCCAGAAATTGTGGGCACTCTGGGGCATGAGTGTCAAAACTGATTGCGAGATTGGACAACTATATGTCCATAATGGTAACAGGTCTTCTGCCCAAGCAGGAGGCTGGACTCCAAAGTTCCATCCAAACTTGTTATTCTATGTTTTGTGTTCTACCTCACAGGTTGTTATTGTGGGGAATTTAGAAGAAAGAAGAGTATTATGTTTGCTCACTGTCTTGAGTTATTTATTAAAAAAATAAAGGCAGTTAAAAAAAAGTAAGCTGAAGGGTTGTTTTTGATTAGGTCAAAGGCACAATGACCTCATGACCAGAGGTTGCCCAGCCCTAAATATGACTGAAACATTCATGCCTTGGAACTTTCCTACCTTGGTGGGGAATGTAAATTGCAGAACCATGATATTTGAGATGTGTGTTCCAATGAAAGTCTAAAATGTGGCAGATATTGACATTAATTTAATAAGCACACACCTCACCAAATTAGATGCTGCCCTAGTGAATGCTGATAACCATATGTAGATAACTTTCTACATTTTCTTGAATACTATAGACCTCTATTGTAATTTTTGCATGAGAACACTGGCATTCCAATTTGAGGCACTTTATTATTGTTTACTGAAGTTTGAAACTGGTAAAGGTTTGTCAAAAGAACATACAAAATATGACAACATTAGTAACAAAAGTAATTACCATAATTTTTCCAGTTCTTTTCATCTAAAAGAAAAGGTTTGAGACATGACAGAACCCTTGGGACAGTTAGAATTCTCACATCACCAAGAGTGGTATGCCTCTTTTCCATCAAAGCGTTTACTAATTATAATTCCATAATTAGTACAATTTAACCAAGAAATTAATTTGCCATACAGGTAGAATCTTCTGAGGTTTTAACAGTAGATAAAATCTGAGAGAATATATAGCAAGAAAATATGGACAAAGCAATACCATAAATCTGTAAGACAGCTGGACTCTTGGGGGGTACTTTGTTTGAACATAAAATCCCTCAGTATCACTGAGAATGATGCATTGACTTAGAAAGCTACCTTTTCTTCCTTCTGACCTTATATATTCCTGGATTGTACATTGGTATGTTAGGCAGATATAAAATATCTTCATTTCCTTATTCTCAGTTTCCTTTTTTTTTAACATTGCTACTTATTGTGCGATGCTACTTTGACTTTCACCTTTGATCATGTAAAGTCATGGTCATATTATTTGTAATTTACAAATAAAATTATTCTGTATTTTAGGATTTGGTAAAAAAAATCTTTCCTGCCATATTTAGTGTGAGAAGCAGGGGACAGCAACAGTAAGAGAGGAGGCTAAATTAGAAAAACCTACTGACACTATGACCATAGATTAATTAAATAAATGTGTATGTAAATGTGCACGGTGGCTTTTCATTGGACACTGCTTATAGTACAATATTTGTTGTTTGTTTCCAAGGTCTCTGTGAAATAAGATTAACAGAGTTTCAGCTCTTCAGAAGAGTTGGAATATGAAAGCAGACATGAGCTGAGTGACGCGAAGGCAAAGAAAGCATAATCTTAGTTAGCAAAGGAGAAAATAATTGATTCGTGAGGCCTGCTCTATATTTAACTATTTGTTATAATTCTATTAAACAAATGTTTCAATAAATACTAACAACAAAGTAACATTAGGCCTGACATTTCTGACCCTACAGAACTGAGCAACTGTCCCTGGGCCAGTTTATTGGGATGACTTCGACATGTAATTTAGAAAATGGTGCATACTGTTGCTTATGAATGCTGAACACAATTTGTCTCTTCTCATTTATGCACATTTGCTTTGGACTTTATGGACTGTTCAGAATAATTGAATGAACAATGCTCTCCTTTATGTTGCCTGGGGTGAACTTCCTTTCCTTGGTGGCTTATTATTGTTAAGAATAACAGTGTAAGGGGAGAATTAAGAAAAACTGTTACTATTGTTTCTCAGATGCAAATACGAATATCCAAACTTTGTGTAAGGTATTCCCTCTATGTTTGCATTATATTTCCCATACTTTCTGAGAATAGTCATCTTCTTTGAAATACACCAGGATTATCAGAATTCCCAACTAATTTAATGTCAGCATTGTATTGGCTGGGAATACTGAGAGCCGTGGTCCCAAAGTATCTTGAGGACACCAAGCATGGATTACCTTCAACCAGTTTGGATTTTTTGGGGTGGGAAGGTGACTCCAAGTCAGGTGCCTGGACAAATCCCTGCATTTTTCTTGGCTAGATTTAGGAAGTGAAGGCTCTTGCCTCTTTCCAAAAGATGAGAGAAAGTGACTGGCCCAAGGTCACCTAGCTGATATCTTGCCTAAGGCAGGAATAGAACTCATGGTCTCCCAGATTCTAGCCTGACGATTTAATCTCAAAACTGGCTGTCTTGGAAATTATAGAGTTAGAAAGTTATAGCAATCCATTCCATTAGTGGAGATTTAATGAATTATCTAAGTATGGAGCTACTTGAATGTCTTGGCTGTGAATGTCTTGGCTGTGAAAAAATGAAATTTCTTTCCAGAAACTCTAGAGCCATTGATGTGGGACTGTGATTGCAACTGCTCCCAGCAGCCCCCTCGTCCTCCATAAAGGATATCTCAAAGTGGCTAAACTCTCACAGAACAAGCTTCCTCAGCATCACAACCTTCCCCTACAGATCATGATTCTTGCTGACATGTTCAGTGAATGAAACTTCATCTCCCGCCCCCCCCTCCATTGGCTGTCTAAATTATTAACACAGCTATAAAGATGGCACTAAATTATCAACAGAAGGGCAGCATAACAAAATTGCAACATAATCTCTCATTTCACTGCCAGATGTCTGTTCAATGCAGATTTTGCTAAACAGTGGAATAATGGGAGGAGAGAGAGAGAGACTCCTTGGTTGCCTGTGAAAAACCGTTTGTGCAGACACACTTGTGTCTGCATAAAAGAGTGACTGTGTATAAATATACAATGCAGCTTACCTGGGTAAAGAGGCATACTGTCTTTCTATGCCTTCAAACTGGAGGTGATGTGGAGTCTCATCTGGACCCTTTCCAGACACCTGTGGAGAGAAGTATAATGAGTGATGAAGATCAATTATTCAACCCTGTTACTGAAAACTTTTCTCAAAAATGATAATCAAAAACAAATCAGGCTCTAGCATGCCAAAATCAAAAAGAAGAAATTCTGAGGCTCAAAAGAAATCCTGATTTGAACTTATTATTATTTATAACATTTTTCTTTTAAAAAATCCTTATTATTATTCCTTTCCCAAGCCAAAAAAGATGCTGTGAAGTTATATAGAACATAGTTTTGAAAGGAATAAGAAACATATTGCATATAATGAAGCCAGTTATTGATAACCATTCATTATTGGTCATATTAAGATTTGGACCTAAATTAGCTTTATTGAAACTTGTGGGACAGACTATAAAATGAACATGCAAGTATCTGATTATGTTTTCCAGGACATAAAACATGATACTGTCTGTATGGCTGCAACAGAACGTTGAACCTTTGTCTTCCAAAATGCTAGAGGAATGTATAATAATTAACAAAATACAAATCTATTCTTCACTTATTTGGCAGAAGTGTTATGAAGAACAAATAAGAAAATAATTATGTTTGTTCACTATTGGGGAAGCATGTATTGTTGTTTTACAACAACCCATCCTCCTGCTCTAAACTGTATGTTTACAGTTTAACAGTAAGTCATTCAACAGAAGAGTAAGTCATTCAACAGAAGTAAAAATCTCTGCTCATCCTGTCATGGCCACTTAAAGTGATTGCATCCCTATCCACACAAGGAAAGTCGACCATTAAATTTAGATGCACAAAACACAAAAGGGTTTTCCCAATTTCACTTGTCCAATTAAAATATGTCTGCAAGAATAATTTACACCTCAACTATATTTTTGCTGTCATTTTCTGCTTGTTCCTCCCTCCCTCCTTGAGCACACACATTGAATACAGTATACTGGCTGTAGATTTCTGGGAGTTAAAGCCCACACATCTTAAAGTTGCCAGTGTTGCGGAACACTGATCTACTGTACAGTATGGGAAGCTAATAAAGCATTTATGAGATGCTTCTTAGTAGAAAATGTGCTTGATTCTTTGCAAGAATGGTTAATTCAGTTAGGGGAGTATGCTTAGATGTCCAAAATAACTTTGCACTTTAAAAGTAAATTTAACACAGAATTTAAATAAAAATAGAACCAATTTCTGGACTAGAACTTAATATTCGGATTTGTACTCATCCATAAATTTGGTAATTTTATGTATATAGTTTATATTTCAATTTCATGGTATACTTATGGCAGAATAGATTCTGACTTAATATATTGTAGCTTATAATTTGATTATTTATATCTTACTGACCACGCTTTCCATTATTTATTCTAGTTTAAAGCTTAATATTGATTGTAGTCATTTAAAGCTATACATGATATTCAGTCATTGATAATTTACTAATGGTATAGTGGAAAACTAATTTTTGGATGTTTTTAATATCCCTTGCCAACAATTTATGATTCATTTATTATTTTTATATGTTTACTCTTTTCTGTTGATATATACTGTGTTTATAAAATATATAAATATAAATAAATAAAACATGCTACATGGCATAATAGAAAACTATGGTTTGGTGCATGGACATCCATGGGGAGAGCAGACAAGGCACAAAATATACACAACATCACAATGCAAACTCAGCCTCTTAAGTACTTGCATGCCATGTCACAATGCAATTACTAAGGAACATAACTTGTGATATCTTAATACATATTTCATCACTTTCTGGTTAAGAATGATCACTTAAGGGACTGATAATCAGGGATTATCACTTTTCTTTGAGTTGCAAGAGGAGATGGGAATTTTTTTTTTTTTTAAACAAATGCAGATTAGATGTTTTGTCTCAACTCAAAACAAATCACAGGTATCCTTTTTATAGTTTAGGACAACTAAAAATGTATTTCCAGATGTGTATGTCCTATTGCCCTTGATTGCTGATAGGAATTGTAAATCAACAATATAAGGGTTGCAAACTGTGGCTAAAAATTCTTTTCTGGATCAGAATTAGAGGTGATATTGAGCAAGTTCTGACCAGTTCTGAAGAACCGGTAGCGGAAATTTTGAGTAATTCAGAGAACCAGCAAATATCATCTCTGACTGGCCCGGCCCCACCCCCATCTATTCTCTGCCTCCCAAATCCCAGCTGATTGGCTGGGTCTTCTTTGTTGCCCTGCACAGGAGAATGAAGCTGGAAAACAGGTTAGTGGGGTGGGGAGGGAATGGGATTTTGCAGTAACCTTCACCCAGGAGTGCGGAAGGAATGGAGATTTTACAGTAACCTTCCCCTACCACGCCCATCAAGCCACGCCCACCAAGCCATGCCATGGCCATCACACCATGCCCACAGAACCAGTAGTAAAAAAATTTGAATCCCAACACTGATCAAAATTAAGATTATCTCTGTGTCTGGACATAAAAAGAAACCATAGCTAACTAAACATAGATTTAGAAGCTTTCAAACCTTTTCTTACATCAGAATAGAAGACAGGAAGGATGGAGGGAGTTTATGGCCCATACATACATACATACATACATACATAAACCATAGTTTGGCATTGTTCAAATCAGACTAATATTTGTGCTGAGAAATCCAAGGAAGAAACCTGAAGTGGAAATGGATATCCGGAGGATCCTTTTCCACAAGACATTCCTGGCTCCTGCTTGTAGCAGCATGGAAATTCCTCCAGGCCCAGCTGAAGAAAGAGAAAGTATCGCAGGAAGGACCTCTTAAATCACCACACAATTTCCCCCTACAGATTTAATTTAAAGAAAAAATAAATTAAAACAAACTATTTTGTGTGGGCCATGGTGACTTAATGAAGCAGTCTTCTAGTCTAGGTTTCTTTCCTATATTAAGTAGGGGGAAAACTTGGATTAGACAAATACCTGGATAAGTGGCTATTCCCACTCCCCTGCAAAACCCCTTTTCATTACAAACCCTGTCATTTGACTTCTTTCTCCAACTCTGTATCTCCACACAGTTTTTCACTTTTTCACTTATTCTTTTAAAATAAGGAGCATACGAACATTAAAAAAAACACCAATTTATGTTTGTTTACCCAAACTAACTTATACTTGCACTATCTTGTTTTATTACAGTTGCTGTTATTCCTTGGGTGGAAGGAGGAGGAGGAGGAGGAGGAGGAGGAGGAATCCCCTTGCCAATCCTATTTGTGTGCTCTAAGATACTGTTGCCATAGAAACTCACTGTGGATACAATTTGTAAAAATTTTGCTCACTACAGCTGTGAGATGCTGTGTTGAGGGGTAAAGTGGCCAGAGAGCTCTAAGGGCAGGGGAAAGCTCTCCATCGTTCCTCCGAGAATCCACCAAGCCCTTCTTTCATTCACCATCTGTCTAGACAAGTGAAGATGTGACCTCAGCAAATCAAGGGGAGAGGGAAGGGGGGAGCTGACCTAATAAAACAAGAAGGGAAAAATGCATTTATGGAGGGAATGGGAAGCATATGCCTGCTTAGTTCTCATCATAGCTACTTGTGCTAATAGATATTTTCATGGGCGTTTTTGAAATCCAAACAGGGTTCTCTCTGAGGTCGAGATCAAGCACACAATAGAAATTAGCATAATGAGATTCTAAACTCATTTTGTTTAGTGATTGTTGCTCTCCTAGCTCCTTCATGGAATGGATTAGCTTAAGGTTTGGCTTTCAATACATGGGAAGAGGCTGCTTATATGTAAAACTAGCTCTATAACCGTGCTTCGCAATGAAACTATGATTGAGCTTAGTTTTTGGGAAGGAAAATAAGGGGGAGGGGAATTGTGCCTCTGCCTACCAGCATCCATCGGTATTCATCTGGCTAGCATCCTGTCAGTGTGAGAGAGTTGAGGGCTGCTTGGAAACTGAAACATGGAAACTGAAACAATATTTGCTGTGTGAGCAAGAAGGAGACAGCAAGGAGCCTGAGTGCGGCTTAGCTCAACTGTTCTCTACTAAAGCTGGTTGCTTCTGTGAAATTAAAACTGAAACTGAAACTCCTCTCCTCTGTGTTTTGCATTTGGAACAGATTTCTTTTCAGGTGGGGAGGGGAAGTAGAACTCCTTAGCATCAGAGCGTGTTAATAATAATATATGAAATACTAATGCTCTGATGGTGATTTTGAAAAATCCTTTCTTAATGAGCACCTAGAAGCCAAGAGAAACATATGTGCCAAATTTCAAGTTTGTAGGCTTTACGGTTCTGGAGATTTTGTGATGATGAACGAGTGGTATTTCACTTTCATATATATAGGTTTTAGTTACAATAGTAAAAACTAATACAAGCCAAACTTATAAAAAGATAAGAGAAAGAATGTGTACTCCTAGAGATTATTCACTTAGGGACTGTCTGAATTCCATGAGAATTTCATGTTGATTGCACACAGCAGCAGCATCAATAAGTTTCTCATTTTTTATAGAAATAGCTGTATTTGTAACATGTATGGGATCATTCAACTTTTCTGTTTAAAAATGACTAGCCACTCTGTTGTACTGAGTGTTGTCACATTCCCAACTGTAAAAGGTGACATTAACCTACTGTCTTCCTTCCAGGATCTCCTTTGTCTTTGTCAGGCACATAAAGACATTTTTTTCAAGCAAAGCTTCACAATTTTCTTTGCTACCCATTCACTTTGCATGGTTTCAAAAGTGGCCCCGATCTCCATTTTTTAGGAATTCTCCTTCCCCCCACAACCAAAGTATCCCCATTTCTAATCAAGCATTGAAAAGAAAAAGCATGAAAAGAAACATGAAACCATAAGTCAATCTTCCACATTTTATCTCCAAGATTATATTTTCTGCCCGAGACATCTATGTGTGCTGGTGTGGGGGAAGCCAAATGTGCAAGAAATGTATAGCTTGCTGTGCCTGTCCAAAGGGGATTAAGTCATGAAGAAAAATAAAGAAGAATAAAATATTTGAGTTTTATCAGACACATTCCAGCCAATTGCATAATATCAGTCATTATCACAAAATCCAGTCTTTCTGAAATGCTTTCTTTGTATCAAGAAACAGATATTTTTTTCTCTGTTTTGAGATTCTATGGCACATTATTTAACTAAATCCTTCCAGATTTTCCAAGTTTCCTTTAATCCAAAAGGTACAAACTACAATTTCAAAATCCCTGTTTCCATTTAGAAAATGAATAATAAAGGAAAGAAAAGCTTTTCTCTTTGTGATCAAAGCTGAAACAGTGATTTTGCGTGATTTTAAGAGTCATCATTTCTGCCTCTAATTTGGATGGTTTTTAATAAAGCTTCATTGATTCCACTGAATGATACCCCTCTTGTCAAATGCAGAACATACACACTGATTACTAAATACGCAGCAATTATCATATTCAGCAGCACACTTTAATATCTTATTTATAGATGTATCTATCTATAATTTGCTTTAATTAAGTTGCATTGATTTTAATGACAGAAGTCATCTCTTGAAGATGGAATTAGGGTTATATAATCCCATCAATACCATTGCATCATTGTTTAAAGTTACTTTTTATACTCATCACTGCCTAGAATAAGTTTTCCTTTCTAAAACACCACACAAAAGACAGGATATCTTTTACTGACACATCTACTTCTGTAGATGTGGACAAAATATACAAACTTTTGCATTACATAAAATTCAGCCTGTATTAATCAATAGACAAACTAGCAAATGCTACTGGAATAAAAGAATAGGGTCGGTAACTTTTGACAAGGATAGATATGTTTTCTCACAACCCTTGATTCTCTTTTCTCTCCCCTCTTCCTAGGTATGCACATGTAGGAATCCAGTGAAAGGTTCATAATCAGGAACAGTTGAGAAGTTTTTTGAGCTATCCATCCTGTCTGGATATCTACTATCCTTTGAAGAAAAAGCAGTGATGGAAATATCAATGGTTATTATATTTTTCTTTAAATCTTGCAACTGGCAGGTTACTAAGTCAGGACTTTCCCAAGCAGGTAGTATCCTAGTGCTACCAGCAAGAGCCCATTGTCCAGCTATTTTGTCTTTCTCTCCCTCAAAAACTTTATGTGAAAAGAAGAAGTCTTTTGGGGAGACTGAGTGGGGAAGCTCGTGGGGGGGAGGGGGAGAGAGAGAGAGAGAGAGAGAGAGAGAGAGAGTCAGTCCAGACTTGCTTTGGATCTCTCATTGCATTTACCAAAAGTGGCACAACAATCCCCAATTCTCACTGCTTAGAAAAGCTTACTTCCACCTTTCCCTCTCCTCTGAATTACTTGAAAATGTGGGTTACTTTAGATTCCTGATTAGTTTACTTGAGCTTCCCTATTCTCCTCCTCCTTTTCATAAAAGATTGTTGAGGGAGAGAAGGTTAAAGGTTATTTTCTCTTAAAAAGCAATGGAACATTTCTAATTTCTCTCTATTTGGTTCCTAAAGAAAAAGATACTTAATGAAAAATTGATACTGAGTACATTCTTATGCAAGTTTACGGTCATTTTAAACACATCTGAAGATATTGAGTGTATCTGCTCAGACATCAAACAATTCTTATAAAAACCCCTGATCTTCTCTATAAGCATCAACTGTATCTCTGAAACGCCCATCTATTCAGGCTGAGCCTTGAGAATAGATGGTAGCAATGTGATTTCTTTTTTTTTCTGAAACAGAAAAACTGTTGCCTCTTAATGTTTCCATTAATTGTGCGCAATAATAAGAAAGAATTATGACCATTTCAACAGGTAAAGCTTTAGATTATGATAACAGGGCAAATTTTTCTTCTTCTATTTTCAGTTTGATAACTGTAGATGGAATCAGCAAGGTAATACCAAAAACAATAGCCTCTTATTAATTTGTATATTTACATTGTCCTCAATATACACAAAAATATAAACATGCTCTATGATTGAGATTTTGGAAATATATTTATAATTGGTTCGTATGTTAAACAGTAGGTAGTGAATGAACTAAACATTCTTTAATCATTTACCCTTCCTATGCAAAATTATTCACTTGGCATACTGAAAGAGCAGCTAATTTGTAATGTCAAGAAATAGCTCATTTTTTAAAAAAATGCTATTATTTTTAGTCACTTCCAATAACTAAAAAGCCCTTACAAGGCCTAATCGCAAAAATAATTAGAACTATGTTATATGAAATATTCAGTAACAGCTTGCTACTGTTAGTCATTTTTTAAAAATTATAGAGTGATTTAAATTTTGAAAAAACAATAATCTTTTACTCCATTTGGTCACTCTTAACTCTAAATCTATCAGCTGAAAAGTATGCATGACTTACTCCCAGACAACTGTGTCTCCTTGTTCTCTGACTTTGCACAGACCAAGATTTTGGCTAATGATTCACTAATGGAAAAGGATTTAGACAGTAGGTATAAACGATAGCCAACAGCATATCTTTAATAGTATCTTTGCATTCCCTTAATCACCATTATATATCTAGCTATATATGTATAACTTTTCCCAACAATCTCAGTCAAACACAGTGTGAAAATATCCAAGGATCTGGGCTTCTAATAGCTTTGTTTTACTGGATGAGATGGCCAGCAAACAATTTCATAAACTATTCCAAAAACACTATGGCCATAACTTTGCGTCCTCTTTGGTGCAAGTTGCCTTTCGGAAAGGAAGCAACATGACATTTTGCTGCTTCTGGGAGTGCTTTTATTTTGCACTACAGTTGTAGCCTTCAGTTTCCCCCCCCCGCCCCCCCAATGTTTAAAAGGAATACCCCTTTTGGCAGCAGATGGTAAAAGAAAGATTGGAGTGGTGAAAATACTGCTTGGGGACTGTCTACTTCATTTTCTAGTCAGATTTATGGTTACCTAACTGTAGGCCACCCATAAATAGAGCAAGACTGGCTGAATCAAAAATAAACCAGAGTTTTAGGCTGAAATTAAGGTATTCTGCCATAATTTGACACTTTTTAGTACTTTTTTTCCCTTCCATTCAATTGTGTCAGATTCTTGGAGACTGTCTGAATAAATCCCTCCTTTTTTTGGCCGGGCGGGGGGATATTTTTCAGAAGTGGTTTGCCACTGCCTTCTTCCTAGGGCTGAAAGAAAGTGACTGGTATAAGATCAACTGGCTTTGTGCCTAAATCAGGACTAGAACTCATGGTCTTCTAGTTTCCAGCCTGATGCCTTAACCTCCCCACCAAACTGGGTCTCCTTGGCTCTGACATAATAGGTAATCATATGAATCAGATTCATATGCTCATTTATAATTGATGTATAGTTAAAAGAGAAAATAACTTCCTTGTGTTCAATGGAATGAAAAAAAAGGCAACAAAGAGTGCCACCCTTTCAAAACATGCATAAAGAAATCGTAGTATGTACGTATCCAGAATATAAGTTTGTCAATGAACTGTGTCTATATTGTAAGAGCAGGGAAGATGGAAGGTGGGGGGCAGCGACTAAGAAAAAAAATCGATGTGCCCATCATGCTTTCAGCAAGCAGAGGGAACAAAAACCCCTGAATTCACCTTTTTGGAGAATGTTGTATATCTCCAACTAACATGAACATAGCAGCTTGGCACTAGGTCAGTCTCATTGGACAAGTCTGTGCATTGGTGCACAAATCCAATGAAGCCATGCAATTGGAATGAATGCCTACATGCCCAAGGAAACTGCAACTGAAGGGAATTATATATGGTCTCACACTAAGCTTCCAAACCTCTCCTAAATCAAGAAAACTGAAATTATGTCTAGAAGAACAACATCCCAAAGTGGAGAACTTAAAATTACAGGCAACTGTGAATATCCTGTAATTCTGTAATTAGCTTTATAAATCCCAATTTATAATGACTTCCTTGAATAGTGATTGTTTGCAATTACTATTACTAGTAATGAAAAAGTAACTTTGGCACCTATGGCTGCATTTAACAATAACAAAAGTCTTCAGTGTGAAACTGATTAAGTTCTGGTCAATTTCAGGCAGCAGCTGCAGAAGGGTTCTAATCAATTAATTAAGATTACAGAGCTGCAGCTTGTTAACTGATACTTAGCCCTTTTTAGGGATGCCCTGCCCTGCAGAGAAAAGCAGCTCATAAAGTGGGGGGAAAGAGGGAATTTTATTTGAATGAGATAGCAGCAACAAGTGACTATCACAGTCTCTCTCTCTCTCTCTCTCCCTCTCCCTCTCTCCTCTTACTTAGTGACTGTGTCTCTTAATTTCAGTGGAACCAAATGCAGTCAGTAAATGAGGACTAATTGTTTTAAATTTCTATATTTCTATATTTTAGATTGTACCATAATTATTGTTTCAGTTTCTTCCCTCAAAATGATGCTGTAGGAAATTGCATGCCAAAATAATTAGACACAAGGACAGTTCCCCCTCCCCCACATGCCATCACTCTCCTAAACAACTAATTCCCACAACACTGTCTTATGCCCTGGGATGTCAAATCACCTATTAATCCATCTCATCTTTCCTATTACATATTTCCTTAGTTTCTTATGACTATAACTTTTTTTAAACAAATTTTATTAATTTTCAAAGACAATACACAAACAAACAAAACATAAAACGTAAGAACATAGAACATCTTTTAAGAAAGCAAATAAAACATCTTATTTAAGTACAGCATAGTTCCAAATTATCACATTTCCATACAAACACAATTTAATATGCATCTTATGTATTCAGCTTCATATCTTATTATTCTCTTTCCAACTTCTCACTATTTTTCCTTTTACTTCTATTCAATTTTATTCATTAAACTTATACTTTCATCTGTCTTATTTACGATTTCATATGTTCTCATCCAACAATCTTAATTCTCAATAAACAAACATAAATAAACAAAACACGTAACATGAAAACATAAAACTTCTTTTTAGAAAGCGGCTTAACCCCGGGTTACATCTTTTTGTGCAGACATAAATCAAATTCATGCTCACCTTATATACTATTTCAATCTTATTTAACATTCTATATTTTCTATATGTCTTCTCCCCTCTTTTCACTCTCTTAATTCTATTTTATTTACTTCATCTCAATTTAAATCATTATACTTGTATCTTTTGTTCGTTCTTTTTCAATTGTCTATTTATCTTTTCTCTTTAATACAACATTTTTCCTGTAATCAGTGGTTGAAATATGATGCCTTTCTATCTTTCCCCCAATTTTAACACTTAAAATAATACATAGTTTCCATTCTGATTCTGCTTAGTACATTCTAAATAACATTTTAAAATAAAAAAAACCATAATAAGCTTATAATATAGTAAAAACAATGTTCCATAACAAATTAATTAATTAAACTCTATTATTAAATCTTAGATATTTTACACATAGATATTAGATATTATTAAATCTTAAATATTTTACACATTCCCTACAATATTCTATTATTACATATAATATACCAGTTTTCTAACTCTATTTCAAATACGAATACTACGATACAATCTTGTGTACTTTTGCAGAATCTCTTTTTAAATTATATTTTACCCTTTGTCTCTAAAAAAAACCCCTGTTTTTTAACATCTTGTTTTAAGCCTTTATAATTTCTCTGACCTTTTTCCCTTCCTTTCTTGTCGAATCTAGCCTTTTTACCCTCCCGCCATCTCTCAATCTCCACCCTTTTAGTCTCCCTCTCTGTTGTATTCCTCTTTTCTGTTGCTTTCTGACATTATATCGATTTTTCACCTTATTTTTCCCTTTCTTGGTTGTTTTTTTAGATCTTGAATTCTCCATTTTCTTTCCCCTTTTTCCCCTTTCTTCATCAACTAAAATAGTTTGTCCATTAAAGATGGCTTCTTCTTCTTCATCCCAGCTTTCTGATTTCTGTATTTCCTGATAGGTAGAGATCGCCATTTCTAAGAAGTGAAAACACATCCAGAAGAGCCCTTGCCTTCTTGTTCCTCTTCTTTTAGTTTTTTAAATTCCATTTTCAATTCTTCCACAGATAATGCCATTGTAAGATATATATATTTATTTTTATTTTTATTTTTTAAACAATCCAAGTGTTTTTAGACTTTCAAAAAATAGTTTGCAAAAATCCCAAAGTCATCAAGAAATCCAAATCAACACCAACTGTTTCATTTAGCACTTTCTTCTTTTAATATTTTCTCTTCCTGGGGTAGAGTTCAGATACACAGCTCCAAAATGATTTTTTAGAAGTCTTATTGCAGCTTAATCTCTGATCTTATAAACTCCAAGCAATCTCCTCTCCCTTCCCACTTATAGCAAAAAAAATATTGATTTTTAAATATCAATGTTCAGAAATCTTTAATGTCCCCTTGGCTTTAATTTTCAAAATTAGTTACCTTCTGTTGCCAAAGCGGGTGTTTCCGATTTCCATTGCTATCTCTGTAGGGAAGGAGAGTGAAGAAAAAAAGAACTTTCCCTTTTCACTTTCTTCCGCAGCTTTTTACGATCTTCTTGGGAAACAATGTATCCTTTAGAGAGCTAGATTTCCAGGGTGTTCAGATGTTACTTATTGTCCCGGATTAGCCAAAGACTTTCACTTTCTCCACTTCCTCCTGCACAAAACTTGTCTGGCTGAGAGGTTCTTTGTGGCGGCCATTGCTGACCACCGCTCCACCGCCTTTGGAAAAGGGAGTTTAGCTGGCTGAGGGAGGGGGTTGCGATGCCCCCAGACCCCTGTCTGGATCTCCCCTATCTTCAGTTATCCCTATGGGATAACTATAGCCTCCAAATCCAGCTGGATCGGAGGCACTCCAGCAGCGAGCGCGGCAGGGATCGCGCACAAACGCAAATTCCTGCCACCGCCGAAGCCTGACAAACCGGAACGCTCATAACTTTGTAGTTTGTATGATTTATGTAGATCGCTTTTATTTAGTATCCTATTATGATTTATGCTGATTGCTTATTTAGTATCCTATGACTATCACTGAGTGTTGTCTTATGATTTAGGATTATAATCATGATTAATTACTTGTTGCTTGTATGTACACAGAGGACTTATGCCCCAGAGACAAATTCCTTGTGTGTCCAGTCATTCTATTCTATTCTATTCTATTCTATTCTATTCTATTCTATTCTATTCTATTCTATTCTATTCTACTCTACTCTACTCTACTCTACTCTACTCTACTCTACTCTATTTCTATTTATTTCTATTCGATTCTATTTGATTCCTATTCCATTTACAATTATGTATTGATCTCAAAGGAAACAGAATCCTTCTAAGGTAGTTTTCAGTTTCTGCTCATATTTTTCACTCCTGATTATTAAAATGTGTTGATTAATAGCTGTATGTATGTCATTAGAATGCACATTCCATAGGTCAGAAGCATTTATGGAATAAAGTAAACATATGGAATAGACATGCTGTTCTTTCTATTATCCATAAAAGGTTTTCTTATCAATAAAGTTTCTGATGACCTTGGGGTATCTGGTTAGCAGTTTTGCAGACTTTTACGAAAAGCAAACTCAAATAATTAAGTGTTCCTTTAATCTCCTCCCTATCTCATATACTGAGACAGAATGAGACAATGACACTACTATTTAAATTTAATTTCTTCTTTTTGTTGGATGAAACTTGAAGACAATAATATGTCAATCATATTATTTTAATATTTCAGTATTTCTCATTAATGCAATATACTTGGACTAAAAACAATTTTGAACAAAGAAGGTGCCACACTGATGGAAACCTCTAACGAGAAGAATTAAAAGCAAAAGATGTTCCTGAAACTGTGCTATACAAGTAAGTCATATATACTTAGGGACACTAATAAAAAATTTTGGCTGTGAAATCTCTATCTCAATTACACTTGCTTTTGAATGGACATGCTGGATTGCATGTTCACAGGAATCTTAGCCAATCTACCTGGAAGCACACTGAAAATGAGAAACCAGTGTGGGCCAGTGATGGTGAACCTTTTGGTCTCGGTGTGTCAAAATTTTTTGAAAATGTCTGATTTGACTTTGCTGGAATGTCATACTCCACACTCCCTCTATTGCTCCCCCATATAGGCCATTCTAGTGGTACTTGGTGGCAGTGCTGAGGCTGGGCCTGAAATCCAACACTACTGAGCATCTGCCACATGCTGCTTATCTTCAGGTATGTTCTCTTTCTGCTGGCAACCCCCTGCAACCTACCAGAGGTTGCTCTGAGTTGCATGAGCCTTCATTTTTTTGGTACAGCTTCAGAGGATGCTCCATTCTCATGCAATGTTTGGAAATTCTGGAGGCCCCATGAGAACATATCCCATTCTCATGCAGCCTTTGCTGCCTCCCAAAATCAGGCAAGAATGAAGTGTGCTTTTGAGAATGGTTGTCAATGCTGGTCAATGCTAGCATGTCACCCAAAATGTTCTAGCATGTCACTTTTGACACTTATGTCATACATTCTGGGCTCACTGGAAGCACTATTTCCAAAATCTGAATCTACTGAAGCTTCTGCTTCAAGATCTTATCATGCTTTTACAAATGAGATCATTGCCACCTCAGTGCCCTTCTCTCTGGGTGGCTTTCTGTCCCATTAATTCTATCATTTGTTTTTGTTAATTTGATGCTTTAATTGTTTTCAACACAAGCAGATTGTTAGGACCCTGGCATTGGAAGCCCAAGATTGAGATAAATTAGAAAGTGGACAACAGACATCTTCAACTGGGCAATAGCAAAGGCTTGCTTTATTTTCATGTTTTTAGGCTACATTAAGAATACTCCCAGTTTTTTAACAGAACTTCAGAGTCAGGCAAAACAAAAAACAAAGAACAATGAACCTCTTTTCAGCTTCTATATGGAATGGTCAGCTCTTTCCCTGTTTCTTTAAACATGGAAGGACAGCATTTCTTTAATACTAGCATGACAGTCTACCGCTTTGGTTCATTTGTAATATTAAAGCCAAGCTTTTGACACTGGCTGGGATTGAAAATAACCCTTTTTGTTCTTCCAGTCTTGCATTCTCTTTTTCTTCCTTTATTGCTGTTAGTTTACTATATGGTTGATCCAGATAACTACTGCTTTCTAATGACTCACTGCTCCTCTTTCCAATCAGTTGTCTTGTTATCAGTTTGAATTGTTATCTATATTTTCATGTTCTCTCATTACATTAACTTTTAACCCAAGCATTTTGACTAATGAGTAGAAAGTACAGGCAATAATCCTTGCATTATTACATTCTAAACATTTAGTTAGTGCACAAATCAGGATACTCCATCACCAGAGGGTGAAAAATGGGTAGGAGACAGAATGACAAATGCTTTACATTGCAATCCACCCTGAATAAAACAAATAATATTTCTGCTGTTAAACTTTAACCTTGCATGCTTTTCCTCTAATCTAATAACAAACCAGAACAGTATTCATGGAATGTTAATGGCTAGAGTAATAAATCCATCTTAATCCTTTTAAAAATAGATAGGATAGAGGGTAAACAAGAAAGGCTCCTCCTGCTTGTCTGTTCATTCCACCTTAAATAACTATGGCAAAAAGCCCTCTCTAAACTTCAGCAGTAGAATATGTATACAAAGCACAACACCAAAATTCAATAGGTCTGCATTAACATTTATCAAAGCTATCAGCAGTGGTAGGATTCAAATAATTTAACAACCGGTTCTCTGCCCTAATGATTTCTTCCAACAACCAGTTCACCAAACTGCTCCAAAAGTTAACAACTGGTTCTCCAGAAGTGGTGCGAACGGGCTGAATCCCACCACTGGCTATCAGCAGAAGATGATTTTAGCTATATTCCATATGCCATAAGAACTGACTTTTTTTTAAAAAAAAAAATCACACTGCATTAAATTTTCCCAGTGCTAAAGATTTAGTTCCTTTAAACCTGTGATCATGACTGGGAGACAACTTTCCCTCCCTTGCTGATACTACTTTAACAGTTGATAACAATATTTGTGTGATCTAATGCTATCTACCATTTTTGCTACCAGATGGATGCCAGATGGACTTTTTTGGGACTCCAATGCTAAACATCACTGGAGAAGGGGGTCAAGTCTGATCAGCTGGCCATCTCAAATGACACTTCAAAACAAGACAATTGAGGAGAAGACTGCAACATCTGTTCCAAATTTATAAGGACCATAGAAAATAGTATGAAGTTAATATAGAGTTTCAAACAAACAAAGATTTTTGCCTTGCAATTGGATCACTGGTGTGCCCTCTGAATTTAAAGAATAGGCACTATATTCTCTTTTTCAGCAAATGAATTACAATATCTCAGTTCAAAAATTCAGTTGACTTCAAATTAACAGCAAGAGGCCCAAGAATGTCTACCTTTTTGGTGCTTACCTGGATTTTCTCAGCCCAGCTACCATAGTCATATGCAACAGTACCATGAATATGGTGCTCTCAAGAGAGAGCAAGACAGCGTCCTTTCAAATGGCAAAATAGGACAACAAAGCAAAACCAATGGCTCTTGTCTGGGAAAGGCTGAGACTGCACAGAATGCAGGCAAAGGGAAGAGAAAGAGGATAATGGGGCAGAGACCTATTAGAAGTATGTTTTAATTTGTTTTTCAGAAGGCAGGTCTAGTTTTCAAACTGGATGTAGCACCAAATGTTTAATGGGCCAAATGTGATTTTTCAGAAGGAGATTCCCCTCTTCCTTTCTTTATGTATAAAAGAAAACGAATGCCTATAAGTTTAGAAAGAGGTCTGCAGGAAAATACAACTGACTTCAAAGCTGAGTCTCCACTCTGCAATTTTCTTCATAGAGAAGTTATGATAAACAGGTTATGTGGTTCCCTAAGGTTACCATGGAAACCTTTTCTTTTCAGGCCATCATTTCCAAAGGTACAATTTGCATCAAAATGACAGAACTAGATTTTTTTTTGAGGGGGGAGGAGATTCAAGAGAGGTCATGCCAGCATGTCTTATTGCTATTATTTCAAAACTTGGGAACGTAACATTTAAAGGGAAGGTATATTAATCAATCTAAACATAGTGGCTGAATATCAGGAGAAATTAATTTTGAATTTAAGAATAAATATTAAACATTACTTTTCTGTTGCACTTGGTATCTATATTCTATGATTCTAGAGCAAGGATCTGTTTTGGATGATGTCCGAACAATCAAGGGGAACAGTTTCCCATCGTTCTAATAAGGTTTGCTTTTCTGGATACTGTACCTAAGAGATGAAGCCTTTTAACAATGGTACTGTAAATTAAACCAATATTTGATTTACAATCAATCAATCTTGTAAGCAGCAACAGCTATAATATGATCTATTCCCCCTAAACTGGAAATTATTTATCAATGTTTTTGATATAATCACCAAATAAAACCATCATTAGATAAAACTAGATAAAATTTGACTAGATAAAATTTAACAATATTGAACATGAACAAATGCAACACATATTTTAATATCTAAACACTGTCTCTTAGGGCACTGTGTATAGTTTAGAAATGGAAAATATGTTGATTTGGTTTCTCTGTGTATTGTGATTTATCTCGCACATCTGTCAAGTTAACTGAAATTATTTTGCACTAAAAATAATGTGTGTTTTGCATCAATTATTATTCCTCCAAGCATGTATTTTTCTTTGCAATTTTGTCTAATACACCCAATAAATATACCTAATTTATGGAAACACTAATATAACCCTTTTTAATGTATATATTCATTATATTATCCTTAGTACAATTTTGTATTATTGAATTGAATTATGGAATTTAGGAATATGGTGAAATGGTGATGAAATTTCAGTTTGGGGCATTAGTTTGAAAATGGAAAAACAAACAAGTTCACATTCAAATACAAGTAAATTGCATTTTCTCCCATTACCATTATATAGCAGTGGTAGCTCCAAAAGAATTTTGTAATTTCACTACAGGAAGCAGATCTTTGTATTTATTTCCCCACCACCACCACCATAAATGAACATGCTACCTTCCAATGAAATGAATAAGGCTGATCAATAAAAGTTGTATATGGTTACACTGAATGAATGGGAAAGTAATAATGAAGAGGGAATACAAGCAGGAAAGATCCATTAATTTATGGCTCAGGGGATTTGGAAAATGTTTGTATTGTTCTCAATAAAATTAGGTTTTGATGGTTCTTTGCAGATACATTAAAAATGACAGTTCAAATTCTATTTTTCCAGCATTACTAAGACAGTTTCATGAAAAATATTATTATTTGAATTTTGGCTAGTTCCAATATTAAGTTCTTAGTATTATTATTATTTCCTTAAAGCTACATAATTCATGATTTCACCCAGATATTTAGGAAAAAAACTAAATATTGGAAAGACATTTGTTTTACAAATGGAAAGCTATTGTCAGATCCGTGTATCTGCCATTCTTCAATGGAAGAAGAGGGGGGGGATTGGATTTGACACATTTAATTTTTTCCCTCTCTATGTATCCTAAATATCCTATTTCCTACATTGTCTTTTGTATAACCTTTTACACGATTTATAACCATTGCCTGGTGCCTGAGTGCCTGGAAATTTCTCACCTCTTGGGGAGATGTAAGGAGAGAAGGGGCCATGTGGATTGCAACACCGGAAAATAGCCCTGGGAAACTTTCCTTATCTGCTTTCTCAGAGACACTGATATAATAATATCTTCACACCTGCAGATTGGTGGAATCCACATCAGACTGTTGGGAGGGGTTTCTAATTCCCTTTATCTTAGTTGCATGCTCTGAGGGACCTCAGATTCTGCTTTGAATTTTGACTTGCTTTTACCTCCCTTCAATAAAAAGATTCCTTTTGAAATACAGAATTTTCAAGAGTCTACACTTATTTTTTGAAGAGTGGAGAGGCTGGTCATAAAGCAGGATCTGCAATAGTGGTCAACCTGGAGAGGATATCCCCCCCACCAGTTTTACTCTATTGAGGGGACCCTGCAACCATGTTTGAATAAAGCAGTGAGCAAGGGGAAGCCGAGTGCTGGGGATAAACCTTGACAACTACCCAACCCAACACCTGCTCCATATGTCCCATCGAAGACATTGAAACCTGTCCTTGAAAGTTCCATGATGGCCTATCAGTGTAGGGACAAGGGACAGCTGGGATGGAAGAGCCAGAGCCTTACCCACAGTAGCCATAAACCCAGGTGGAAAATGGAACTAGAAGCCCTTTACGAGCAGGAGGAACTAATCAAGGAGCTGCTGGCAGATAATCGATTGAAGCGGTACATAAAGTGCCTTGTGAGGGAATCCTGGAAAACCTCAACATCTGAGATGAACCGGGTCACCAACTAGGGAGAGCAAGTGAACCAGCAACTGAGGGAGCCTGAGCCATCACCCATGCTCTAGCCGAGGCTGGTTGAGCAACTGACCAAGCCAGAGGACCAACAGCCATGTCAGGTACCTGATCTCCTGCTGTTCCAGAGCAGGGGATTAACCCTAGCCAACCCAGGGACCTATAACTTAAGAGAAAGATCCCTCCCTTGGGGTAAGATTCAATGGAGATCCCCAGAAACTGGGGTTCTTCCTGGGTCAAGTCCTCATCTATATGCAAGAATACAGGTAGAATTTTCCAACTCAGGGGGCATGAGTACGAGTCATCACCCTAGCCCTAAATGGGGCAGCAGCCAGATGGAAGGTGACCCTCCACAATGTCAATGCTCCAGAGCTGCAGAATCTCAATCAATTCAGGATAGCCTTACGCCACTGCTTCAAAGACCCCCTCGCCAATTGCAAAGCCCGCAATTGCATGAGGGTCGCAAAGCAGGGCTATCGCCCTGTAGCTGAATACACCGAGGAATTCCATGACCAAGTCAGCTGAGTCAACTGGTCAGAAGATATTCTTATCTGCTGGTTCAAAGATGGACTCAATGATGATCTGTACACTGCCTGCCTGGCCTGCAGGGGCCCTAGCTGCCTGTATGAATGGTACCTAGTGGCAGAGGAAGCAGAGATCGACATGACCTGAAACAGGGATTGAAGAAGATCCCCACCCCAGAGGAAGTGGGAGCCTTTCAAACCCCAAAACACCATGGCACCAAGGCCATCTGGCCAATTCCCGAGGAAAAGAATCCGCACTGAGAAGCTGTGGGGTTCCATTTCCCCCCAAATCCAGAAGAAGGAATTCCGGCACCCCGAGAAGACCTGAGCCAGTCTGAAAGCGATCTGGAAGATGACTTGCTGGTAAGTGACCCAACTGAAACACTCACTCTACCCCAAGACTGTTTATCCCCAGCCAAGGGAAGGGGGAGGAAGTATCAGCATTACTGGACTCGAGGTGCATCCAGTACCTAATCAACCCAACCCTGGTAGGGAGAATGAAAAACCCAATCACTTTCCGCCAATTAAGATGGGACTATAGTGGGGGGGTGGGGGTGGGGGAAATCAGTTAGCTGTGCCACAGAACCATTACAAATAAAACTGGGGGACCATAGTGAGATCCTCATGTTCATTGTAGCCCTGGGAATGGAAGGGCCACTAGTCCTAGGACTCACCTTTCTAAAGAAGTGGAACCCTAAAATAAACTGGAAGAGAGGAACCATACAATTCCAGAACATGTAACATTCGCAAACATCGCAGAGGGAGGAAAGGAAGGAAAAGAGAATGGGGAAATGGCCATGGCGAGCCAACCTGCTGAGCCCACTAGCATCCCAAAAGAATACCAGGATTTGGCTGAAATATTTAGCAAGGAGGCATCTGATGAACTCCACCTCACCATGCCACTGTGCCATTAAGTTCCTGCCAGGGGCTAAACTTTTAAAACCAAAAATGTACTGCATGTCCCCTAGAGCAGCAATCGCAAACCAGGGGCCATGGTGGGCCATGAGAAAATTTTGGTGGGCCACGGAGAAATCTCACCCCCAGAGCACCCCCCAAAGCAATTAATCCAGGCTGCACAGAAACAGAAGGCTGCCCAGCCCACATGGTCCACGGGAACCCTCCCTGCCCACTCACTCCTTACCCGGTAAACTTGTCTGCTAAGTTGCTATTTTTCCTTTTTCCGACCATAATCTGTTCTACCTCAACAGCACTACTTAAGGATGACTGATTCCAGCCTCAAAAAATATTTGCTTACTTAAGGATGGTTTAGCCTGGGTAGAGTACAAACTTTATGTCCCTGCCAGGCAAAGATTGCACCTCATGAAATGATGCCACGACTCCAAAATAGCTGGACATTTTGGATTTGTAAAAACTCTACACCTCATCAAAAGACAATTCTGGTGGCCCTCCCTTAAAAAGGACACTTTGCTAGCTGCCCCACCTGCACAGCTGCAAAAAGATGGCAAGGAAAATCCCCAACACTTGAACCTTCAACACTCTGGAGAGAGATTTCTGTGGATTTTATAGTGGAAATTCCTGAAAGTGCAGGAAATAAATTTATTTGGGTTGTAACAGACCTCTTTTCAAAACAAGTCCATTTTATACCCTGCCAGAAGACCCCAACAGTCAAAGCACTAGTAAAAATGTTTTTAGTACACATTTATCTCCCTACATGGAACTCCCCAACAAATTATCTCAGACAGGGGTATTCAATTCACTTCCAAATTTTGGCGGGCTTTTAAAAACCTGTTAGGCTCCGCCCAGGGGTTGAGCTCTTTGCATCACCCCCAGATGGTGGGTTGAGAGAACCAACAGGGTGTTAGAACAATGTTTAAGATGTTTTGGACTTCTAGTTTGAGCCTCTTCGGCGACAGACCGAAACCTCATCTCTGCAAGGCTGGAGTGCCCCGAGCTGGCTGGTTTCAGGGCTAAGCCACCCTGTAGAGGTGGTGAAGACGGAGGAGACTGCCTGCAGGGTTGAGGAGAGTTGCATCTCTCCTCCCCAGCTGGCCATTACTCCCTTTCCCGAAGGCGGTTGTAGCGGTGGTCAGAAATGGCCACCACAAAGAAGAACTCGACCGGAAAAGAATGTGCAGGAGGAAGATAAGAAGAGAAAGTTTTGGTTGACCGGGCCAAACAGCAAAAGCAACAAATAAGGTATCCTGGAATTGAAACTATTAACAAAAAACAATAACATTGTTCCCTAAGAAGATTTTTAAGCTGCGAAGGAGAAAGAAAAGGGAAAAGATTTGGGTTTTTTTTTCTCCTTTTCCTAAACTGACAGCTAAGAGTCTTAAGCAAGAAATTGGAAAAAAAATCCACTTTGACATTAATAGGCATTTAATGCTGAAAATAAAAAGTCAAAGGGATAATAAAGATTTCTGGATAATCAAAAGCTTTTGAAAACAGGAAAAGAGAAAAAAAAAGAATAAAAGGGCAGGATCTGGAAGGGAGGAGACTGCCTGGAATTAAAAAGAACTTACAGCAAAATTTCAACAAGACTTCCAAAGATACATTTTAACTGAAATATCACAACAAAAACCCCAGGAAGAGAAAGTGGAAAAAGAAATAAGAAGAAATAACTCGGGACTATTTGGATTACTTGATGATTTTTGGATTTTTGGTTATTGTATTTGAATGACTAAAATCAATCGGGTGGTTGTTTAAAACTGTTTAAAATGGCTCCACTTTTAGAAGAATAGAAAATTGAACTTAAAAAGTACAAAGAAGATACACAAGAAGGGAGAGGTTCTTTTGGCTTCGTATTTCAGTTTTTAGAAATGAAGATTTGGAATTATGAGAAAGAACAAGAAATGCCTGCAGAACAAGAAGATTGCAACAAAGAAGAAGCTATCTTTAATGAACAAGTAATCTTAGGTGGGTGGGGAGGAAAGGGGGGAAAGAGAATGGAAAGTTTAAGATTGAGAAAAATAACTAAAAAAAAATAGAGTGAAAAATAAATATAAAATCAGAAAGCAACAGAAGAGGGAAATGCAGAAGAGAGAATTAGAACTAGAGAGACAAGGGGGTAAAAAGGGGAGGGAGAAGATGAGAGGGAAGAAAGAAAGGAAAAGAAGTTATAAAGGACAGAAACAAAATATAGAGAAACAGGGCCTATTTAGAGATAATGGGTGAAAATTTAATGGAAAAGGGATTCTGCAAAGGTACATAAGATAATATTGTTATACTAGAAACAGAAATAATTTTAGAAAATATGAAACAATGTATGATTAAAATGTTTGCTAAAATAGCTATCATAATTCAGTGGAATGCTTGTCAATAAATAAATGTAACAAAATGAATATTTAATGATTTACAAAACATATGTGAAGAGAAATAAGAGAAAAATTAATTATGGAGATTATATGTGTTTTTAAGGAAGTATGATATTTAATTGAAAAGAAGTGTTAAAGATGTTAAGATTTTATTGATTATTAATGATAGAACTGAATAGGAATGGAATGAGGGTCTATAATTACATATATTTATAATCTTTTTTTTTTTGAAGAATATAGTGTGTATTTTAAGAATGTACCAAGCAGAATTCGATTGGAAGTTATATATTATGTATTATATTGAAGGTCATAACCTTAAGGTATATATTGAAGTTTAAATAAGAATTGAATGGATGTAATTAAAAGATATAAAGGTGTCATACTCCAATTAGTAACTACAGGAGAAAACTTGTTTAATGAGAAAAGATAATATGAAATTGAAACAGAACAGACAAAAGTATAAATATAATTATTTGAATTGAGATGAGATGAGATAAACAAAATAAAATTGAGAAAATTAAAAGAGGGGAAAAACTATATAGAAAATGTAGAATATTATAAGATATGGAATAGAACACAAAAAGGAGCATGAAATTGAGTTTTGTGTCTGTATAAAGAAGTTCAACCCGGGACCATGCTATTTTCAAAAAAGATGTTTTGTATTTTGTATGTGTGAAAACCGAAATAAAACTTTATTTAAAAAAAAGAGAGAACAGTGTTTAAGATGTTTTATTAACTACCAACAAGACAATTGGACTTTTGGACAAGACTCTTGCCTTTTGCTGAGGTAGCTTACAATAACTCTGTGCATAGTAGCACTGGTTTCACCCCATTCCAAGTAATCACATTCAACCCCATGCCAGAGTTACACAGTATGGAACCTGATATCCCTTCCCTTAGGGAGTGGATAAAAAATTTACAAACCACTTGGCCAGTGTCAGACTAGCCTTCAAGAGGCCAGAGCAGCTTTTAAAGCTCAAGCTGACAAAAAACACACTGAACCCAAACTGTTCAAGGTTTGTGTATTAATGTGTTCTTACAATCCCTACAACCCTCTAAGAAACTGGGACCAAAATTCATTGACCCATTTCCCATCACCAAAATCATTAACCCTGTCACTGTGGAATTCCTACTTCCTAAGACACTTACACGGGTTCATCCAGTATTTCACTGCAGCCTGCTCAAACCAGAAATCACTTCAAAGATCAGCCCCCCTTTGGGTAAACCTCCAACCCCCATTATGGTGGAAGGGGAGCAACACTTTGAAATTAAAGATATCCTTGACTCACGCACTCACCATGGCTCCATGCAATATTTAGTAGCATGGAAACACCTACCCTCCTCCCAAAACGAATGGGTAGCCAAAAAACATGTCAAAGCCCCCATACTATTACAGAAATTCCACCTGAAATACCTTCACAAACCATCCTAATTCTTAGTGTATTGTATGTTTTATGTCTTTCCAGGTAAATTTTCAATTTTTCTGAGGAGGGCAATATGCCAGGTCCATGTATCTGCCATTCTTCAATGGAAGAGGGGGGTTTGGATTTGTTACACTTGGTTCCTTTTCCTCTCTATGTATCCCAAGTATCCTATTTCTTGCCTTGTCTTTTTGTATAACTTTTCACCTGATTTATAACCATTGCTTGGCACCTTGGGTGCCTAGACAATTCTCACCTCTTGGGGAATGTTGAGGGCGGGAGGGCCATGTGGATTGCAATGCTGGAAGATGGTCCTGAGAAATTCTTCTTACCTGTTTCTCAGAGAGGCCAGTATAACAACATCTTCACACCTGCAGATTGGTGGAATCCATATTGGACTGTTGGGAGGGGTCTCTAATTTCCTTTATTCTAGTTGCATGCCCTGCGGGACCTCAGAGCCTGCTTTGAATTCTGACTTGCTTTCACTCCTTTTCAATAAAAGATTCCTTTTGAAATACAAAATTTTCAAGAGTCTATACTTGTTTGAAAGGGGGGAGAGGTTCTCATAAAGAAATCACTCCAGAAACTAATCTTTTTTTTTCTTTATAGAATTATTAGCTTAATTGATCAGATAAATATTGCAGATATACTTAGAGCTTAGCAAATCTTTCAACAGAGGAATATCTCCTGATATTCTACTTAAAACAATGGAGAAACATGGGCTAGATGCTCTTAGATCCAAAGTTGGCTGAATGAGTGCATTCATTTGGTTTGGAGGAAAGTATTGGGGGGAGAGTCCTGGTGCTGTGTCAACATTTTGTGTGCACCATTCAACATTTTTTTTTATAAAAGTTTTTATTGTTTTTTAACATACAAACAAACAGACAAAACATAAAAACATCAGCTCCCCCATATTTATATACAAACAGTGAGTCGGTTGGTTCATCAGTTTTGTGCATTCACTTCATAGTCACAATTACAATTACCTTATATAATAACTCTTATTGTCAATACAAACTTATAAATCATCATATCATTATTAAAAAAAAAGAAATTTGACTATACTTTTATTCGATCATGCCTTTGTGAGATAACTATATTTTAAGTAATTTATTCTAAAACAAATCATATAATCATGCCAGTTCTATCCTAAATAAGAGGGAAAAAAAAGATAAAGAAAGCCATTATATAAATATGATATCCAATACCAAAAAAGAGAAAAGAAAAATGAGCTCAATATTATTCCTTATTATCTAACATTTCAAATATTCTATTTTTGTATTTCATCATTCAGCCATTGATAGAAAAGATCCCAAATTATATAAAATTGTTTATCTTCTTGCTCTCTAATTTCAAAAGTCAATCTACTCATCTCAGCACATTCCAATATTTTCTTTATAACTTCTTCCTGCAATGGAATTTTCTCATTTTTCCAATTTTTTGCAAATACAATCCTAGCCGCAGTCAATACATTTACAATCAAATATTTCAACTCTTTACTATAGACATCTGGTAAGATTCCCAATAAAAAAAACTCCGGTTTCAAGTCTATGTGCTTCTTTGTCATTTTTTCCAACCACATGTGGATTTTAGTCCAGTATTTTCTAGCATCCTCACAGGTCCACCACATATGGTAGTATGAACCAGGTTTCTGATGACATTTCCAGCATTTTTCGGATTTATTCTTGAACATTCTTGCTATCCTTGTCGGGGAGAAATGCCACCTGTAAAACATCTTATACAAATTTTCTTTATAGGCTGTAGACATTGTCATTTTATAATTTTGCAACCATAATTTCTGCCATTTCTCTAAATCAATCCCATATCCAAAATTCCTCCCCCAGGCAATCATAGTTTCTTTAACTTGTTCTTCCTCCAACTTAATTTCCAATAAGTAACCATATAATTTTTTAATCACCTTTTCATCAGTACCCATCAAAATCTTATCTAAATAAGTTTGTTTATTATAAAATCCCTCTGTTTTGGAATCCTCATGATACTTTGCATGTATTTGCAAATATGAAAACCAATTCATCTGTATACCTTGTTCCTTTAATTTTTGTATCGATTTAAGTTCACCCTTTTCATCTAGTAATTCCCCATAGCTAACTGTTTGTTCCTTTTTATAAATTATAAGGTAAGAAAACGCTTCTATCGTCGATAACCAAACTGGAATTTTCAAATAACATTGTTTCTTTGTCTTCTCCCAATTTAACCACAGAGACTCCCGTATATAATGTCTTCTAAAATACCCCTGTGTTTTGGTTCCCTTATACCATAAAAAAGCATGCCAACCCAGCAACAAATCATGACCTTCTAATGTCAACAATCTAGTTTTCCTTAATGTTATCCATTCTTTAACCCACATCAAATTTGCAGCTTGGTAGTACAACTCCCAATTAGGCAGGCCAAACCCTCCTCTAGTTCTGGCATCCTGTAAAAGCTTTAACTTTATCCTTGCTTTCTTGCCTTGCCATATATACTTCAAAACCATTTTATTTAAATCCTCAAAATAGTCTTTTCCAAGCCTAATTGGTATTGTTTGGAACAAAAATAAAATTCTGGGTAGAATATTCATCTTAATTGTTGAAATCCTTCCTATTAATGACAATTGCAGGTTTTCCCATTTCTTCAGATCTTGGGCTATCTGTTGTTTAAGTTTAATATAATTGTTCTCCTTTAATGTACTACATCTTGGCGTCAAATATATCCCCAAATACTTAACCTTATTTGTAACTTGGATTTTTAACAATTCTGCCAGTTCTTCTCTTTGTCTTAGCAACATATTCTTTGACAAAATCTTTGTTTTATCTTTATTAATTTTCAGACCGGCCACCTCCCCATATGCCTCTATCTTTTCTAACAGCTTCAAGGCTGTTTCTATAGGATCTTCCAGGATAAAGACTAAGTCATCTGCAAAAGCTTGTAATTTAAATTCTTCCTTTTTAATTTTCATTCCTTTTATAGTTTTATCTTCTCTGATATTTCTATTCAACACTTCCAAAGTCAATACAAATAGCAAGGGAGAAAGAGGACAACCTTGTCTTGTGCCTTTTCTTATACTAATAGGATCTGTAAATTCTCCCTCCATCGTTACCATAGCTGTTTGTTCATTGTAAATTGCTTCTATTGCCTGAATAAATCTTCTAGCAAAGCCCATCTGTTCCATTAAAAGTAACATAAATCTCCAATTCACGTTATCAAATGCCTTTTGGGCATCTAAAAATATCAAAGCCATTTGCTTTTCAGGATGCGCCTCATAGTATTCCAAGGTGTCCAAAATTATTCTCATATTGTCTCTGATTTGTCGCTTTGGCAAGAACCCATTTTGGTCTGGATGAATGAAGTTATTCAAGTACTTTTTAAGTCTTTCTGCTAATATTGAAGCAAAGATTTTATAATCTGCATTTAATAAAGAAATCGGTCTATAATTCTTGATTTGAAGTAGGTCCGCCTCCTCTTTTGGAATAAGTGTAATATAAGCCTCTGACCATGTTTTAGGTATCATCTTTTTTAACATAACTTCATTCATAACTTCTAACAATGGAATACACAGTGATTCTTGAAAGGTTTTATAAAATTCTACCGGAAACCCGTCTGGACCTGGTGCCTTTCCATTATTTTGTTTCTTAAGTGCTTGGCTTAACTCCATCATTGTTATATTACTTTCTAGCATTTCTTCAATCTCTTTAGGTATCTTAGGTAGATTTGCATTCTGCAGATATTGTTTAACTTTCTCCTCATCAAAATCTTCTTTCTTATATAAATGTTTGTAAAAATCATGAATAATTTCTTTCTTCTCTTTGCTGCCATAACAAGTTTTACCTTGGTCATCTATTAGCTGCAATATTTTCCTCGACTCTTTCTCCTTTCTCAACTTATATGCTAGCCATCTACCTGGCTTATATGCATCTTCAAAATAATTCTGTTTGGCATTCCTAATTTTCTGTGCCAGTTCTTCTTTCTCTATTAAGTCCATTTTATGTTTAGTTATATCCAATTTCAGTTTAACGTCTTTTTTCTGTGGCATTTTCTGCAGTTCTTTTTCGAGTCTTTTATATTCATCCTGCAAGGCTTTAAAAGCTTACCTTTTCCTAATATTCTTTTTTCTTGTATAGTCTATTATCAGGCCTCTAGCATAAGCCTTCATTGTATCCCAAACATTCTGTATTGAAGTATCTTCTTTTCTATTTTCTTTAAAAAAGAAACCCAATTCTTTCTCCATCCATTGTATAAATTCTTTCTCCTTTAAGATAGTATTATTTAATGTCCATCTCGATCTTTTCTTTTGTCCCTTCCATTTGATTGTCAATGGGTTATGATCAGCCCAAGTACTTGTTTCAATATTTACTTCTTGAACGCTAGATATTAAATCTGTTGAGATCCAAATCATGTCAAGTCTGGACCATGATAAATGTCTATTTGAATAGAACGTATATTGCTTAAGTTTAACATTTCTTTCTCTCCATATATCTTTTAGAGTTAATTCATCTATCATTTTAAAAAAAGATTTAGGAAGAGTTTTTCTATTATACTTTGCTGCTGTTGCAATATGGTCAAGTTTATTGTCCACGATTCCGTTGAAGTCTCCCATCATAATTATATTAACATAGTCCAGTCCAGCCATCTTTGTATGTAATTTTTTATAAAATTCTTCCTGTTTATCATTCGGGGCATAAATTGCAGTCAAAAGTATCTTTCTATTATTGTCCATTATTTCCACCATTAATATTCTCCCATCTTCATCTGTATAAATCAGTTTTGCTGGGATAGCCTCTTTAATATATAAAACCACCCCTCTTTTCTTACATTGAGTCAGAGAAGTAAACAATTTCCCTAATTTTGGTTGTACTAACAATTGTTCATGTTGCTTTTTAATATGTACTTCTTGTAGACAAATTATATCAAACTTTAATTTCCTTAATTTATGGAAGATCTTCCTTCTCTTAGCAGCTGAATTGAGTCCATTTATATTCATTGTAATCAGTTTTTTCTCTTCCATGGTTATATTTTATATTTAGATTTAACCACTCTCGTGGGTCTTAATTCACGCTGATCTTTAATATCCACCTGTCCACCTACTGCACCTTCTTCTTTTCCAATCTCCATTTGTTCCTCTTGAGGTTCAATTGATAAAACCTCCTTTTCTGCCTCTTCTCTCCCTCCAAAAAATTCTGTGTGGAACAGTTCTGCTTTCTCAATTGAATCAATTCTATGTCTCTGCTCCTGCCACGTGAACATCAGTCCTTCTGGGATCAGCCATCTGTAGGTCACCTCCTTTTTCAATAACATTTTGGTCAGGAATCGATATTCTCTTCTCATCTCTCTCACTCTTCTAGGTATTTGTTTTAAGACCAAAATTTCTTTACCTTTATATTTCAATGTCTTCTCTCTTGCCACTTGCAAGATTTGTGTCTTCATGGATTTTTTAGTAAATCTAATATGGACTTCTCTGGGCAAATTATTTCTCATCGCATATCTTGTAAAGACTCGATATATCTCATCTATTCCATCCATCATCTTCTCTTCTGTTATTCCCAAAGCGTCCGCCAAGATTCCTATCATTATCGCAGCCAAATCTTGTCCTTTTTCTTCTTCTATATTTTGAAATCTAAGATAGAATTCTGACCTATCCAACTCCCACTTCAACATCCCACTTTTTTCTTGTTCAATCACTGTTAATCTATTATCAATATTTCCAATCTTCTCCTCTCTTCGTTTGCCCCCTTCTTCGACTTTTTGAAGTCTCTCCTCATACTTTGCCATCATCTGTTGAATACTTTCCACTTTTTCCTCCGTCCTCCCTGTTCTTTGTTCAATGGTATCTGTTTTTATCTTAAGATCTTGAATTCCTTGCATAATCATCTGTAAAGTTACTCTTTCTTGTTCTTTTTCTTTATCTTGCTTTAACATTGTCTGAATTGAACGCTGTCCAGATGGTGGGGAGGCAGAAGTAGACACAGAGGCACCCGAAGATATAAGTTTCTTACTCATTTTAAATGGTTCCAGCTCTTCAAGTTCTTTCAAATTTTAATCCAAAAAAAAGTAGCCAATTATAATCCAAAATGAAAAAGCCAATAAAAAAAAAACCCAATAATAAGAGAAAAAGAAGAAAAAAGAGAAAAGGAAAAAAGAAAAAGAGAGAGCAAAAAAAGAAAGAAGAAAAAATTCTTCAAGTTCTTCCTGACCTTAATCCAATTAAAAAGTAATCCACAAGAGAAAATAAAAATAAGAATAAAAACCCAGTAATAATAATAATAAACAAGACCAAAGCCAAAAAGAAGAAAAAGAGAAAAAAAACCAAAAAGAATAAGTTTCTTCAAATTCCACACCTTAATCCAACCAAAAAAGTCTCAATTCAAAAAAAAAAAATAGTCCATTAATATACATTAAAAAGAAAAGCAAAAATCCCAATGGAAAGGAAAAAAAATAAAATAAATCATAATAAAATAAAAATAAAAAGTTCAGAGGCTTCCCCTTGCAAATAAATCAAACTTAAAAATAAAAACCTTACTAGAATAGAAATATAGATTGATGCTGGTGGAGGGGGTGGCGGAACTAAAGAAAGGGATTAGAAAAAGAAAGTAAGCCACAATACACTGCACTCTATTTAATTGTCCAAGGCTCTAATTATGACTCCCTTCTCTTTCCCACAAGCTTCAAAGCTAAGCCATAAATGTTTAATTATAGACAAGAATCCAGAAAGACACCTGTAATAATATTCTACAAGGCGCTTTCCTCTATCTTATCAGCATATGTCCTTGAGAAGAAGTCTTTCACCACTTTCCAGTTCAAGTAAAATATTTCCAAGCCTCTAGTTGGCAGTGTTACAAAGTTTCTTAGTTCTCACTTTCCCCCCTCCTCTCAATTAGAATAAAAAAAAAAAAGCCCGCAAGGAATACACAAACATATAAAGGCAAAAAAGAAATAAAAAATAAACAAAGGGAGCCTCTAACCTAAAAGAAAAAATAATATGAAAAATCCAAAGGGAGAATAAAATGTGTAAATATAAAAAGGAGCAGTCCAGTTATCCAGTAAGTAACAATGAAGTCCGGAAGCAAAGAAAAAAAAAAGCAAATAAAGCCTCTCTTTGACGTCTCCCTTTGAAAAAACGCCGCTTAGTCAGTTTTGTCAAAAAAAAAAAAAAAAAAATCACACAGATTTCTTCTAATAATCAGAGTGAACTTTCAAAACTCCAAAAGATTAAATAAAAAAAAAAGTTTCTCACCCAACCGACAAACTCTCTTTCAGACCCGTTCTTTCTGGAGCCGCCCCGACTTCAGCAGCATGGGGGCTGCCTCTCCGCTGCCAGCAAAAAGAGCTTCTCCCGGGTCTTCCAGGGATTTTGCGATATCCCCGGAGTCCACAGGATACGCTCTTCACGATAGCTGTCCCTACGGGACAGCATAGGTCCGTTTGGACTGGCCGGTAACGGAGATATCGGCTGCAATCGAGGAGCTCGATTGCAAACCGTATCATCACGGCGCAAGCTCCTCCCAACTCCCACCATTCAACATTTTTATCTACAACTTGCCACTTGCATCTTGCATGAGCAAGTTGAGGGAACTTTCATCAAGTCCAAAAGGAGCAACTAATACTTTAAAAGAAAGAGAAAAGATTAAAAAACAAAAGCAAAACAAATATCTGGTCTTGAGCAGTGAGCTTAAATGAATAGGGAAGAATACAGACATGAGATATCAACTGATTTGATCAACCAAGTTGATTTCTGAGATGAGGAAAAATGAAAGTCAAAAGTATAGGATGGGGGAGACTTGGCTTAGAAGTAGTAGATAAGAAAGGGATCAGGCAGTCCTTTTCAAGTTTAAATTAAATATAAACCGGCACTCTGTGGCAGCTGTTTAAAAGGCAAATGCTCTTATTCCTCTATTAAGAGGAATAACAGAGTCGAGATCATGTGAAGAAATTCTACTTTATTCTGCTCTGATCAGACCCATTTGAAATACCCTATTCTGGGTACTCTAGCTCAAAAGGGATTGCAACAAATTGAAATGAGATGGAGAGGGCCCTGAATGAAAATGGGTATGTTCCAGTTAACAGAAAGAATGATCAAAGAAGAAATGATAGAACACCATATCCTTCCAATGTCTGAAGGGTGGAGTGGACAGGATCACTACAAGCAGGTGAGAACTATAGTAAAGCCAGGAGGTTTGGTAAAATGTCTATATAAACAATCAGCCAACAAGAAAGACCGCATATGAATTGATGAGTTTTTCTTTCACTGGAGGTTCTGGATAGTCATTTAATAGATATCATGTTTAGGAAGTCTTTAAAAACCTAGCTGTTCTCCCAGGCCTTGGGGTATAGTGTCAATGATTTTTTTTATGATAGGGAGTGTGTAACGATTTATGGGATTTCTCTTTGTTTTCCTCATCTGGAAATTTTGGAATTAGGCAATCTCTAAATCTCATGAACAAACAAACAAAAAATAGTTCCTACATGAACAGGGAATTTGATTTTCTTTAAAGGACATTTAAACTCAATAATTCTATAAAATATATGATACCATGATTCTAATGTCTAATTTCTCTCTGTCCCTCCTTTTTGTTCAGTTGGAAAATTGCCTAAGTATACGGGATTCTCTTTTTAAAAATCCAGTAAATTCATGTACATCCAAAATGTTAGTTTAAAAATTAGAAACATGACCAGAATTTAATTATCTAAGACTGGGCAGATCCGTTTAATGCAAACTGGAAAAAAAAAAGTGGGGGGGTGGCCTTTGACAGAAAGGCTAGATTTGTAGTTTGACTGGGAGGTGATTTAGCAAATGACATTTTCTCCTGTCCTATTTTGTTCTATACCTTAATGTATTCTTATTAGATTAGCATCTGCACCACAGATCTTGAAGTGGAAACTAATAAAGTTATCCACACAATCTCTAGGTGTCTCAGTCACTGACTTTATTTTTCATTTAAAGTAATTATAACAATGCCACTTGTTTGTTAAAAAGCCTTTTTATATTCACAGATAATTGGTTTATACAACACCAAGCAATGAATTCTAATTTTCACATTTTTACTGAGAAAAGAGGCTGGGTAGCAGTGGTGAGGTAGGCAGGATCCAAGCTGTTTAAACTTTGCAACTACTTCATAACAATGTAGTCACTACCCTTTTAAGATTAGAAGTTAACAGGAACAACGTTTCTAATGTAGTTTAACATGCAGCCACACAATTACTAAACACCTTTAGTAGTAATATAATTTGTCAGCTGTGGGGTAATAACCAATGGAAATTTATGGCCTGACCTATTCAAAGGAATGTGATGAATACTTTAAGCATAAAGCAGCCCTTAATTCTGACTTTGTCACTTGAACAATTGTTTTTGTAGCATCCTTATCTTAATTTATTGATTAAAATCTCCCACTTAAACTGGGGATTTTATAAACACAATTTGATTCATAGATCTGAAATCACTTTGATTCACTGCACATCCTGATGGTTTTAAAAAAGAGAACCCCAGAGCTTCTTCTGCCAAACACCAACAGAGACATTCCAAATTCTGCAGCCAAATTCCAGCCACAATGTTCTCTGGCAATCCACTAGGGTAGGGTAGAGGAAAGGATTCTGTTCTCTCTTGGTTGCCTGCCAACTTTAATGCTGCTGCCTATGATGCAGTTAATTACTTGCCACTCTCAAACCTTCAGGCTGATTAAATAAGCTTCAGTTACTGCGTCCTGCCCCTTGGATCATGGTAAAAATATGGCTCCTTCTGACTCAGTCTTCACTGATACTCAGAACAAAGAGGCAGCATCACTGCAAAGTGTTTTTTTCTGGAAAGGGAAAGACTGGAAGCAAGTTTACAAAGACTTTCTTTCTTCCTCTTCCTCATCTTCTTCCTCTTCCTCTTCTTCTTCCCCTCCCCCAACAGTTCTTTAGTTGGCAACAGTGAAACCTATGTAGTATTTGTAGCTTTAATTTATATAAATTTCAATCTATTGTATATCTGCACTAAAACTACTGTAGAGGATGAAAGGAGAAATACCCAATTTATTTGTGGCACCATTAGCATTCTTACTTCACCCTGTCCCCCATGCTTCAGAATTATGAATTGCATATTTCAGTCATTCCTGGAAAGAACAACATGTTCCATAATGTAATTCTGAGGGCATAACAAGGAACCAGGGTTCTTTCTTCCAGTGTGCATATTTGTAGCTACAGTACTGCTTGTCTTAAAATCAGTTAGGGAAGCCAAATGAAGTAGCATTGTGCAGCTGACTTTACCAGACAGAAGCTTTTCAAAAAGACCATGTTTGAATTCTGCAGTAGGGTCCTGGGTTCCATAAAGCTGTCATTTCTTCCATTTCAGGAGAAGACAGGCATGCCATTAGTCTTTGTGAGCTGGAATGTCACTTTAAAAATTCACACTCTGTTACAACTGTTTGTGGTTTAGGGATACCTAACCTACTCTAAACTCAACATCCTGAAGTTGGAATTAATTGCTCATTAATACACAAAGAGCTTCTTTCTTAATCTAAAATAAGCAGAGAACCTTTTGACACAATATGGAAAAAATAATACAGTTCTCAACCCTTTTTTAGTCCCTAAAACTTTTGCAAGGGGGGCAGGAGGAGGATGTCTGGTTCCATGCCAGGTGGATAATAAACGTTTTGGCCTTGAATATGAGCTAGCATGATTCTTCTTTTTATAACCTTAATTGGATACTAACAAAACTCAGTGTGCTGCAAAAGTATTTGTCAAAATCTATTGAGAGGCCGTATTTTCCTGCTGGACGATATCAGTTTAAGGACACAAATAGCTCAAGGAAAGTCAAATAACAAGGGCATAATTATTTCTTAAGGTGGTATTTATCAAGATTTGAATCTGATTTGCAAAACAGCTGAAAAAAAGAGTTATGAGACTGGATATAAACAAGATATTATAAAAGGAAATTATCATGCAGTCTGCATCCATCTTACCAGTGAAGAACTGCACAATTACTGTGTTTTATGCAGCTCTTGAAGACCAAAAGATAAGCAACAGGGAGGAAATTAATGCCACACCAAAGGACACAGCTAAGATTATAAAGTAACTAAATCTCTATATGAGATCTGTTAAACAATCCATACCAATGTGCAAAGATTACTAATTCCAAGTTACATTGTGGATGTGTACACATGCACATGTGGAGAATCAGTGCTTCCAGTAAAAATGAGAATGCATAGAGTTGGTGACGCTAACCAAAAATATGCCTTTATAAAAATTTGAAATCCAACCAAAAAGGAAAAGGAAGCAGACAGCATCTAACCAACTTTGATCTCAAATGCTAAGCAGGATCTGTCCTGGTTAAATGAATAATTCTAGGGCTATAATTAGCAGGTTTTAGGAGGAGGTAAATGTCACCAAAATGGTGGGCATGATTAGGCAATCAAAGCCACTCCCCCTTTTTAGCACGCACCACATAAACATTGCACACAAATAAAAAGAGGCAATATTTGTACTGCTCATACCCAACTTCCTGCTGTTATTGACACCCCTTCCCTAGGTGACCCTGCTTGACACATTGAAAAAAAAATTGCCAGAGGCATCCTTGGCAAACCACTTCCCAAAAGCTGTATGGATGAAGTCATGAGGAACTGGGCTCAACTCAAAGGCACCTACCAGTTTCTGAAAGGCACATTTATCTAGGAGGAGGCATGTATATGTCTAGTTCAGTGGGTAGATTACTTAACAGCTTCAGTTTATCTTCATAAGTTCACTTACAAAAAAAATTCTGAGAAAGAATAATAAACTCCTCTTTTTTATACCAAGGTCTCAAGCTATCTTCAATTTCCTGTCATTTTCCATTTGTTTGTGTCTAAGTTAATAGGAGGAAATGCAGAACATTTAATAGAAAATTTGGCTTCAAGGTGCTTAGATCAAATCCTTACCAGTATAGCCCTAGGTATTCAATGCCATCTGTATGCTGATGATGCCCAACTTCTCTTTCCCACTGAAATCCAAGGATGGCCTTCAATTCCAAATGGCCTTCTGATACTCTTAAAGCAGTGGTGGGATTCAATTTTTTTTACTGTCGGTTCTGAGGGCATGGCTTGATGGGTGTGGTGTGGCTTGGTGGGTGTGACTTGGTGGGCATCGCAGGGGAAGGATTTTGTAAAATCTTCATTCCCACCCCACTCCAGGGGAAGGATACTGTAAAATCTTCATTCCCACCCTACCCTACTAACCTGCTTTCCAGCTTCGTTCTCCTGTGCAGGGCAACAAAAGAAGACTCAGCTGATCAGCTGGGACTTGGAAGGCAGAGAGTAGATGGGGGTGGGGTCAGTCATAGATGGTATTTGCCAGTTCTCGGAACTACTCAAAATTTCTGCTTCCAGGTCTCTAGAAATGGTCAGAACCTGCTCAATACCACCTCTATCTTAAAGGCTGGATGAGAATAATTCTTCAGTCTGGATGCCCAGAATTAAATGCATCCATTTCTGTATATACTTCATTCTGTCATAACATGCAATTTGGAACATGCTATGATGTGTTTTTTTTAAAGTATTTGAAACGTTTTTTTAAAAAAGATCATAGACTCTCTGACTAGGCTGCTTTTGGCATTTGAGGCACCTTGTGGTTGAGGTGGGTGTTACTCTGAACAATGCTGCTGTTGATTTCTAATTGGATGTTGATGGATTGCCATTTTAATGATTAAATTACAATGTTATCATTTATTAAAGCCATAGTGGCGCAGTTAGAGTGCAGTAGAGTGGTTAGAGTGCAGTACTTCAGGCTACTACTTTTCTGGCTGCCGGCTGCCTGCAATTTGACAGATCGAATGTCATCAGGCTTAAGGTTGACTCAGCCTTCCATCCTTCCAAGGTGGGTAAAATGAGGACCCAGATTGTTGGGGGCAATATACTGATTCTGTAAAACTGATTAGAGAGGGCTGTAAAGTACTATGAAGCAGAATGTAAGTCTAAGTACTATTGCTATTCTTTATGTTATTCGCTAAGGTTTCTTCTACCTCAATCCTGGGGGCTCCAGTTTATCAGAATAACACTGATAATGGAATAACGGCTGAATACAATACTGAAATCTCTTCAGGTTTTATCATTAAGATCTCTATGTAAGCATACTATGTTTACTTTCTAAGGAAACTTCCTTAAATAAGCCACATACATACAACAATAAATAAATCAATTGGGCATGGAGGGGAAAGAAAAAAACATCAACAACTAGTTTAGGATAAAGCTAAGGAGCCTACAGTTAACCAATATTAATTTAGAACAAGATAATAACTGATTTGATTAACGTCTGCTAAGAACTGTGAAGATTCCAGGTCACCCAAAAAAGGCAATGGTTGGTTGACTTAATCAAGATCCTATGCTATTCTAGATATTCAAATTGTTTTTATGAGGTAACCTAATACCCTTTTTATGGTATTTTATTTTTATATATTTTATAAATTATACATATTGTATTTCAACAGTAAAATGTATAAGTACATCACAGTTTTGAGGTTGCTGTTGGTGTTAGATGAAAACCAGATTGAATATTATGTTAGATAGTGAATGTAATTACAGCATCTGATATCTATTAGGAAAATAGTATAAAGTTAACTGTAGCTTAGGTAACAGGAATAATTGAAAGATCTCTCTATATATACACAAACACACACAATATACATATATGTCACATATGGAGGTCAGGAAAAAACAGCAGGATTTTCTCCTGTCTCTTGAGATGTGCCTGTTCATATGCAAGCTCCAATATGTTTTCAATTTAATCTCAATTATGGGACTCCTTCCCATAATTCCTCTTATAGCAAACAAGGACCCAATGACAGGAAGGTGAAGGAGAAAGTTCTAAATATTTCTCTTCATATACTCCTCTCCTCATACAGATAATTTCCAAGGCTATAAAAACTCTGGATGATATAGATATGAAACTCTAAAGGTGAGTTGCTCACAAAGATATGCTTCCATTACTTTATGTATCCTGTTTTAGGTTTCTTGTTTTGCTTGTTGGTGTGAGAAATCTGCTTTTCAATGAAAAAACTCTAGTCTGATAGAGATTTACAAGGTACTATCCAACATTCTTCACAAACCTATGCAGGAAAGAGCAGGGTTCCAGAAACACTCATTTGTAAAAAAACCAAAAACCACCCCTTGCCATTAAAGTTGTACGTCTCTTTCCTCCAGTGTGAAATCTATAGAATTGTTAGAACATGTGCCTTTGAATGAGAAATGAAACAATCTGAAGGCTTCTGATATTAATCAGTTTGAGAGCTTTAAAGGCATCTTGTGCGCTTTGATTAACTACCCCTCCTCTCACAGGAAACATAAGAGCTTTGGGAATCAGTAATCTTAGGGCATTACACCTAATAGAATCAGCTTAAAAGTGATTACCAAGAAGGGCCTTTTGTGTGAAGCTTCAGAGACTCAATGGGGCCATACTCAAAAAGGTAATAAAGCCCTTCAAGATTTGATCAGAAATGAGAATTCTAGGCAGCTCTGAAAGTACCACTGACCTGATCAAGATATCAACTGTTTTTCACCATCTGTCTTGGGAATGTGTACTTGTTCTTTATAGGATTTCATTAGAAAAAAACAATCCAAGCAAAGCTGTGCACTAAAATTGGATGTTTTTGGTCAAGTAGGTTGATTTACTGAAATATTATTTAAACCAATTTGTGTAGAGGACATCTCAGAATTCCTATGGGCACTGAATTAAAACCTGGAAGTACCATGTATTCTCCCTGATCCAAAATGAAATGGATTTGGTGTAATTACAAGGAAGACTCAATCATAAACGAAGAACAAATCTTTTGCAACTTAAAGTGAAGAATAACATGAACACCAGCCGTGCTCAGAAGCCAAATGGGACGACAGTTTCTCAGTCTCTTTATTGCACTCTTCAGGGCAACGTGTTATCTTAAAGTACACAGAGCCATCGCCCTGTGTTTAATGCATCATCACACACACATACACACACACAAAATCATAAGTAAACAAATAAGTCAAGAAAATGTAAACAATTTGTTTGAGTATCCTTTTAGACTCTCATTTAAAAAGAATCAATTCATACATGAACAAGAAAAACCTATTAATAATTCACAACTGCAAATTAGGCATTTGATTTGTTTCTTTTTTTTCCATAAACTTAATCAATCCTCTCTTAATCCCATTTCCTCCTGTTCCTAAGAAGTTCTCATTATGCTAAATAAACTAAATAAAATAATGCCTTCAAACATTGCACAAGAATTTGCAGTTGTTCCTCCCTCTCCAAATCCACTCAAATTTCATTGGCAATTTGGTATGGAGACATCATGTGACTGATCCCGTATTCCCTAGTTAATTATGTGACCAGCAAAGTTGTTATGATGTACTTCTTGCAATGGAACTAAAAATGAATAAAATGTAGACAAAAAATTATACTGGGTTAAGCACCCCTGGATTATCTTGGCTTCCCCACAGTCTCCACCTTTATATCAAATTACTGCTTTGTGAATAGTTGGCACTATCTTAATCCTAAATCCGTTTCATCTTGGGCAATATATTTGTGAGGTAATCTGTAGAACACAAGGAGGTGATATAAAGATATGGTGTTTAAAATTTTCATTGTTAAGTGAATATAAAGGTTAGATTAAATTAATATCAACAATGTCAGTAATTACTAATCCAAGATCTCATGATAAGAAGATGGTTTCCAGACTCTTGGAAGAATTTAATGCATGCATTAAATTCAGAGGGAAGCAGAGGGAGCAGAACACGGAACAGATTTACACAGAAATGCTACCTGGTACCTTCAGAAGCCAATCAAAAGCATAATTATATTTTGATTCTAAAAGCTTTTGAGAATTTCTCAGAATCACAAGTCAGAGTAGAGAGGGGACAGCATTGATCAAAGTTCAAGAAAAAAAGAAATCAAATGCTATTATTTGTTTTCATGACTGCATGTAATAATGTAAGGATAACAAAAGGAAAGAGGGAAAAAAATCCTCACATATACCCACAGGAGGTGCTTGGTAAAATTATTAATTTTTTCATTGTATCTGGTGTCTTGCCATTAATCTAGTTGAATATGGTTAAAACAATGCTTGAATATAATGTTTAGCCATCAAGCTTTGGATTGATAATTTTTTAAAAGCTTACCCAATGCTGATCATAATCTGATCTACCTTCCTCTTCATCATATAAAGGTACACCTTCTCTCCTTGCCTGATGATACTCTTTCCGTAACTTCTGGATGCGATCAGCAGTTCCAATAGATGGACGATCACTGAAAAAAAGAAGGAACATATCAGTAATATTTTAGTATATTTACTTTCAGCTGGTTCATGTCTGAATTCATTCAACAAATGCAATTTTTCTCTTAGCTTCACTTCTTCATAAGCCACAATTAGGTAAATAAACACATACAGCATACTGGGCTAGCTGGGGTTTCTTTTTTTCTTTTTACAATTTTATTTCAGTTTGAAGACCATCACATATGACACATACAGTACATCAAGTGTTAATTAGAGTTCTTTTTAGGCTTCATTATACAGGTAGTCCTTGTCTAGTGATGGCCTCATTTAATGACTGTTTGCAGGCAGTTATGACAGTGATAACAAAGTAACTTTACGGCCAATTGACAACCTTCACAGGTCTGTAAAGCAAAGGACAGCTGAAGTAAGATAGTAAGCACATGGTTTCACACTTTGCTTAGTGACTGAGTTGCCAATTGAGGTTGTCAGATGAAGATCACCTATAAATTGTTAGACTAATCCTTACATCATTCAGGATATCTGGAAAATGGTAGAGTCCTATTTACTCTGAGTTCTTTCTCCTTAAAGAACTATTTTTCAACTGCACATTAAACTAGCTTCTTGATATATGTTAAGAACAATCATCAGAGAGAATAAGCGCCTCAGAGAGAAAGTCCATTCAGAGAGTGGTAAGAAAAACCAAAAAGATTATAGGAAGCTCGCTTCCTGTCATTCAGGATACTGCTTATAAGCACTATGTGCTTAGTGCTCAAAGCATTGTTAGAGACCCCACACACCCACTTCATGGTCTGTTTCTGTTGCTCCCCTCTGGGAAGAGATTTCGAAGTATTTCCAGCAGGATTACCAGATTCTGTAATAGCTTTGTTCCCTATGCCGTCCTTCTGGTAAACACACAAGATTCGTTTCTCTCGCCATGTACATGTATACATCCGAAGTAGACTGTGCTGTTTCTCCATGTCATATAATATATGTGAGTATATGCATAATTTTGTATGTTATTTATTTAGTCATGTTTATGTAGTGTATATTAGAGGTGGTGACCCTTTGAAAGCTGTATGCAAGGAAATTTCATTTTAATGTATGCCAATTAGTGTACATAAAAATGACATTAAAGTTATTCTAAGTCTAAGTCTGTCCACTGTGTCAGCGGGATTGGTAGAAATGATCTGATTATTAGATGTGACCTCATGTCTTTTCCTACAAGCCTTTGTCAGACTACTGTGTTTGCCCATCTGACTTCTCTTCCCTCCTTTATCAGTCACCTAACAAATCTTGCCAATACTTGCAGAAGGTTTGTTGAAAGGGCTATGGCATGGCATAATTGGTATCACCTCCGAATTAATGTTGAGCTTGAGCCATACACACAAACAAAAAGACAAAAAAAAAGTTAGCCGGCCAAGATTTACATTTCCTGTTTTCTGTAAATTTAAACTTAACTGTGGTGGCACGGTGGTTATATTGCAGTATTGCAGGCTGACTCTGCCTAATGTCAGGAGTTGGATCCTGACCAGTTCAAAGTTGACTCAGCCTCCCATCCTTCTGAGGTGGGTAAAATGAGAATCCAGATTATTGGGAGCAGTATGCTGCCATTGTAAACCACTTAGAGAGGGCTGTAAAACACTATGGAGTGGTACAAAAGTCTAAGTGCTATTGCTATTAAATTAATTCAATTCACAGTGATATTTTTGGATCCCATATTCCTTTTTTACATCTGTTCAAATGTAGGGATTATATGAGGAGGAAGAAACAATAATTTTGTGACGATTGAAGGAGGCCTTGTTAGACAGGACAAGTTCTATGCACATGGAATATAACAAAGTGCTCCCATGTGCATAGCAGATGTTAATGTTTTAAATAAAACAATGACTTATTTCATAGCACAATAGAGAGGATACCATTGAGCCTCCACATTTCCTGTATTCATCTAACTGTGATACATAGGGATGTGAAAGCATTTTGCTATAGACTCTGACAAGAGCAATTTCAATTTTTCACTCTTAACTAACTGATCCATGGGAGTGAGATGGGGAAACAAGCTTTCATCCTTCCTCAAGGAGTAAAAGAAACCCAAAAAATCTGATTTTTTTTGTAAAAATACAGATTGTGTCTTTGTTGAGCTTTTCACAGTGCAAATGTTGTAAGTCTCCTAGCAGTTTGGTTAGGAAATGGCTTCTTCTTTTGGTTGATTCTTGGAATAACCAAGTGACATTTTGCAAAATAAACAACCCCTACCCCAAAATAATCAAGTGGATTATATCTGGATATTTTATTAAAAATCCTGACAAAAATCTGCCAAAATGAAAATCTGCCATGCAGAACAGGCAGTAAAATCCTGAGTAATATATTTGGATGTGACACCTTACAAATGTGCACCAGTCATGTTTAATAATCTTTACTACAGTCATACATTTCCTTACATGGACATTCTTCCTGCCTGGAAATTTTGCAACCCTTGAAGCAAGCACATCTGATCATGATTTCACACTTCACACAATTTTTTATCAAGGCAGTTTCTGTTATTATGAATCAGTGTCTTCATTTTCAGACATCATGCTTGATGGAATAACAAGTTGCCCCTGCTGGCAATTTCTCAGGTGCATCAGAACTCCTTGAGAACTCTTCTGCAGAACAATTATGAGATTACATGGCCCACAGCCTTATAAACATAGGCCCATGTAAAACGGACTGTGTTGTATTTGATTGTATGGCCTGTTGGCAAACTAACCTCAACTTAATTGCAAGGCAAAACTATCAAGTTCCACAGTAAGATCTAATTTCTGAACAGAGCATAGCAAAAGAGAGCTAGATTTGTGTATTAAGACAATTCTTTGCACTATGCCTTCTGTTAAGTTGGGGAAAAGAGAGGCTGAACCAGAGCATGAGTGCAACAATACTTTATTATAACAATAAAGGGCTGACCGTGCTTGCCACGCCTGGAACTGGCTCGCAGCGATCAGCAACTGGTCGGACCCCGCAGCCTGCTTTTATAGCTGGCTGCTGGGGAGAACCAACCAATGGGTAAAGGGGAGAACGCCCCCGCAAAGTGAATGGACCTGAGTGAGAACTCCTAGAGTCCTCAGGACATAACACCTTCATTGCAAATCCCACACACACCAAAGACAAATAAAAACCAGACCACAGATTTTGAGGATTTTTGTTCAATCAGGGTTGACAACAATATAATTAAAAGGATTTTAGCCTAACTGTGGATAGAAAGAAAAACTGTAACAAAAAAAGCTAACTTCAAGTCCCAGGCAATGTAAAATGATTGTGATATCCAATCCTTTAGCAGTTCAGAATTTCAGTTTGCCTCCTGACAATTACATGAATATATGAACTACATTCCGAGTCACCAGATGAATTCAATCAGGGCCAGGCAAATATCGCATACATAATCTATTAGTTTACCTAAAGGAACTGAAGCATTGAATTCAAACAAAATGAAGTCATTAATAATAATAATGATAAAAAGAAATGTATAAGGCAATATTAAAAAAACCCACAATTTTCTCATATTTGTAAGAAAAAAAATCATTACCAATTGCAACCTATTCTCCCATCTGACTATATAAACATATATTTAGAACTTTGCGTTTGATCAGATAGCCATTCTAAGGTAGAATTATGAAGAAAGAAAACAGATTTTAGATGCATAGGAAGAATAAATGCTTGTCTTAGAAAAAGCAATCATAGGTTACAAAAGAGGGGCAAAAATTTATACCAACTTGAAAACTTGGCATAATACAATATAAGAATTACCATTGGAATGTATCTGTGAGACTTGTAATCACTATTAAATTTAGGAACTGTCTGAATGGGGGAGAATATAATTTTAGTTCACCCTGACACCATCTACATCTGTGAACTACACTTAATACTTGGAAATTGTGAGGTAGAACTAGAGAGGAAATTTGGTCGATAAGCTAACTCTACCTTATTATAAGGTTATATTAATAGAATCTTGCATGTCTGAAAGTACATTAAAGGAGAATATGTGCAACTCAGGTTTGAAATGAGGGGTCCTTAGTGCTCTCTGAACATGATTGTTTTCTTCTAGATGTTTCATTACCGAAACTAGGCAATATATTAGTGTTTGGGTAATGAAACATATGCAAGAAAATAACCAAGCTCAGAGAGCATCAAGGATTCCTTAAAGTACATTTCTCCCCTCTCATTCCTGTTGCCTTTACAGTCTAAGAAACTAGGAAGGCTCCTTCTGAGTCACTTGCTCTGCCTACCTTCTGCTGCAAGATGCTTTTTATCTGACTGTTCCCTTGGCTGCATCTCTTCACCCTGCCTTTCAATGTCATTTCCAAATCAAAAAGAGGGGAACAGACCATAGTCAACCCTCAGTCAAATTTAGGCCAGAATCAGTATCCATCCACCCATATAGACACCACATTGGTGTCACCAATAGACTGAATATATGAAGGCAAAGAGGAAACAAGTATATATGTACCAGTTCTGGCTTTTGGGTACTAGTTGAGTAAGGGTGGGCTAGCTTCAGCTTCCAGTATAATGCTCTTTATTAGAAACAAAGTTTGTTGACTTTGAAGCAGGTTATATAGCCTTTAGTTACTAATGAATAACTAAATTATAAAATGCTGTGATATTCATAACTTGTAATATGAAAGATAATAAAAACCATGTGACCACATTAATAAAACCAAATTAAAAGCTCATACTATTGTACTAGTGGCATGCAAAACACAGAAGTCTATTTCCCAAAGCGTGAAAGAAAGGCAAGTCTTAACAGCTTTCTATAAAATAACTAAAATGGGGCCATTTGAATCACCCCCTTGTTCCATTAGGTCAGAATAGTAATTGGAAACTGTTTCAGGCACCACCACCTTCTCTTTCTGTACTAGTGATAGGCTGGACAGGGTCAACTTGGAAGAGATAGTCCTGTAGATATCCTATTTCCATACCCTGTAAGCTAAACAGGCTAGTGCCAGTTTGCCAATATGGCTAATGCCATATTGTATTCAGAAACTCACTGGAAGCCACTGCAGTTCCTATATATAAGCACAACATTACAGAACCATCCCTCTGCTCTCAGCAGTCTATTATTTTCTATATTAACCGCAATATCAAAAGTCTTCAAGGGCAGATTCAAGAACAACACATTGCAGTAATCCAATCTAGAGCCTGACAGTTACCAGAGTTTCTCTCTAGAAGGTCGTAACTAGTACACCACTTGAAAGTGGGCAAAAATATCCATCAAACTGTGGGCACACCAATGTGAATTTGGATGGGCTTGATTAATCCCTAGTATATTCTCAAGGAAACAATTGTATGGTTTTGGGTTCATCTAATTATAGCTAAACAGTGTAATGAAGTACTACATAAAGGAGACATTAGTGATTGGTTAATAACTAGAAAACTGTATCTGATTCAAAAAGACCTAGTGAAAGCGACATCACCAGGAAAATATAGGCCAATAAAATGCTTGCCTATGTTTAAATTACAGACATAATAGATGACAACATCCAAGATTATTTTGAAAATAATAAACATCCTTCCAGTAGAACAGAAAGGATATAAAAGAAAAAGTATAGGTATGAAAGATCAACTGCTGATTGATAAAATGATTCTGTAGAACTGCAAAAACTGAAGAACCAATTTACATTATGGTCTGAACTGATTATAAAAAGGGAGTTGATTCATTATCATACAATTGGATCTTCAATGTTTGGAAACAACTGGTGTCAGTAAAACCATTACAATGTTCGTAGAAAAATAGTGAAGCAGTAGAAGACAGAATTGATGGTGGGAAATGAAAAATTTGGAGTTGTCAATATTAGAAGAGGCATCTTCCAGGGTGATTCATTGTCACCCTTATTATTTGCCATTGCCACAAGTCTACTCACAGTGATTTCAAAGAAAACAAATCTTGGCTACCAGGCAGCAAAAATGCTAATAATATCTCATATTTGCTTTATGTGGGTGATCTGAAGCTTTATGGAAAATTAGCAATCAAAATCTAGTAATTGACAAAGTCTGTAAAATTTTTTAACATAGGCATAGCGATGGAATTTGGCCTAAAGAAATGTGCTACAATAGCAAAAAAGTAAGTTAAATCATGAACTGAAATGCCGAATAGCCAAACCATCAGGATCCATTAGGATGAAGCAAACAAATATCTGGGCATTTTAAAGGTAAATAACATCAAGAATGGACAAGTTAAAAATGTGATTAATAAAGAAGACTTCCAAAGAGTGAGAAAATTGCTATTGAAAAAAATAAAGTGAAAACACCATTAGGTATGATTTAATGCTTATTTTTTCAGGGACAGTCAACATCAGAGAAAGATACTTAACCCTGTTGAGGGTCATTGTCATTGTCTTCTGAAGTATTTGAGAACCTGCATTTTGGCAATGGCATTTTCTTTTATAATGCTGATGCTTTTTATATTATTACTCAGCATCAGCATATACTATACGCACTGGCTGCTCCTGTTTCCCGAAGACCGGAAAAATGAGTAAAAGCTGGAGAAAACCACCATTCTAATTGATCAAAACATCTGATACTGTAGGGGGTCTTTTGTTTAGGATATTTAAACCTTTAAACCTTCTACAATCTAGGCAGAATTCTGACAGGAATAAATTGTTCCATTTGTTAAATTGAAGACTTTCATAAATCTGAATGTGCATTTCTGAGTTTCTCTTTGGTCATGTCTGCTGCTTTTGCCCAATGATCCCTGAATCATTTGGGATTACCTGAAGCCCCAGCTTTGAGAATCTCAGAATTTCTAGAAACCCCTTTTTTGCTAATACTACAGCTATTAGGACCTCTAGTCTCTTTTGCAGAAAACAGCTGCAACTAATAGACTATCTCAGCTTCTGTAGTTTAAGCCCCACTGCCTCAAACTTATTATAAGAGATACCAGGAGGCACTGAGTCATCTCAGACATTTATAGAATGAGGATACTGTAGGAGCTTGACACACCCTCATTAACTTAAGAGACAACAGTGGGATTCCAGTTACTGCCTGAGAATTAACACAGTGGATTTTTTCATTCAAGGAGTACCTTGCAAGTCAGTGTTCGGTGCTATCCAAAATAACTGCATTCAAGCTACAGGGAAAGAATCAGTGGTGCTACCACTAAAACATGGCCAGTGTGGGGTCCTTGGTGCTTTCTGGTGGTTTTCTTGCAGATGTTTCATTATCAAGTGAGGTAACATCATTGGCTCTAGGGCCTGATGATGTTGTGTAGCTTGGTAATGAAATTTCTGCAAGAAAGCTACCAAGCTCACAGAGAACTGAGGACCCCAATTCAATCCTTGGCTACAGATACTCTCTTTTATCCATGGCCAATGAGTTTTGGGTAGAATGTAGTAGTGGCTGTGCAAAATAGGAAGTCTGTGCTTTGGAGAGCATATGAGAAGACAAATTTAGAGCTTGGGCATTTGCAAAACTGCTGAAAGGAAAATAGGAAATGGTGCTAATAGCAAGGAAATATTTTTTCTTCTGTTTTGTTCAGCTGAATGCTAAATGTGGTTCATAAATTTGAGTGTGGGATATAATGGGGGGAAAGCTCAGAAAGAGAGTCTCGGAAAACTGGTATGCTTAACTCTTTGCCATAGCTACTGTCAGCAGGATGTGAAAATATATTTCAGTAACCAAGAGAACAATAAAGCTTTAGAAATAGAAACTCTAGACTTTGCAGAACAAAATTATGGGTGAAAGATGATTCAAGCAGAGTCACAAAGTCAGACATGCCTGAAAGTGGAAATTGACAAAAAGTAACCTTATGTCTCATTCTGTGCATGAACACAAACAGATGAGGGGAAAAGATGATTTTTCAATGAATCATTTATAAACTGAAGTAAGTTCTAATATATGTTATCTGGGTCATAATCCAGTTTTATACTTAAATCCTTACCATTTTTTTAAAAAATATGTAGCTTGTGCCCTTTTAACTATACAAATTTAAAATATCATAAATGCTTCTAAATCATCAAAGATTTCTAAAGCAACTTATGACTATCATTTCTTTCACACTGAATCCATCACCACTGGCTCTCTGGTGTGATGTCCTTCACTCAGTGGTGATATTATACCAATTCAGACAGGTCGGGGTGAATCCCTTGCTCCGAAGATCAGCTGGCAGTGAACTGGTTCGCTGCGACGAGCATGTGGGGCCACCCACCCATCCCTGCTCTTTCCTGTGCTTCACTTCCTTTGTTTAGAGCATAGCTGATTCGTGCTGCAGAATGGTTTCTGTGCCTCAGCTGTTTTATTCACAGGGACTCCTGTAGAAGGTAAGTGTTATGTCGGGTAGATCGGTTCGCATTGAGAGGCGAGACTCGGGAGTGAACATTCAGCTCTTTATTGTGAGTGTAGGAATGGAACAGAATAGGCTTGCGAGCCGCTTGGCTTTATACAGCTGGCCGGCGGTTCGGCGGCCAATGGCAGCACTTTGAATCTCCCGCGATCGGCTCGGCCAATCGCGGTAGATTCTTAGCGCTCCAATCACAGGAGTTCAGTCAGCCAATCACGTTGCGGTCCGGGTGGACCAATCGGAATGCGAGTCTTCAAGAATGTTAATACAGAACACCCCTCCCCTCATGGTTTCGTCCGACGCAGCGTGGTGACGTAGTCGCGCAGGTAGGCGGGGCTCCGTACCTGCCTGGTTGACCTGCGTGGCTCAGTCTGTGTGTGATTTGTCGGCCGGTTCAGACGGGCTCCGCATCGCTCTCAACCCTTCTGATGGAACCGCCTGGAAGGGTGAGCTGGGCCTGTCGCCGCAGCTCCCGCCCGGACTACCTGGGTCGGTCGAGCTGCAGTTCCTGTTGCTCCCGCCTGGTCTTTCTGGGCTGGTTGAGCTGGCTTGGCTGTACCTTCCAGGTGAAGCTCCCGTCTGCGACAGCTCGAGGTCTGCTGGTGAGTATGGTTGGTTTATTTGGACGTTGCTATCTTTTGGTGGGGGGTGTTCGGCTTGCGTTTTGGGGTGTCCCGCTGGCGTTTCCGGCCTTTTGTCGTTTCCCTGCTTGGTTGTTGTGGCTCCCCCTCCCTCTCTGCTTTCTGTGGTTGTTGTTGTCGAGGCGTCGGGGGTGTTGGCGGCTAGCCTAGACCGTAGCTGGTCGATGTGCCGCTTCCAGCTTCTTCCATCCATGGTTTGGAGTCTGTATGACCAGGGGCCGGTTACCTGTGTTATTTGTGCGGGTACCCAGAGTGGGTCTCCCGTGAAGTTCTTTGCGTAGACTGTGTCCCCGATGTTGAATGCCCGGTGCCGGCTGGAGGAATCTGGGGGTTTCTCCGGGTTGTAGGTGGGGTGTAGCCAGTCCAGCGGGGACCTCAATTTCCTGCCCATCAGTAGTTCTGCTGGGCTTTTGTTTGTGGTCGTGCTGGGCGTAATATGCTGTATGAGTAGCATTCTGTTTATCTTTTCTTGAATGTCGCCGGTTTCAATTTTCTGGATGGTTTTCTTTGTGTATTGGACCATCCATTCCACCCGTCCATTCGCAGCCAGGTGAGCCGTCGAGGTTAGGGCGTGTCTGATGCCCTGCTCGGCCAGGTATCTTTCAAATGCCAGTGCCGTGAACTGCGGGCCGTTATCCGACACTAAGACATCTGGCAACCCATGTGTCGCAAAGAGTCTGTTAAGCTTATCGATGACCGCTTCTGTTGTTGTTGTCCTCATGGTGCTTACCTCCAGCCAGTTGGAGTAGGCGTCCACGGTGATGAGGAATGTATGCCCCTTGGTCGGCCCGGCGAAGTCTATGTGTATTCGCGACCACGGTCCTCTGGGGGTTTCCCATTCCAGGACTGGAGCGGCGGGGGGGTGGATCTCGTCTCTTTGCACCTGTTGCACCCGGCGACCCATGTCTCGATTTGCTTGTCCATCCCTGGCCACCAAGCGTAACTTCTGGCCAGGGCTCTCATCTTGACCACGCCCGGGTGCCCCTCGTGTAGCATTTCCAGTACCCTTTTCTGTAGTGTCTCTGGTATAACTACCCAGTCTCCCCAGAGTATGCACCCTTTTTGTGTGAACAGCTCGGTTTGCCGGTTCCTGAAGGCTTTGAACTGTTCGCTGCCCTCATTTTCCGGCCACCCCCGCTCTACCCAGCTCAATACCCGCGCCAGCTGTTTGTCTTTATTTGTTTCTTGGGCAATGTCTGGCGCGGTTAAGAGCGGGCTGGGTAGAGTCTCTATTTGCAGGGTCGTTGTCGTGGGTGCTGGGTTGTCGTCTAAGTCTGGTAGGGGGGTCTGCGTGCGGGATATTCTTGCCGGGTCAGTGTGACAGTTCATATGAGTAAGCGGCAAGGAACTCGGACCACCTTGTCATCTGGGGTGACAGGATGTTTGGGGTGGCCTTGTTCCCTGCCAGTATTCCGAGTAAGGGTTTGTGGTCCGTAATGATTGAAAAGGTCCTACCATAAAGGTACTCGTGGAACCTTTTCACTCCGGAGACGATGGCGAGGGCTTCTTTGTCCAGCTGGCTGTAATTTCTCTCCGGTCTGGTCAGTGTTCTCGAGAAGAAGGCGATGGGTGCTTCCTTCCCGTTGGGTAGGGTATGACTGAGGACTGCTCCGATGCCTAAGGGCGACGCGTCGCATGTTACCGTTAGTGGCAGGGTCTCGCTATACTGGATCAGGACTGCGTCTGATGTTAGCAGGTTTTTTGTCTGTTGGAATGCAGTCTCCTCCCGGTTCCCCCAGGTCCAGGTGGCTGCTTTATCGAGTAGCCGGTGCAGGGGTTCCGCCACAGTCGCCTTCTCGGGTAGGAAAACATTGTAAAAGTTAAGCAGTCCCAAGAACACCTGTAGTTCCGCCTTGTTTGTCAGTGTGGGGGCTTCCTTGATGGCTCTGAGTTTCTTTCCGGTTGGGTGGATTCCGTGCTGGTCTAGGAGGTACCCCAGGAATTCGACCCTCTCGGTGTAGAGTTGGCATTTGTTTTTTTTTTTACTTTAAGGCCGGTGTCTTTGAATTTTTTCAGCACCGCCCTTAAACGGGTTTCCAATTGTTCCTTGTTGGCGGCTGGGACCAGCATGTCATCAAAGTAGGGGACCACTCCTTTTATTCCCTGGAGGAGTCTTTCCATGAGGCTTTGGAAGACTCCTGGGGTGACGCTGACTCCGAATTGGAGTCAGTTGCATCGGAAGGCCCCCCGGTGTGTGACAATCATTTGCGCTTCGGCTGTCTCGGCATCGACCGGCAGTTGCTGGTAGGCTTGCACCAGGTCGAGTTTTGTGAAGACCCGGCCTCCCCCCAGTGAGTGCAGAAGGTGCTGTACTACTGGGACGGGGTAGGCGCTTTGCTGTAGCGCGTGGTTGAGGGTGGCCTTATAGTCACTGCAGATTCTTATGGAGCCATCAGGTTTGATGGGGGTGACTATGGGCGTCTCCCAGCGGGCATGGTCAATTGGCTCTAAAACCCTTTGCGCGACGAGCTTGTCTAGTTGCTCGTCGATTTTTGGTTTGAGCGCGAATGGCACTCGCCGCAGTTTGAGGCAGATCAGGGCGACGTTAGGGTTAAGGTTGAAAGAGATAGGGGCCCCTCGGTACTTGCCTAGAGAGTCATCGAAGACCTCCTGGAAGTCCCTCACGAGAGTCGCTTCCCAGTCAGCCTCATCTGTGTGGTGGATGCCCATCACTTCTATTCCCAGCGGGGAGAACCATTGCAGGCCGAGCAAGCTGGGGCGGTCTTTGTCTATGACTGTGAGTGGCAATACCTCGGTGTGGTTTTTGAAGGTGACTTTAAAGTGTCCGATGCCGGCCACAGGGATGCGGTTTCCCTGGTAGTCCTTCAGGATTAGTTTTTGGTCGTCTAGCTCGTGGCAGCAGATGGTTGGCACTAGGCGCTTGATTGTGCACCAAGAGACCATGGAGAGGTAGGACCCGGAGTCCACTTCCATCTCGCACGGCTGGTCTTCGATGCTCACCTCCACGTGTACTTTTTGGGCGTCCATGGTCGATGAGTGGCCGATGACGACCGTCTGGTGGGTTTCTTCGCGCCGCTGTGCTTCGCTGAGTCATCTGTTGCGGCCGTCGCGGCTCCATCGGCTCTCGGTTTGGCGGTCTCGGTTTCTGGGGGGGGTGCCATCTCGTTGTCGGGGGCTGCTGCCTCGTCGTTGTGGGCTGTAGTTTTTCTTGTTCCGGCACACCTTGGCGATGTGCCCCCACTTCTCGCAATGCCAGCAGATGGCGTTGAGGAAACGGCATTCAGAGCGGGGGTGGTCGCCGCCGCAGCCGGCGCGGTGGAATCCCGACTTACGTCCCCTCCGGTCACGCCGGCCACACTCAGCCTGTAGCCGGTGGATCTCCTCTTCCTCGTCATCGGTGTCGGATTGGGGGTCGATGTCGCCGTGATGTGTGGTTGTTTCTCGGCGGCTGGCTTCTCCGGGCCTTGCTGGTGCCAGGGTCGCTTCGTTGCTTGGCGGTCGTTCAGTTGTGTTTGCCTGCCGCATCCGGGCTGCCGATTGTCGGGTGGCCTCGGCTGCAGTTGCCTCGGCGAGGGCATCGGCGAGGGAGATGTCACCCTTGGCCATCAGCCGGCTCTGCAGTACGGGGTCTCTGAGTCCAAGGATGACTCGGTCACTTAACGCCTCGTCCAGGTCGGCAAACCCGCATAGACCCCCTAGGTTCCTTAGCTGGGCCACAAAATCGCCTATGGTTTCGCTCTCACGCTGATCTCGCCGGTAGAAGTCATGCCTACGGATGAGTATGGGCACGGCAGGGGCATAATGGCAGCGCAAGATGGGCTCGAGGTCAGCCCAGTCCATTTCTTTTACGTCGGCGGGCTTTGCCAATGCCTTGGCCATCTTGAATACCACGGGGCCACAGTGCGTCAGGAACACGGCCCGTTTTTTCTGCCTGTTGGCATCCTTGAGATTGCTGCATTCCAGGAACATCTGGAAGCGATCGGTGTACGATTCCCAGTCCTCGGTGGCTGGGTCGAATGGAGCGGGTGGCGGGGTGCTGCTGGCCATCTTGTGGGTTGTTGCACGCCGTTTGCCACATGCTGGTTGGTTCCTCGCCTCACAATCCCACCTTCGTCGCCAGTGTTATGTCGGGTAGATCGGTTCGCATTGAGAGGCGAGATGCGGGAGTGAACATTCAGCTCTTTATTGTGAGTGTAGGAGTGGAACAGAATAGGCTTGCGGGCCGCTTGGCTTTATACAGCCAGCTGGCTGCTCGGCGGCCAATGGCAGCGCTTTGAATCTCCCGCGATCGGCTCGGCCAATCGCGGTAGATTCTTAGCGCTCCAATCACAGGAGTTCAGTCAGCCAATCGCGTTGCGGTCCGGGTGGACCAATCGGAATGCGAGTCTTCAAGAATGTTAATACAGAACAGTAAGTATTAGAGATTTTCTAAATGCGGAGCATTTATAACTGATTGTTATACCGGTGGAATCCCATCCCTGCCTTCACTACTCAGAGCTTTCTGAGGAAGGAGATCATTTCCCACAATGTCAGAAAGGGCACTCAGGAGCAATTACAAAGGCAATTCTTTGTGTCTCACCATTCCTTAATAAGACCAGGGAGTTCCTCAGGATGACCAGCCCTGGCTACTGGAAAGTCACACCACTGCATTCTATAGATGTCTGAGAGAAGATGATTTAAATATTGTTAAGACAAACTATTTTTCCAGACAAATACCCAATTAACTTCTTCACTGAAGCCATTTTCTCTCATTACCTCTATCTGATTCCCCTTGATTCTGTAACCTAGAGGTGTTTGTAGACTTCTTCTAGACTGTGATTAAGACAAGCTTGTTTGAACAGTTAAAACTGAGCTGTAATCAGAGCTTCTGCTATTATGATACAAAAATACCTTACTCCACTGAAGGCAGCATTTGAAGCTGGTAGAAAAATGTTCAATTTTTAACCTTGACAGAATATCAAGCCCAGAGTAAGAGATGATATAATTGGAACAAATTAGGTGTTTCTGGTCATATGTGTAAAAATGAATTTGACAAATGGCATTTTAGTTGCTGAAAGCTTCCTAGACACAAGGTAGAAAAGAGCTTAAGATTTTCATTTTGAAAAGAATGAAACAATGAACTTTAAATTATTAACTGCTATTCTGAGGTTGTAGTATAGTTTATTCTAGAATATAAATGTCTGAATCAGATTACAGGATTCAGTTACTGACAACAATTGACATTTTCTCAAATTATTATTACAAGAACAAGTAATGAGATAGAAATATCCAACTTTTGTTCTTTATTTTTTATAAAAATTTGTGTTTTTTTTAAATGGAATTATCTCTTTTTTTTCTCTTGCTGTTTTGGCATCACTGGGAAATCTAGTAATAGAGGAAAATTTATGTGCAGTAACCTCTTTAGAATACCCATTGCAGAGTATTTGGGGTATTGCTTTCTTCTGGCACATTTTCTTACAGAAATCTCTTTCTGTTTGTTGAGAAAAAGCAGCTGGCATATTTGCAACATACAGATCACAGCACTATAGAGTGCAGTTTTTCAACCTCTCACTCAATTTACAACAGCTGTAACAATTCAACTAAGCTAACACTGAATGTTAAATTATTGCAGGAGATGGTGGCTGCTTTGTTGCAGCTTTTCTTGTTTCTCAGACCTAAGTATTTATTTAAAGCAACATGTTTTTTTTATCCCCAAGTATATAAAACTGATGTTTCAGGCTTATTGCCTATTGTATTAATAAACAATTAACAATGATGTAATTTCAAGAAATGTCTATCATTTGGCCCCAGAATTGAAAAGATTGAAATGTACAGAAGGGTTATTAGGTTACAGTGCATCAAAATTGTCCTGCCTCAGGTATCCAGTCAGACTTTATGGAGTGAAAATTAGGAGTTTGATAGTTGCAAAGAATCTCTAAAACCTTCATTACCTTATTGAACTTTTATTTCCTTCACTCAACTCTTATTGATGATACTAATTTGATGTTGTTTTAGCTTATCCTGTGCATACAATCCCAGTTAGTCAGAAATTGTTGCATATATCACCCCCATTCAGCATTAAAGGTCCAGAACTGACCATTTAGTTTCCTACTTCCCATCTCTATTCTGCTGCTATTATATATCTAAAAGGGAAAAGGCTGGAATAACCAAAAACAACTCTCTTTGGGCCTGTCCATGCCAACCACTCACAACCTTTTTACTAGAGGTTCTAAAACTTTCCTTGATATAGATAGATATAGACTGGGTAAATTTTTGTTGTTATCTCTCTCTGAATTAGTTAGCTGATATGAGTTAATGCAAACTACATGAGAAATTACCCACAGTAATTTTCCAACCATGATCATATAAGGAATGTGCTGGTATCCCATGGCTACGTGGTCAATCAACACTATTGCTAAGGAACATGGAAGCCCATTATGTTTCTCTCATTCCAAAACATCCAAATATGCCAATTGCAATGTTCTCTGAATTACTATACTTCTAGGTAGTTGTCTACCGATTGTAACCATATTTTCCTCCTGATTCAGTTCTAATAGGGCTACTGTATATGGGCCCCCAAAGCTTGGTTCATATCTTGCTAGAAGCAGACGGATGCAGGAAAACTGCTTTAACACTTTGCTCCATACATTTTAGTAGAAAGCTTGCTTCTCCATATCACTGTCTGAATGAGAGATCATTACCTGAGGGCACTTTCCTTTTTCCAGGCTACTTCTTCATGATTCTTATATTCAGCTTTGGATAAAACCAATCATCAGAAAAGAAGGAAGATTTTTACAAAATGGGAGGGAGGATTCACTCCCACTACCCATTTTAGCTTCATTGTTGATCAGTTCTGACATTTTGTGACCCTACAGACATCATTTTGCCAGGATTATCAATATAGTAGCTTATTCTTTGTGGGCCTTTGATTTTTTTCCCAAGCCTTAGGATCTTCTTATGTGTCCAAAATACTTAACTTCTACTTTTATGTATTCATTTGTTTGTTTCTACCAGTTATTTAATCATCAGAAACCAACCATATTCTGGGAGGCTTCTAGAAATTAAGCCATAAAAATAAGATATAAATCCAAAATTAAATTAAAATTGAAATAAAACATTAAAGTTGCACATTAAAATTAAATACTTTATTTCATCTTCCATTGAGCATTCTGCTTTATTTCATCTAGAATTTGATTACTTTTCATATGTTTACTCAACAAACTTTTCCAACACCACAACTCAAAGACATTTTCTTTGTTCAGCTTTTTTGATGATTCAGTCTTCATAATCATGTTATAGCTGGTGAAACCATGGCCTTGACAATACTGCATGTACCTTTGTTGTCTGGGTGACATCTCTGAACGTTAATATTTTGTCTAGTCATATCACAGTCTTTTTCCTATATAGATGCCATTTTATTTCATTTGTGAATCTTTGAGCCTAGAAAAATACAGCCCATTACTACTTCATGTTATTCTCCATCTATTTTTGTGGTGTGAATCTTAGTATCTTGGTTTTAAAAATCTGAGCAGTAGACTTTAGCACCGATTCCTTTAACCTTCAGCAAGGAATTCTTTAAGCCTTTCTTTCTCCAAGGGCAGCAAAATGCTACCATCAACCACCATAAGGTTGTTCATGCTTCTCCTTATAATTTTAATTCCAATCTATATTTCATTGATGTCAGAGTATATTCATGAATTGGAATAGAGCATGGTAACAAAGTCAGCCAATGAATAGGCATAGCAACTTAGTCAGCCAATGAGGACTGTTTGGAAACTGAAACTAGAAATAGTCTAGACATGGCCCTGCAGCTCTGAAGCTATGTTAAGCTCTCAGTCTATCTATTAAAGATGAAACTGCTTCTCTCCTCTGCTGTGTAACTAGCTTACTTGCTTGTTGCTTGCTTGCTTGCTGAAGACTGGAGCTCTGCTCTGAACCTGTAATATGTCTGCTTCTGTTTGAGTTTGCTCCATGTTGGAGAAACACCTCAGCTGGGATTTCATCAGCTCCTAATGAAATTGTTGTCAGCAATATATTCTAGAGACCAGTATGGTATTACAGTTTAAACATATCATTCATTTTGAAATATTTTTGGACATGTTTTCAGCATATCTGCATCATCTATTTTTTATCCAATAGGATTCTTTCCTTCTTTATCGATTTAAAGATTTGTACCCATCTTTGCATAAAGATATTTCTTAATTTCTTTAAATTTTCTACACACACACACACACACACACACACACACACACACATATACACAAAAATTTTATTAAAGAAATTTTTTTGGAGAGTAAAACAATACAAATTTTAACTTAAAGATACAAGAAATAATAATAGAATAATTCAAAAGTGAAAAAGACATACAGTGGTACCGAGCTTCCGGGTTGCCAGGCTTCGGCGACAGCAGGGATTCGCGTCTCTCCGCGATCCCTGCTGTGCTAGCCGTCTTGGTGCCTCCGATCCTGACGGATCTGGAGGATAAGGCTGCCCTGTAGAGGCAGCCGAAGATAGGGAGGATCTGGGAAAGGGTTTGGGGGGTGTCGCAGACCCCCTCCCCACCCAGCTTAACCTCCTTTTCTCAAGGCGGTGGAGCGGCAGTCAGCAATGGCCGCCACAAAGAAGCCGGCAGCTGGAAAAGATTGTGCTGGAGGAAGAAGGAGAAAGAAGATTCAGAAGTGAAAGTGTTGGCTGAGCCGGGAAAATAACAACCTCTAAAACCCTGGAACGGAATTGTTTATTGCCTGAAAGATACATTGTATCCCTAAGAAGAGAAAAGCGGCAGAGAAAGCTGTCAAGGGAAAACTTTTTTTCTATTCACTCTCCCACCCCATAGAAATAGCAGATGCAGAACTGGAAAATATATTTGAGCACCGAAGGTATTTTAACTTGAAAATTACGAGAGAAAGGACTTTGGACTTAACAACTTCAGAAATTGGAAAACCTGTATTTGAGGTATGGATTTCTGAGCATTTAAAGGAAAATTGCTGCTGTAAGCGGGGGGAGAGGAAAAAAATTTTTTTTGGAGCAGAGCTTGAAAAAGGAGGAGATTGCCTAGAACTTCAAAGAAAGATACACTTTAATGGGAACTTTTTGATTAATCAGTAACCCCAGAAAGAGAAAGAGAAGAAGGAAAAAAAAGTATTGAAAGAAATAGTTTATTTGGATCTTTTAGTGACTTTGGAATTTTTTTGGAATTACTCTTGATTAAAAATATTTGGGTGGTTTTTGAAGAAGTTTTTCTCTTCATGATGGCATTGCTTTTGGATGAACTAAAAACTCAATATCAAAAATATAAGAAAGAAGAGCAAGATGGGAAAGATACTTTGGGCACTCTTTTTTGATTTTTAGAAATGGCGGTATGCACTTATGAAAAATTGATTACGTAGCAGGATGACTGGAACAAAGAAGAAGAAGAAGCCATCTTGGATGAGCAATGGGTTCTCTTTGGGGAGGAGGAAGAAAAGGAAAAGAAAAAGGGGATTTTAAGGTCTGAGAAAACAATCCAAAAAGAGAAAAATGAGATGAAAGGTGGATACAAGGTTAGAAAACAACAGAAAGGGGGTAAGCAGAAGAAGAAAAGGGAGGAGGAGAGACAATGGGGTGAAAAAGGCAAGGAGAAAAATAAACAAGAGAGAAAGGAGGGGATGAAAAACCTTAATGGTGGGAAGCATTGTACAATGGGTAAATTTAATTGAAAAAGGGATCCTGGAAGGTACATAAAAGTGTGTTTTTATATGTGTATTTAGAGTTAAATGTGTATTAGTATATATGATCAGCTTTTTTATGGTATCTATGGTGGGTTATATGCTTTTATTTTGTAATCGTAGTGTAGTTGCTTTTCTTATAAAATTTATTGTGTAATTTTAGAACGTACTAACCAGAATCCCAATATAATGTAAGTGTTATATTAAGCATTATTAAGTTAGGGAAAAGAGTCAAAGGCGTTACTCCAATTAGTGTACAGGAGAAGTATATTTAAAGAGAAAAGATGAATGGATAACTGGAAAAGAACAGACAAAGAATACGTTTTATGAACTGTATTGAGATAAGATAAACAAAATAAAAACTAAGAAAGATAAAAAAGGGAATAAGCTATATAGAAAACTGAAAATGGTAATAAGATATGGAATGATATATAAAGTAAATATGATTTTTGAATTTGTGTCTGTGCGAAGAGTTTTAACCCGGGATTAAGTAGCTTTCAGAAATGATGTTTTTTATGTTTTATGTCATGTATGTTTGTGTATTGTTTTTTGAAAGGCAAAAATTTTGATTAGTAAGAAATATAATCTGGACAATAGAATGAAAAGGAGAAATTGGGATAAGATATGAAGTTGAGCAGAGAACGTAAATATACATATTACATTTGGTATGTCCTACTGGTTTTTCCAGAAAGATCTTTTATGTTATTATGCCTTGATTGTCTGTATGTTCTGTAAAGTTAATAAAATTTGTTTTTTTTTAAAAAAAGACATACAGTGGTACCGTGGTACTTCATTGCTTCAAAACTCATTGAATTTGGTATTCAACACATTTTGATGTAAAATGTTGTCCTCATTGTTTGTTTGGTACTTGATGAGCTGCATTATTAAGAGGGGGATGGCTGTGGAAAATGGATAGAAACTTGGTCATGCTGGGAAGGCCACTTCAAAAGGAAGCAGTGGCTAGCCTCAGAGGATAGATAGGAAAGCAGCCATGCTGGGAAGGTCGCTGATATAGGAAAGGGGACAGAAAGGAAGTCCTTCCCAGCTGAAACAAAGGGTCACATGGTAAATAATATGATTTATTTGGTACTCATCATTTCTAGTACTCATTGTACCTCCTGGAACAATTAATAGTGATTACTGAGATACCACTGTAAAGAAAAAGCAATAGAAAAGAACAAGAAAATAAAAATAATAAGTATCTTCTGATCTTCTTAAAAAGCAGTTATAAGTCCTCGGTACTCTCTAAACTTGGTTGTTTCTTGCTAATATTTCACTACCCAACTGGGTAACATTTTCAGTGCTAGTAAGTGAGAAGTTTACCCCTTATTTATATTTAGTAGCTTGCCCTACCAATGTTGGTAGAAGTCTGGTTTCCTCCTTCATAGTTCCTTGATTAGGATAGTGTTTTCTGCTTCATTGTTTGTCTTATCTGCTTATCTAGGTGTTGGTGGCTGGAGAGGATATGGAGCTACCTATATTCTCTTCTATTGGAAGTTATAAATGTATTTATATTTTAGCCCCCTCTAGATACATCAAAATTCTCTGCTTTCCATAATCTTCCCTTTCTAGCAGATAAAGTTTGGTTTTGGTGTTCTGTTGACTAAAATGTTGCAAATCACAGCAGAACTTTTGCTTTCTCTGCATCTGTAGTTGGATTGTAAACTTGGATCACTTTAACATTGCTTTATTTGCCTTGGACTCAAAACTGAGATCATTCTATCATTTGGGGACTTATGTCCCAGTACTAACTTTAATATCCTTTTGTTAATAATGATGGCTACTCCATTTTTAATGTTTGTCTTGTCCATATAATAGAAGATCTGATGCTCTTCCATTCCATTCCAGTACATTTCATTTCATTGAAACTCAGAATGTCAGTGTCCAAGAATAGCAAGTTTGCCTTGACTTGCAATGCTGACATTCCACTTCCAATGGTATACATATCTCTACAGCTTCAACTTTTCCTTTTGCCTCTGGGCATATCAGTAGCTTGATATCTATCGGCAGTGCTACTTTTGCTTACCCTTAGTGCTGGACACCCTCTGACCTGTAGGGTATCTGATACCACATTGCTATAAATACCTATTTGATTTTCTTGGCAGATGACAGAGTGTATTACCATGTTCTTGTTCTGCGGATTGTATCTGATCTGATCCTCCTTCTGTGATCTGCTGGTCTCAGAGTGTACATTCCCAATTCTATAAGCTGAAAAGGATATGCTAATGTCTTCAAGATTACAATCCAGAAAGGGTACACTTTGGCTGAACACTAAAAGAAACAATTGCAATCACGGGGCTTTAAAAAAACACAACTAAGATAAAAGAATATTTTATGCAAAAATATAAGCCTGAGAGTTTGGTTTAACCTGCTACAGACCCATGTGAAGTAACTCTTGAAATTAAATTGGCAACCAATGTTTTCAATGTTTTTCACAAAGAAAAAAATGGTTGGACTATTTTCTTTTCCCTTAAAAATAAAGATGATGAGGCTAAAATTGCCAGCCACAATCCTATTGTTAAAGCCTTCCTGCTTCCAAATAACAGACTTTCTCTAGCTACTGCAGTCTGGGATCCTCACCAATGAGAAGGTCTCAGTGGCAGATATCCCATTGTGAAGTTGACTCTCCTGGAGCATCTGTTCACTCACTGAAGAAGCACTGCAGGGGAAAGCAACACTTGGTAAGAGCCATGTGGCTGCTCAGCAGTGAATCCTGAAGCAAAATTACAGACACCACCCTCTAGAACATGGGGTTCCAATGTTGTTGATAATACAAAAATGGTTTCACCTTTCCTTCAGAAATCATCCATAGGGGAAAAGTTGTTTGTAACTTTCTAAATAAGTAGTTCCAGTAGTACTTATGTAGGGTAAGAGCAGCTTAACAATGGAGCCAATTATCAAGAGACATGGCTAGTCAACCTTCTTAGGAATGTGCTCAAATAGAGAGCAAACCATCTCTTATTGGTGCCTTCATTTGGGCTCCAGTGGAGAACAAAGGGTTAGACTTAGCCTTCTGTGCTTTTGTGCTAAATTTTAAAGACTTGGAATTATTTCCCTACACAGAATTACTTGAATATAATCATGAGATTTAATTTTGCACATTGCACAAAAACCTGAAATTAAACTTGTTTTAGAAGCATCAATTGCTCTCATGGACAGATGTTTAGTGGTCCATTTATAGCCGTTATCCTTCATTTCATCATACCTCACCGTAACTAGAAGTGTTTCAAGTCTACTGAGGTAGCCTTAAATTTTAAATTCCATACATTAGTAATACTGAAAAAAATCATTTGCTTTTGTCTTTTAAAAAGGTTATTTATAGGCTGCCTAGAATGTCAGAGAAAAATAGATAGATCATGTGGTCAAAAAGCATCCTTATAATAAAAGAAAGCTTTTAATGGATGATGGCTACTGGGATAACATTAATCCAGTATTAAGACTTTTACGGGAAAAAATACAAATGCAATTTGTCTTTTTAACTGTCAGATGCATTTCTGAAGCTTTAGAATCTGCAGCTTCCAGTGGCCTTTTGTCTTTCTGTCATGGCAAGAATATCTTGGACAGCTGAAAGAGATTTGTAAGTTATCTTTCTCAAAATCCATCAGCTAATTCAAGGAACCTAATTAGAACTGCCATTTTGATGAAACACACTAAGCCTCAATACAAACTAGTAGTGTTGATCACAAGACCACACAAAATGGGGCTATGATGAATATGATGTATACAAAAATTATAGACAGGTACAATTTCTGAAAACATGCATATTAACAGAGACAAAAATGAATATAAAGAAAATGAATGTATATCACTTTGTGAAAGTTAAACAGGAGATGTATCATTTTACATACACTATGAAAAATTAGTCATTTATAAGAAATATTTCACAAGGGATAAATAAAGCAGGGTTTTTTTTCCTTCTATTTTATATACTATTTGTTTTATATCTCCATGGGCAGTGGGCAGCGGTGACAGTGTTCTGACCAGGAGGGCAGGGACTAACTGCCTCCCATAAGCAGAGCCATCACCGCAGCACCTCAGCCACCTTCGCCCACTTCCTTTCATTTTGTCCCCGGTAGGACAGAGGCAGTGGAGGCGCTACAGTGATGGCGCTGCTTATGGGAGGCAGCCAGATTCATCGCTCTACTGGTCAGATCACTGCCGCTGCAGGTCACTGTGCCGCAGCTGCCACATGGATGGGAGAGTACCACGTGGCAGCTTAGCCAGCCAGCTGAGCCTGGGGATGGGGCCCAGGTAGGTAGGCCCCAGCCAGCGCCGTTGGCAGGATGGGGCCATGCCTGTGGGGAAGCCAGCCAACTGAGCCTAGGGATGGTGGGGGAGGAGCTAGTGTGACTTGCAGGCTTACCTGTGAGCAGGCAGATCAGGGCTGCTCAGTTGGGGTTAGGGTTAGTCTAACCCAGCTGGAAGGAACAGTGGAGAGGCTCATGGTGGGAGGGGAAAGGCAACCAGGGCTTGCAGAGCCTCATTCACCCAGGTCAGATCAGGCGGGGCCGCAGCAAAAGGCAGGCAGCAATGGCTGGCCTGGCAGGCAGGCAAAAGCAGGTTGCAGGCATGTCACGCACGTGCATGTTGTGCATGTTGTGCATGTGCGATAGGGATTGACTGGGCAGGGAGCGGAGAAGTGGGCAGAGAGGGGCGGGGCCCGGTTTACCGGTTCTCCAAACTACGGAGAATCATAACAACCAGTTCTACTGAACAGGTCCAAACAGGTAGAATCCCACGCCTGCTTCCCTCCCTTTCCATTAGTAAATGTATGTGGCCTGATTGTGCATTTTCAGGCAACTTCCATTGGTCCAAATCCTTTCCTCCAGCGGATCTGTCCTTCCATCTCAAGATGCCACATGGAACTTTGTCAATATTACTCTTTTAGTAATTTGCATGAAAAGTACCCACTCAACACTGTTCTTTGGATGCAACAGTTTCTTCTTTGTCCTTTGTATTCCACCCTTAATGCTGAAAACAATAGAAATCCAGGCACACCATTTCAAAGTACATGTTTTGAAATGCATTTTCCCATATATATAATTATATTCCAGTTCTACTTATATGTTCAGCCAAACAGATGTAAAAAACAAAACCAGCATCTTTTCTACAGCAGATGTTCTAGTTAAGACACCAGCACACCAGGGGTGAAAGGTACAAACTTACCAGGAAAGAATAAAGGATTCTAGCAGCAATTTAACAAGGAATAGCATAAATAGCAAGTTAAATAATTTGTAAAGAATTTCATTAGCTGTCAGTGCAAGATGCGAGGGAAGATGAAAATGTGCCTATAACTATGCACGACAGAACTGCTATTACAGAACTCACAACTCCTCCGAGATGTGCACATTTAATCCGTACTATAATCACTGTGTTACTGCCTCAGAGGTCTCAACCACAGGAACCATTGGTTAGGCATTACTGGACTGAGATCTATCACTGTGTGGGTTCAAGTAGGTGGCACATCATTTTCAAGGAGGCTTTGGAATTTCAGAATCTTCACATAATAGGAGATGAGTGAGTTTTGAATCATTAAGGAAATTATGCAAATGAGGTTTTGACATTCATGTAACATGTCTAATGATGTGCTTAACATTTAGACCAGACCTGCAAAACCTATGACTCATCAAGTTGAAAGCCTTCCCATCAGGCAGCTCACAAGAATTTCATAATCATAATGTTTTGGCCATCTGCCTCTGCTCTCAGACAATCCACAGGCCTCTGTATTTTAGAATTAGAAGCCTAACAGTGACAATTCAGTGACCTTCCTTGATAAAGACAAGGGTTTACACATTGTTTTAACCATGTACTTAACCAAGATTTGTTTAAGATTTAATAAGTCACAATAAGACAGGTTTACAGACCACAATAAGCCACAGTGAACCAAGGCATATTTTCTTAAATAGGAACCAAAGTATTCCAATTCATTCTACTATAATTACATCTGCTTAGGATTAGGTTCTTATAGCAATTTTTCACTTTTCAAAAGGTCACAGTTGAAATAATAGGAAAAATAAATCAAAAAAAGTCATCTAACTTTTTACATGAATATTGATTTCTTCCCCCATTTCCACCAATGCAGAAGTGGTATTCAGCAGGTTCTGACCAGTTCTGGAGAACCGGTAGTGGAAATTTTGAGTAGTTCAGAGAACCGGAAAATACCACTTCTGACTGGAGATTTCCCCTGCCACACCCACCAAGCCACGCCCACCAAACCGGTAGTAAAAAAATTGAATCCCACCACTGCACCAATGATAGAAGGCTTGTAGGCTAAATGTTCAGAAGTCAATCTGGTTTTTGAGATCCTTGCAGATCAAAGCTGGGCTCAAGCAACCAAGCACCTTTTACACCTGCTTGTACCTACTGCTTTTCTTGTCTGTTTGCTTGAGAAATGGGGTTTTAGAGGGATAGAGAAACCCTTAGAAAGAATCCTGTGGAGGGCTTCTACTTCTGAGCTTCTTTGCAAGGAAACCCACCTCTTATTTTAGCTCTGCAAATTGGAGGTATATTGACAATTCCACCTGTACTGTTTTGCCCTGAAATCCAGCTTGACGGAATAAGTATAAGTTATGGTTTGCTGGGGTTTAATGATACGTTTATAATCTATGAACTGTTTTGTTTTTATGGCCATTATTTCATGATACTTTAGTATTTATTCTAAAAACTGCTTTAAAAGCTTCTGAGTGAAATGAAAGAGGTATAAAATTTAAAAATAAATAATTCAGACATGCACATTGAAATCTTTATTTTCTTTCAATGGCTATGTTAATTCTTTTTCATGGTTTATATAGCTATATAGGCACAAACATAATTTATATTTGTTATCAAGGAAGTTTTAAATATAGTCTGCACAAAATATCATGGAGGTAAAATAATAATACAATTTATGCTTCCTTGCTTCTTTGAAATGGAGTTAAACCATATCCTGGAAATAGCCATGTTTGAAATCTTGGTTGAACAAGGGCTTATCAAGATGCATCTGCCATTATCTTTTCTCAGAGGTATGTTAAAGTATTTTACAGCATTAACAATTTGCCATAGTCTATGTGATCCAGAGGGCAAAATGAAATTGAGCCACAGTGGCGCAGAGGTTAGAGTGCAGTACTGCAGGCTACTTCTGCTGATTGCTGGCTGCTGGCTACCTGCAATTTGGCAGTTTAAATCTCAACAGGCTCAAGGTTGACTCAGCCTTCCATCCTTCTGAGGTGGGTAAAATGAGGTCCCAAATTGTTGGGGGCAATATGCTGAATCTGTAAACCGCTTAGAGAGGGCTGTGAAGCACTGCGAAGTGGTATATAAGTCTAAGTGCTATTGCTATTGCAATTGATCCATTTCAGAAATCTTTACAAAAACTAATATAATGACAAGCCCAACCTCCCATTTTGGCTTATAGCTCCCTTGCTCAGTTTGTGGCTGGGCATCCTAGAAACTCCTGGGCATCCTTTCAACCCTGAGCATTTGCCCCCTTTCCCCCAGGGGCTTTTGAGGTGGAGGCTCAAGCAGAGGCAGAAGGGCAAAGCCAGTGTAAGGCAAACTCTGCCCTTTTTGTACCTGATGGTGACAATAGAATCACTTCTGCTAGTAACTCACCACCACCACCTCCCAAACCTTGTTTTTCTCCTCTCCCTGTTACTTAGGCACTCACCAATTAAGCAAAAGTAGGTAGAGTTGGCTAACTGCAAAGATATGGTGGTACAATTTTGCTCCTCCAACTACATCGATTTGATATGCTGAAGCTTCTGTACTTAACCTTCCTGAATAGAGGAGGCAGATATTTCTTGCACATGTGAGGCACATTCTGTCACCCCCACCCCTGCAGAACTTCCCTCATCATCTTCCCTACCCACATCTTCAAAACACTGCCTTCATTTCCAGCCCATATTTGAGGAAGAAAGTGCTTCTTAATCTTCCAATTTTAAAGAACATTTTCTATCTATTCTTGATGCAATTTTTACAGTGGGTATGATCTGGCCTGCTTCACAGACCATTTGGTTGGTGATACAACCATGGTTTGAGGTCTGTTCAGCTTGCTTTGGGTTCCATTCTGGGCCCTTGTTACTGTCCTCTAAAAGGGGACCACGGGCTAGTCCATATGAATGTCTCCATATGTTTCTATCCATCTGGTCAAGTCAGCTAGAGTTGGGTACACTCCAGGTTCCATCTATTAAACAGTGACATCTTACAGGACCTAGAAAGAATACTTTCTGCAATTCATTAACCTAACAACATCTGTAATTACCATTTATGTGCATGATATGTTGGGAGTAAATTATTAGCAGTACAGGTAAAACTCGAAAAATTAGAATATCGTGCAAAAGTTCATTTATTTCAGTAATGCAACTTAAAAGGTGAAACTAATATATGAGATAGACTCATTACATGCAAAGCAAGATAGTTCAAGCCGTGATGTGTCATATTGTGATGATTATGCCTTACAGCTCATGAAAACCCCAAATCCACAATCTCGGAAAATTAGAATATTACATGCAATCAATAAAACAAGGATTGTACATAGAACAATATCGGACCTCTGGAAAGTATAAGCATGCATGTTATGCATATGTAAATAATGTAGTTGGGTTGACAATATATAAACTACAAATATATATGTTTGTAGCTTTAAGGAAAAATACTGTAATGTATTATGCTGTGTTCTGGTTGGTTAATTATGCTACAAGTTGCCATAAGAGGGAGCTATAGATCATGGTTTAATTCTCCTCTTTTTCACTGATGATCTCTCTTGATACTGCTACTGACTGACCATGGACCGATACTGACTAACCCTGTTTATTTTGATATTCTGTTGATATCGAAGGTTATTTGTTGCATTATGGTTTGATATTTGTCTGCTGTAAAAGACATGGAACCGGTAAGAAGACTTTATAACTAGATCTAAGAAGACTTTATAACTGGATATTTCTGGACTGTTAAAAACGTGTATGACATGGACTGTTTATTGGACTGTGCTATTTCTTCAAGTAAATATTAATACAACGTTCAACTCTGTGTGGCTATATATTTCTTCATAACTGTTCTCATAAACTGTTTCCATGTGCATATCCTTTTTATACAAGGGTTACTCTGCACATATCCTAACATTGCATATGTACTCAGTACTTGGTTTGGGCCTTTTGCAGCACTTACTGACTCAATGCGGTGTGTCATGGAAGCTATCAGCCTCTGGCACTGTTGAGGTGTTATGGAAGACCAGGATGCTTCAATAGCGGCCTTCAGCTCTTCTTCATTGTTCAGTCTCATGTCTCTCATCTTTCTCTTGGCAATGCCCCATAGATTCTCTATGGGTTCAGGTCAGGCAAGTTTGCTGGCCAATCAAGCACAGTAATCCCTCGGTCACTGAACCAGGTTTTGGTGCTTTTGGCAGTGTGGGCAGGTGCCAGGTCCTGCTGGAAAATGAAGTCAGCATCCCCATAAAGCTCATCTGCAGAAGGAAGCATGAAGTGCTCCAAAATCTCCTGGTAGACAGCTGCGTTGACCCTGGATTTAATGAAGTACAATGGACCAACACCAGCAGATGACATGGCTCCCCAAATCAACACAGACTGTGGAAACTTCACACTGGACTTCAAGCATCTTGCAGTGTGTGGCTCTCCATTCTTCCTCCAGACTCTGGGTTCTTGGTTTCCAAATGAGATGCAAAAGTTGTTCTCATCAGAAAAGAGGACTTTGGACCACTGAGCAATAGACCAGTTCCGTTTTTCTTTTGCCAAGGTAAGACACTTCTGAAGTTTGTTGTTCAGGAGCGGCTTGACAAGAGGAATACGACATTTGAAGCCCATATCCAGCATCTGTCTCTGTGTTGTGGCTCTTGATGCACTGACTCCAGACTCAGTCCACTCCTTGTGAAAGTCCCCAACACTTTTGAATGGCCTTTTCCTGACAATCCTCTCCAGGCTGCAGTCATCCCTGCTGCTTCTGCACCTTTTTCTTCCACACTTTTCCCTTCCATATAACTTTCCATTAATGTGCTTTGAAACAGCACTTTGGGAACATCCAACTTCTTTTGCAATTACCTTTTGAGGCTTTCCCTCCTTATGGAGGATGTCAATGATGGTTTTCTGCACAACTGTCAGGTCAGCAGTCTTTCCCATGATTGTACTTCCTACTGAACCAGACTGAGAGACCATTTAAAGGCTCAGGAACCCTTTGCAGGTGTTATGGCTTAATTAGCTGATTAGAGTGGGACACTTTGAGCCTAGAATATTGAACCTTTTCACAATATTCCAATTTTCTGAGATTGTGGATTTGGGGTTTTCATGAGCTGTAAGCCATAATCATCTCAATTATGACCCATCACAGCTTGAACTATCTTGCTTTGCATGTAATGAGTCTATCCCATATATTAGGTTCTCCTTTTAAGTTGCATTACTGAAATAAATGAACTTTTGCACGATATTCTAATTTTTTGAGTTTCACCTGTAGATCTTCCAAGTGTTTTGATAAAGTAAATGACATTGTACAGATACAGTGTAAATACCATCCATCGAATAAATAATCTGCTGGGCATTTTCAGTATATGGTTAAGTTCTCAAAGAGCAGGTAGTAGTTGCAGCCAGGAGAGCTTTTGCACAACTTTGGATTGTGTGTCAATTGCAGGGAAAGGCTGCAAGTGACGCACAACCCAAAGAAGTCCCTGCACTCAGTCATTCAGGCTCTAGTCATCTCATGATTAGACTATTACAATGCACTGTACATGAGGCTATCCTTGAAGAGCATTTGGAGGGTTCAGAGCATTTGAACAGTGCAAAGTGTGGTGGTGCAGGCAGTTCTTGGGGCCCCAAGAATGATCCATGTAGCACCACTGCTCCATAAGCTGCACTGGCTGCTGGTATGCTTCTGGGCGCAATTGGTAATCACCTTTAAAGCCCTTTCTGTCATGGGTCCAGGCTACTTAAGGGATCCTCTCATTCCACTGGAATTGGCCTGGCCCCACCCATGCTGGTAGATGAGGAATTCTGTGGGCCCCATTGGCTCGAGTATTCCACCTGGCAGGGTCTAGGAGAAGGGCCTTGTCAGCCTTCAAGATTTTATTCCTTTGCTTTGCATCTTTTGGCTGTCATAAGTAATGGGGAGAGGAGGGGGGACATGGTTATGGGAAGCAAGCTGGAGGTTTTATAAAACAGAACTGTATAAATTGGGGGGGGGGGAGTTTCTTGCTTATGTTTCTATCCTATGCTATGCGCAACTGCAACTCTTTATCAAAATATGTCAAGGTCAATGGACAGAGGCCTCATCACCACCTGGAGATGCCCACATGATGTTATGCACAACTTTTTATTGGATGGACAAATTGAACTATTGTGGGTGGGAATGTTGCCATCACTTTGTATATGTGATTTATGCGCTCACTTTCTCAGATTTAGAATTCTTTTGATGCTACCAATTGATATCCAGTAAAAGATATCTTTTCTCTAATTAATGGAGTCTAAGTATTTCTTTCTTGAATTTTGAATGGAGCACCAGCTGACATTATTCTGAATCTCACTTTACCAGCCCACCCAGAGAATTAATAAATTTTCCTCCGAGAGGGTCTGAACACAAGGTCTAATCCAGCCAGCGACCAAAAAGACCTGGGAGCGACTGGAGGACCAGATTCCCTGCTGCTAGAGGCGGCAGGGGAAGCCGACTTGTTAGCAGAATTAAGTCTTAATGAAAAACCAGCTGTAAAGCCCAAATGGTCCCTGGGAGTCAGTTGGAAGGATCTGGAGGAAAAGCCCCTTCCAGGAGTGACCACTACCCATTGGCGTGGAAGAGTAGAGTCATGGCAAGAGAAGAAGGAATTTTTTACTAACTCAAGCCCTGCATCTTCTAAATGAAGCTGTTGGAGAAACTCAGACTGATCAAAGGTATAAGAGGGAAGAGGGGGAGGCAGCCCCAGTCAGGAGAACCAGAGCAGCTACCCCCATAAATCAATCTGGGCCGGCGCAACAGGCGGCAGCAGCCCAGGGGGCCCCCAGCGGGGAGAGTAATTGCCAGAAGGAGTAAAACTCCAAAGGTGCCTCCATTGGAAGTAAAATATGGAGTGGATCCCAAGGAGTTAGGTTTCTTCCTGGCACAAGTCTGAAGCCACACAAAAGACTATGGGGATGATTTTTCCTCGGAAGCAGCCAAAGTTAGATGTCTTACCAGGGCTCTGGAAGGAACAGCTGCAAAGCGGATGGTGACTTCATAATGATAATTCCCCCCTCAAGCTGATGAATTATGACCTATTCATGACAGTGCTGCGTGCCAGATTTGAAGACCCATTAGCTGAATGTAAGGCTAGAATTAGGATGAAAACCATAAATCAGGGCAGAGATCAATGGCCGATTACTCCCAGGAATTTAGAGAGCTGGCGTGCTATATTCGAGGCTGGTCCCAGGGAGCCCTGATAGAAGCTTTTAAAGATGGCTTGAATGAAGATATTTATCAAAGCTGCATTGCCAGAAGAGACCCCAGTGAGCTACAGCTGTGGTACATACCAGCAGCAGAGGTGGAAATTGATCTAACCCAAACAGATGCCAGGGCGGGTTTGGTTGGAGCAAGTCCTCCCCACCAGCCCCCAAGAAGCCTTTAAACTTCAAAAGGGAGGGCTGGCGGAAAAATCCAAGACCACTGCATGCTTCCGATGTGGGAAGGTCACCAGGCTACAGACTGTCGTGCCAAGCTAGTGCCAAAGGGGGTGCCAGGAAGAAAGGAAGAAAACCTGAAAAAACTCCAGTCAAGCCTCGCGAAAGGGGACTTAAAGCGGAGGAGGTTGTAGAAATTGCCCCTCTGAAAGGGGAGGAACTGGGAACTCCAACCTCTTCTGAAGAGAGTGAATCCGAATCAGAAGACGACTCACGGGTAAGTCAAAACAAGGGTCCTATGACCATTCCAGTGAAATTAAGGGTACCCACATTGGGAGCCCAAAGGGAAATGTTGGTCTTGTTAGACTTCTGGGGGCACAAAATGCATAATCAGCTCGGACATCATAGAGAACATGGGCTTAAGCCTAAAAACTTTAAAAATGCCCCTGGGATGGAGCACCCCCTAATACTGGGTTTGCCCTGGCTCCAGAAATGGAACCTCCATGTTGACTGGAGGAGGGGATCATTGCGCATACGTACTGACCAACCCCCAGAAGGGAAGGGGCAATCTCAACAGAAACCCCAGAATCCCACACAGCTGGCCTCCATGGGCACTGAGAAGCTGAGGGGGGAGGAGAAAATTCCAGAAGAATATTGGGACTTAAAGGAGGTATTCAGTGAGAAGGCCTGGGACGAGTTCCCCGCCCCCACAATCGCTCAACAGATTGCAGTATTGAAATTTTGCCAGGAGTGAAACTCCAAAACCCAAAACTATATTCAATGACACTGCGGGAGCTAGAAGAGCTGTGGTCATTTATTGATAAAAATTTGAAACGTGGTTTCATCCAACCTGCTAGGCCTCGAGTATCGACCCAGTATTATTCCATGAGAAGATGGCTGTCTTCGTTTGTGTGTGGATTATAGGAATCTCAACTCAATTTCAGTGGAGAACATGTACCCCCTCCCCTTGATGAAGGATATGTTGACCCACTTAGCCAAAGGGATAATTTTTACGAAACTCGAAACTGAAACCTAGTAAACCACTGGAGTGGTCCATGGAGTGCCAAGCCACTTTTGAGAAGCTGAAACAACTGTTTGCTGCTGAGCCAGTGCTCAAACACCCGGACATGGATGCCCCTTTTGTAATCCAAGCCGATGCGAGTGATGTAGCAGTTGGGGTGGTGTTACTACAAGCAAATGAGACGGGGACCCTGCAACCGTGTGTATATACCTTCTGTAAACTAACTGAGACCGAAATAAGAGAAAAAGAAGAGAAAAAGAAGCTGAGAAAAAGAAGCTTTTGCAGTTTGCTGGGCTCTGTTAACCTGGAGGCATTTTCTAGAAGGGGCAAAACACCCTTTTGAGGTATGGATGGATCATAAGAATTTAAGGCTTTGAAAACGCCTCGGAAGCTGTCTCCCAAGCAAGTTTGCTGGGCGCAGTACTTCAAACACTTTAATTTTTCATTGAAGTACATTCCAGGGGGGAAGAACTTCATGGCAGATGCTTTATCTAATAGTGCCTGCCCAGAAATAATCTGGCCTATTGTCCCAGCCAAACAGTTGGCGGCTCCAGTGGTTACCAGAGCCTAGAAAAACGCCTCTTTTTTCTCTGCCATTGCACCTGCCCTGTGGAGCACCTTGCCTCCCAGACTGAGGTTGGCCAACCTTCCCGACCTTCTAAAACAGTGGTTCCCAAACTTTTTCAGTCCCCTAGGTAGATATATTGATAGGGAGGGAGGGAGGGAGGCAGGGAGGGAGGCAGATCTTTTGGATGAATGTATGGATAGATAGGTAGGTAAGAGGCAGGCAGGCAAACAGGCAGGAAGACAGACAGACAGACCTTTTGGATGGATGGATGGATGGATAGGTAGGTAGGTAGGTAGGTAGGTAGATAGATCTATACTGATAGGTAGGTAGGTAGGTAGACAAAAAGACAGGCAGGCAGATAGGTAGGCAGGAAGGCAGGAAGGCAGACAGACAGACAGGCAGACAGACCTTTTGGATGGATGGATGGATAGGTAGGTAGGTAGATAGATCTATATTGGTAGAGAGGTAGGTAGGTAGACAGAAAGACAGGCAGGCAGGTAGACAGGCAGGCAGGCAGACCTTTTGGATGGATGGACAGACAGACAGACAGAATGCGACAGCGGCAGCACTTTGGAAAAATAGACCAAAGCCAGGGTGACTTTCCCAACGTGCTGCTGCGGCTGTGTTCAACGCGCTGGCTCTGGTGCAACAGGCAATGGGATGAGCCTGCAATGTTGGCGCCTCAAATGCCCCCCCTGCTACCTTTTAGCACCCCCCCTTCAGCAGCCGCTTCTGAGCAGAGCCCGTCCCACCTCTCATAATCCCCGACATCGCTTCGCACCAATTTCTAGGCCTTGGCCCACCAAGCAAAACCTCCTGACACTTGTCTCAACCAGGAACATTCAACATACCGAAAGGCCCACCCTACATAATTCCTGCAACACAACTACGAGGCAGCGCATGCGCTTTTACTGCACTTTTACCTCGCTTCCTTGGGGGCGTTAAAAGGCAGCAGGGAGTGTTTGAGGCGCCGGCTCCGCAGGCTCCATTGCAACAATCAATGGGGTGACCATTGACTGTTGCACCAGAGCCTGCAGAGCCGGCACCTCGAACGCCCCCCTGCTGCCTCTTAGTGGCCCCCTGCCAGCCCCCTTGCCTCTTAGCGCCCCCCTAAGGCATCCCACTGCCCCCAGGGGGCGGTACCACCCCCTTTGGGAACCACTGTTCTAAAAGAGCCTAAAGACCTGGCTGTGACAGTTTGCTTGGGGCTTCAATGGGGGAGTATCCCAGTGTAAGGGGTTGATTGATTAACAACAGATCCCACCTCTCCCCCCACCTCCATACTGCTTCCAATCTCCCCATCTTTTAACTGAGCTGTGGTATTTGGCTCTGTGTAGTATTTCATTTATTTTATTCTTGTAGAGTTTTTATTGTTTATGATTGTAAACTGCCCAGAATTACCCTGGAGTAAAGTGGGTGGCCAATAAATGTTATAAATAAATAAATAAAATAAAATAGTTGCTTTTCTGAGGTTGAATATGCTGAGAGTATCCGATTCATCTAATGTCAAGGAGGTTGGGAAGAAAAATCCATACCTGCATGTAATGATATATGAGAAGTGGGGTGACAAATTAAGATTTAATTCAAGGAAATTAGTAGTGCAGATAGTACTATCATTTATCTGGTTTCTGAAAGAAAGAACAATCCAATTTTGCAGTTAGACATATTTCTGAATTCTGAACCTCATGTGGATATCCAGCAAACTGATATGACTAGAAATGGCATTTAGACTTTCTCCCAGTGTGCCAATCACACTTTTTTTTCTTGAAAAGGCAGCTTTTGCACCTGTTTCTTTTGTTTCAAATTTCACACAAAAGAATTAATAGACACTTAGTTTGACATCAGGACTCAAAACAAAGACAAATGATAGGAGAGCATTTTAACTTTGCAGAACACCCAGTTACAATGTTCAAGATGGTATGTTTCTCACTACATAATGCTGGCATAGAATCGTTCTTCAAAAAGTTTCAGGCTACCTCAGAAGGCCTTGCTGATCACAATGGTTTTCAACACAAGGTAATTGTAACCTGTCTCATCTGTAAACTACCTCTGTATTCCTACTTTTTATGTCTCTCTCCCCCTCCCCTTCAGTTTAATCATCCCCTGCATCTGATGCATTGTACTTTAGTTCATGAAAGCTTATGCTTTTTAATGCAATTTGTTAATCAGAAAACATGCTATCATGCTGCATTTGATTTTTGACTAGCATACACTAACATCCTTTTACTCTTGAGGTTGATTGATGTCCTTTAAGTATTTTTTTAAACATGTTTTAAATTGCCTCCTTTGTTAGACATTACATGGAACAAATTCAATGAAAATAGTTTCTTTTTTGAATAATTAGGAGTTTAAACTTTGTGCCCAAAGAGACTCTGTAGCATTGTTGGCCTTGCAATGTTGTTTCACATATTTTTACAAGTAGTTGTTGCATGAAGCCTTTTGTTTTGTAGTACATTTTTTAAATTAATTTGTGATTGAATTGTGCTATTCCTCCTAAAACAAGCAATGCTAATTCAATTGTCAATAATTGAGTCCTTTTAGATAGAAAAATTTAATGATGTTAATTAGTTTAATTATGATTTCTTAAACTATGTTGTTCTCCAAGCTATTTATATGTACATATTCCGTGTGTGTGTGTGTGTGTGTGTGTGTGTGTGTGTGATTGGACACACAAGAAATTTGTCTTGGTGCATGTGCTCTCAGTGTACATAAAAGAAAAGATACATTCGTCAAGAATCTTCAGGTACAACACTTAATAATAGTCATAGGGTACAATAAACAATCAAATCGTACTAGGAAACAGACAAAAAATTGTTAGGGTAGAAGCAACAAAGTTATAGTCATACAGTCATAAGTGGGAGGAAATGGGTGGAAGGGAGGGAGGATTAACAGTAATAGTGATAGTAATGCAGACTTAGTAAACAGTTTGACAGTGTTGAGGGAATTATTTTTTTAGTAGAGTGATGGCGTTTGGGGAAAAAAACTGTTCTTGTGACTAGTTGTTCTGGTGCGCAGTGCTCTCTAGCCTCATTTTGAGGGTAGGAATTGAAACAGTATATGTCCAGGATGTGAGGGGTCTGTACATACTTTCACAGCCCTCTTTTTGGCTCATGCAGTATGCAGGTCCTCAATGAAAGGCAGCAGTGGTGGGATTCAATTTTTTTTACTATCAGTTCTGTAGGTGTGGTTTCGTGGACATGGCAGGGGAAGGATACTGTAAAATCTCCAGTCAGAGATGATATTTGCCGGTGCTCCGAACTACTCAAAATTTCTGCTACCGGTTCTCCAGAACTGGTCAGAACCTGCTGAATGCCACCTCTGGAAGGCAGGTTGGTAGCAATTGTTTTTTCTGAAGACCTAATTATTCCCTGAAGTCTGTGTCTGTGCTATTGGGTTGCAGAACCAAACCAGACAGTTATAGAGGTGCAAATGACAGACTCAGTAATTCCTCTGTAGAACTGTATCAGCAGTTCCTAGGGCAGTTTGAGCTTTCTGAGTTGGCGCAAAAAGAACATCATTTGTTGTGCTTTTTTGATGACATTTTTGATGTTAGGTGTCCATTTTAGGTCTTGAGATATGATAGAACCTAGAAATTTGAAGGTCTCTACTGTTGATACTGCGTTGCCTAGTATTGTAAGAGGTGGGAGGGTTTCTCCTAAAGTCTACCACCATTTCTACGGTTTTGAGTGTGTTCAGTTTTAGTTTGTTCTGGTCACACCACGAAGCAAGTTGTACAACCTCTCATCTGTATGTAAATTCATCACTATGTATATATACACACACACACACACAAATATCTACAGTTATAGAAAACCTTGAGGTAACTTTTATATTTCTGTTTATTGTTCGAATGCTTGACCTTGTTTATGTAAACTGCTTTGCGGTATCCTGGAAGATGCACAGGAGAAGCTCTCTAAGAATATTCTATGATTACTTCTCTTGCTGCATAATTTTTTTTCTTCAATTAAAATTGAGTTGGACAAATAGTGGGACAAATAACCAAGTTAACAGACAGAACTGGGATTAATCTTTTGTTGTAAGAATATCTACAAGCTACAACAACAATAAATATTGCAGCTGAAATGACTTCTGGTGTTTGGCACGTCACATCCAATCTTATTCCATCTTCCCTCACTTTGTTGTTATTTTCAGGGTGCTGTTCTGAGTGCAGCCTATTACTTCTAATGCATATGATGGCTTGAGGCCAGGAGAGCTGAATAACCATAATGCTTATTGCAACTATCCAAAGAAGTCCTTATTTGTATCCAGCTGCCAAGGAAAGGCCCCTTTTTTGCAGGGGTAGCAGAAATGCTTTCCAGTCTTTTTCAGATGGCTGATAAAGACATTTTAAAACCATCAGTACGGAGTAATATTTTAATATTTCTTATTTCCTTTGTTTTTATTTTTCCTTTAAGACATGGCTTTAAAAATGTCCATTGTTCTTATTTTTAATGGATTAATATCAATATATATATCAATATATATATCATGTATATCTACGGGGTGGGATTCTACCAGTTGGGACCGGTTATATAGAACCGGTTGTTACTATTCTGTGCAATTTGGAGAACTGGCAAATTGTGCCCCTGGCTGGCCTCGCCCCTCTCCACCTGCCCTTCCCCTTCCAGTCAGTCCTTATTGTACATGCGTGACATCATATACATACCCGACATCGCTGACTGCATTATCCCCCACTCAGTCACTCCTTAAGGTATTTCTTTTTCCACCCCTCCTGATGAACAGGTGTTCTGATGGTCAGCTGTGCTGGGATCCCCCTCGCTGTCTTACTGCTTCACTCAGGAGGCTTCCCTGAGGCCCAGGAGGCCCAAAAATGGAATGAAGGTGGGGGGGGGGGTGCTGCACACTGCTTTTTGCCTTCCTGGGCCCCAGAAAAGCCTTCTGGGAGCAAAAACGCCCCCAGGAGTTTTCCCTGGTGCCCAGGAGGCAAAAAATGGGGGGAGCCACGCCCACCCAGCCATGCCCACAGAACTGGTTGTTAAAAATTTTGAATCCCACCCCCCCTCTCTCTCCCTACACACACACACACACACGCACGCACACACACACACACACACACACACACATATATGGTATTCAGCTTCGTTTGGGTATTTTCCCACGTCATTGTAGTTGTGCTTTTAAAGTTGTAGCAACGTTTCGGCAGAATCTCATCTGCCATCATCAGGCTTCTGTATAGTGTTCATCTGTGAGTCAGACTTTCACAGCTGTTTCTGTTTTAAATTTGGTGATAGCCTACTGCTGTACCAGAATGGTTTTTTTCTTCATCCTGATTGGTTGGGAGTCTTGGTCTGTGTTTATTGGTATTGGAGTTTGCTGTGTTCTTCTTGATTTGTGTTTCTAATATCTTCTGTCTGTTTTGTAGCTTTTTTTGTCTTGAATGGCTGGCAACATCGTGTTTCCTGTATTGGAGGCTTTTAGTGCGGCTTGGCTCCCAGTAAATGGATGGCTATCATTTATTAAGAAGCTAGGTTTCATCTGGGTGCCTGGTTGGGGTGTGTTTGAGCTGGAGGTATCAGGGGGGATCTGTTTGTGCCCAGGTGTTTGCCTGGCTAGTGGTGTGGAGATTTTTTGTTTGTGAGTGCAGGCTTCCAAATAATTGACAGTTTAGTGGAATCACCTCTTCTATTCATGCTTTCAGGTCTTTTTTCAATCTCTATGGCTTCTCTGATAATTCTGTGGCTGGGGTTTTCTATAGTGGCTAGGGTTTTGGTGCCATTGAAGTTGGTGATATGACCTGTGGCTTTCATGAGTACTAATCTACAAAAAAACAGATGGCACACTAGGATACACCATATACCAGAAGAAAACACACACCAACCACTACCCCAACGCACAATTCCACCACCACCCAGCACAGATAAACTCAGTGGCCAAAACACTAATTGCAAGAACCAAACGCCTGGCAGACAAGACACACATAAAGACTGAACTATGCGCCCTGAGTAAAGTACTGACAGCCAACGGCTTTCATAAAAGCAAAATCACCGGCTCGATCCACAAAAACACACTGAGACATAATGGAGACCTAGAAGATGAACAGACCTATGGAACAGCTGTCCTGCCCTAGATAAGAGGTACTACAGACAAAATCAGCAAGATACTACACAGACATCACATCAAGACTGCCTTCAAAACAGACAGAAAAATAGCAGCCTTAGAAACCTTAGAAACCCCAAAGATAAAATTGACTTGGAAAACCAAGGCATATACGAAGTCCCCTGTGCATCATGCCCGGCCACATACATTGGACATTGGACCAATAGAAGAATTACTACCCGCCTGGATAAACACAAAAATGCAGTAAAAAAGCTGGAACACTCTTCTTCACTAGTCCAACACATGAAAGCCACAGGTCATAGCATCAACTTCAATGGCACCAAAAGAAGAAGAAACCCCAACCAAAATCAAAGAGAGAGAACAAGAGGACAGCAAAGCCCTCCTCCCATATATAAAAGGCACTACAGACAAAATCAGCAAGATCCTCCAAAAACACAACATTAAAACAGCATTCTGCACAAACAGAAAAATATCCACCATCCTAAGAAACCCTAAAGACAAACTTGAGTTAGAAAACCAAGGAGTATATGAAATCCCTTGCATCGCCTTCCCCACCACATACATCGGACAAACTAACAGAAGAATAAGTGTATGCATTGAAGAACACAAGAACTCAATCAAAAAAGAAGAACCGACCTCTTCCCTGGTCCAACACATCAAAGCCACAGGACATGAGACTGACTTTAAAAATACCAGAACTATCACCAAAACCGAACACTTCAACAACAGAATAATTAGAGAAGCCATAGAGATAGAAAAACGCCCATACAGCATGAATAAAAAAGATGATACCTCCCGCCTACCAGCCATTTGGAAACCCGCCCTCATGAACATACGAGTACCTAACATGAAGAATGACACCAGACCCACACGCACGAGGGCCACACAAGATGCTACCACCACACTTCCATGTAGAAAGCAGACTCACACCCACACAGAAGATGAGACACGACCACGGACCAGAAGCCATACCGCAGCTGCATCACTACCCACTTCAAACCCCTCTGACCCATACATGAAGCGAACTGACGCCCACCATGAAGATGTGGCACGACCACGAACACGAAGCCAAACATCAGGATCACAGCTCACCAGCTCAAATCCCCCAGCAACTAAGACTAACCTGAGCACAACCAAGCCCCCACCTGAACAGAACACCCCCCCACCCAATCAGAACACAGCCAGGCCCCCACCCAATCAAGTCACACCCCCACTAGCAGTTAAAAGAAGCAGCTGCAAGCTCACATTACTCCGAGAAGCACAAAGCCGAAGACACAAGCCTGAAGATAATGAATGAGACTTCATCGAAACCTCGCCTAGATACTTCCAATTTTACGCGGGAGAAAACCCAAATAACCAAAGATCGATCGATCGATCTATCTATCTATCTATCTATCTATCTATCTATCTATCTATTTATATATATATATATATATATTTTCTTAAGTTTTCGCGGTACTTACATGTATGGCATTCGGCTTTGCTCAGTATTTTCCCACATCATAGTAGTTGTGCTTTTAAAGTTGTGCGACGTTTCAGCAGAATCTCATGATGGCAGATGAGATTCTGCTGAAACATCGCTACAACTTTAAAAGCACAACTACTATGATGTGGGAAAATACCCGAGCAAAGCCGAATGCCATATATATATATATATATATATATACACACACACACACACACACACACACACACACGTGTTTCTCATATAATAAGGCTGGGTCTTATTTTTTTTTTGAGCCCTGAAAAATGGCTAGGCCGTCTTTTTGGGGGTGACTTAATTCCCCCCTTGCATCTTCGGGCGGGCGGCGACGGCTTGGATGTTGACCTCAGGGTTGGTGGGGCACTTCATATCGGGGTCAACGCAGGCAGCACCATATCCGGGTGTGCAACAAAAGTACTTCCTAATGGCAAGCCCCCCCACCATTCCCCCCATTTCACATGTTTTAATATAGGCCTTAATTTGCAGGGAGAGTCTTAATTTCATTTCATGCCTATAAAACATGCTGGGACAATACGGAGGTCGTATTGTTGGAGAAACAGGGTATATATATCTGTATAACATCAGGGTTTATAAACATTTATCCATTGTAAAACTGTAAGTGATATTTTTAATACTACATATGCATGCAGGCCCAAGTCTGTGCTGACAGCTGTGTATATCCACTATATTCTTTAACTTTTGATATGCCCAGTAAGGCTATACCAGCATTAAGAAAAATGCCTAGAGAAGGAAATCTATTCTAATGTGGCAAAATATAATCTTGTTACAGGTATTTGCTATCAGGAGAAGTCTAATTTGAAGACTAAATACATAGCTTTTTCAAAACCCAATATAAATCTTCAGAATATATTGGAAATGGGTCAGCTGAAGTTTTAACCATCATTTTAGAATACAATTTGAATAAAGAAAAATATTGTTTCAGGGGATGGCAGGTTTTTTTTTTAAATTCCCTCAAACTTTGCATAGGCTTTACACCATGGAGTCTGGGCACCCTCACAGTGGAAATATAAAACATCCCAATATCATAAATAGCTCTCATGCCTTCCTTTAAAATGAAGCTGTAGTCAGCTTAATGAGATAGTTAACTGATGAGCCCTACTCCCTGCCATTAAGGTAAGTAGAACATGTGAGCGGATCTCAGCTTGTCAAAGGCAAGAAAAATACATTAATTTGGAGAGTTGTGGAGCTGTTAATAAATGTGATATTCTCTGGCAGATTTTCTTCATTTCTTCATCTGTATTGGTGACTGTGATCAGAGGTCACAGGGGCTCCAAAAATAAGGGGGAATCAGAATATTATGATACTTGGAATAAGTTTTATCAATGGTTATAAAAAAGAAGGGAAGGTCAGAACAAAAATAGCTAGGATGAATAGATCTAGAATGAAAATACTGTATCAATAACATGAATGTTAATGGTTTAGTAATATTTTTGTATTTTGTATGCAGTGATACCAAAAGGATTGCACTGTGTTTGATACTTATAGTTGTAAACAATTTAAATATTTTTTTTTTAAAAAGAAGTCACAGAAGCTCTCTTATCCCCCTACCCCAAAAGTGTTATTTCAGGAACAGTCACTATACCAAAAGAGCATGGAGAAGCACCAAAAAGCAGCATTAAGATTTTCTCTTTAAAATCTAGTCCGGGATGTACTGATGCAAATCCTTACAGTACTGTGCTCCATTTATAGATTTTTATTATAAAAATAAACATGCTATCTCCTCATATGGGTATTCTTGTTCAACACCACTCCTCCCTGTAAAGCCCTTTCACCAGTGTTTTTTCTCCCTCCAGCTGAAATTTGTACAGGCATAACAGTCAAATTATTAGAAAAAATATTTCTAATAATTTTTCATTACTAACAGATTTTCATGTGTGTGTGTGTTACATCTTTGCTTTTAGGATGAAGAAAGGAAAAGGGCAGAGGGGAGCAAGGGAAAAGCTCCTATAGCTATCCTGAAAATTATCTCCCTCATAAATCCCACTAAATGTTATATTTCATCAGCGGACTGGAAAGACTTTTTTTTTCACAGCGATGAAGTCTGCTAGATGAAGCCTATTTTTAAAATTTATGGTTTCATTTTAGAAATGGACTATAAAAAATCCTGGCACTGCTGTCTATCAACATGACTCTGACATGAGAAAGTAAGGTATAGTTTTTAAAAACTTGACTTCCTTAATATATCGTGGGACCCATAGGCATAGTAAAAATTGGGGACTCTGACTTAGAGACATCAAAAGAGAAATATTTTACACCAAAGGATTGTATTCTGGTGGTGTCAAGGAAAAATCTATAGTGTTTCTCTTGTTTATTCAAGTTGAAAATAGTAAAGTTAAATATCTTTCACCTGTTCCTTCCCAACTTGCCTTTCCATATACAGGTGAAACACGAAAAATTAAAATATCATGCAAAAGTTCATTTATTTCAGTAATGCAACTTAAAAGGTGAACCTAATATATGAGATAGACTCATTACATGACCTGAACCCCATAGAGAATCTATGGGGCATTGCCAAGAGAAAGATGAGAGACATGGGACCGAACAATGCAGAAGAGCTGAAGGCCGCTATTGAAGCATCCTGGTCTTCCATAACACCTCAGCAGTGCCACAGGCTGATAGCTTCCATGCCACGCTGCTTTAAGGCAGTAATTGCTGCAAAAGGGGCCCAAACCAAGTACTGAGTACATATGCATGCTTATACTTTTCAGAGGTCCAATACTGTTCTATGTACAATCCTTGTTTTATTTTTTATTTTTTTTAATAAAAATTTTATTTGGGTTTTCACAAAACATAATACAAGTAAAAATTCTTTTTTTGAGAATAGCATGGTCCCGAGTTATCACTTCTCCATACCGACACAAATTCAATTCCATATTCATCTTTGTGTTCTATTCCATATCTTCTTACTATTTTAAAGTTTTCTCAATAATTTTTCCCTTCCTTTAATTTTCTCAATCTTGCTTTTAATTATCTTATTCCTTTCTAAATTCAATTATATATATCTTTTTCTAAGTTTCAATATCTTTCTAATCATTATATTTCTACTTTTGTCTGTCCTGTTTCAATTTCATATTTTCTTTTCTCATTAAATAAAATTTTCCCCTGTAGTTACTGATTGGAGTATGACACCTTTGTATCTTTTAATTTTTATCCATTCAACTCTTATTTAAACTTCGATTTATGCCTTTACAATTATAACATTCAATATAACATAACTTCCAGTCGAATTCTGCTTGGTACATTCTTAAAATACGCACTAAGTTCTTAAAGAGAAAGTATATATATAAAACAATAATAAATAAAATACTTATTCTATTCCAATTCAGCTCTATCATTAATTTTAGTTATAATCTTTAACATCTTTAACATTTCTTTTCAATAGGATATCATACTTCTAGGAACACTTATATTTCCATAATTTTTTCATATTTCTTTCATATTCCTCTTCACTTAAATTTTTATAACACATTAATAATAATTAAAATGTTCCCCTCCTTTCCTAATTTCATTCTCTCATTCTCTTTATTTATTTATTAAACAGTTAATAAACATTACAATGAGTATTTTATCTATCATTTTAATCACACTTGTTTCGTATTTTCAAAGTTCATCTCTAATATAACAATACTATTTTGTGTACCCTTGCAGAATCCCCCTTTCAATTAAATTTTCACCCGTTATCTCTATGTCTTCTAAATAGGTATATACCCTTAATCCTTGTACATTATCCCTGTTTCTCTATATCCTGTTTCTGTCCTTTATAATTTCTTTTCCTTTCCCTCTTTCCCTTTTCTTCTCCCTTCCCTTTTTGACCCCTTCTCTCTCTAATTCTGATTCTCTCTTCTGTAATCCTCTCTTCTGTTTCTTCCTAATATTGTAATTACTTTTCAAACTATTCTTTTTTTGGGTTGTTTTTTCAAATCTTAAATTTTTCACTCTCTTTCTCCCCTTTCCTTTCTTTTCCCTACTTGGTGATTGAAGATGGCTTCTTCTTTGTCCCGCCCTTCTTGTTCAACAGGCATTTCTTGTTGTTTCTCATAGTTCAGGATCTCTATTTCTAAAAATTGAAATACGAAGCCAAAAGAACCTCTTCCTTCTTGTGCATCTTCTTTCTGTTTTTTAAGTTCCATTCTCAATTCTTCCAAGAGTGATACCATTTTAAAAACTTTTAAACAACCACCTAATTAATTTTAGTCATTTAAATCCAATAGCCAAAAATCCAAAAATCACCAAGTAATCCAAATAATCCAAAGCTGTTTCTTCTTGCTTCTTTTTTCCACTTCCTCTTCCTGGGTTCTATTATCTCGTTACAAAGTTTCAGTTAAAATGTATCTTTTAAGAATCTTGTTAAAGTTTCACTGTTAATTCCTTTCACTTCCAGATGGTCTTCTCCATTTTTCCAGATCCCACCCTTTTGTTTTTTTCCCTTCTTTTAAAAGTTTTTGAGTATCCAGAAATTTTTATTATCCCTTTGACATTTTGTTTTCAGCTTAAATGCCTGTTAATGTCAAAGTGGATTTTTGCCAATTTCTTGCTTAAATCTCTTAGTTGTCAATATAGGGAAGAAAAGAAAAAAAACTTCTATCTTGCTTTGCATGTAATGAGTCTATCTCATATATTAGTTTCATCTTTTAGGTTGCATTACTGAAGTAAATGAACTTTTGCATGATATTCTAATTTTTTGAATTTCACTTGTATGCAGAGGTGGTATTCAGCAGGTTCTGACTGGTTCTGGACAACTGGTAGTGGAAATTTTGAGTAGTTTGGAGAACCAGCAAATACCATCTCTGACTGGAGATTTTACAGTATCCTTCCCCTGCAATGCCCACCAAGCCATGCCCACAGAACCGGTAGTAAAAAAAATTGAATCCCACTACTGCATGCAGGACTATTCATTCAGATTCCAGATTCATTCTCTTTTCTTGAATTGTCTCCCAATTATTTTAAGTTGCTTCACACTCTGTTGCCGGTACATCCAGGTTTTTTACAGTACCTATGCAATGTATAAGTGCAGAATACAGTATAGGAAGAATACACAGGAGAACTAAAGGGTGGGAAAGCTCTAGCCGTTTAGGGATGCTCACTTTCCTCCTTTATTTGCCATGCAAATTCTGTGGGATTCAGAAATATAATAATACTGTAACCATGACAAATGCTACATAAAATGATTTGGCTGTTGCCTTCCACCTGAAATTGCTTAAACAGACACATCTGAGGAGTATAATATGTAACATAATTTCCCATTTGGCTTTCTCCAGCTACCGAGAGGGTCTGCTGCTTTTAAGAAATGTTGCCCAAGTTACACAGCACCATTTTTCTTTAAGATTTTCCCTTCTCCCACGATTTTTCAACAGAAATTGGAACAGTCGCTATAATCACATTTGTAAAGTGTTCTTCCCTCATAACTACTATACTTCCATTTCATATAGAGAGAGCTTTTTACTTATTGGGGAAAATGTATGAAACTCATGCCCAAAAGTTCTGTTGGCACCAATTTTGTTCAGTTATGCGCTTCTTCCAATTTCAGAATACCAACTAGAACATTTTGGAGAGATAAAATATATTTTAGGCTGCAAGACCATATCTGACGAGGTCAAAATGTATCTTGAAAAATTAGAGCAGGGGTGTCAAACTGGTGGCCTGCAGGTCAGATGCGTCACGCCCAGGCCATGCCCATCCCAGCTCCATGAAGGAAAAAGACATTTTGACAGCAACATGACACAAGTTTGACACCCATGAATTAGAGGATCACTTGGTGTTTTTTAGTTCTCTTTTGTTTACCTCCTAATTGCTTTAGAACTTTGCACTACAGATAGTTCTTGACTTACAACCATTTAATGAATTTGAAGTTACAACAGCACTGAAAAAACGACTTATATCTGTTATCACAGTTACAACTGTAGCAGCATCCCTGCAGTCATGTGATCAAAGTTCAGACAACTGGCATGTATTTATGACAATTGCACCACCCCTGGGTCATATGATCACCATTTATAACCTTTCCATCTGGCTTCCAACAAGCAAAGTGAATAGGGGAAGTCAGATTCACTTAATAACTGAATGATTCATTTAACAATTGCTCAACAAAAGGTTATAAAATGGAGCAAAATTCACTTAACAACTGTCTTGCTTAAGAATGGAAACTTTGTGCTCAATGTGGTTATAAGTATATTACCTGTATAGTAATAACTGCAACAATATGAAGCAAGACTGTACATCTATTTCAAACCAATATTCAGTTAGATTTGAATCTGTACATCTTATTGGCAGTCATGGTTTCTACTGTCCCTGTTCAATGTTGGGTGATTTATCCTTACCACAATTCCTTCTTCTCTCCAGCCCATAGTAAAATTTTGTTGCTCACATCTCACTAACGCATCTCAATAACAGAGCAGGACAAATCTCTGCTCTTCAAATGACTTTCTTAAATGGCACTAAGAGAACTCAATTTCCTGTTAATTTAAAATTTTTAAATGTTTTAATGTTTATATGTTTTATTTTTAGGATGTTGTAAGCTGCCCAGAGTCACTTGATAATGAGATAGGCAGCATGTAAACCAGGGCTGGGATTCAAATTTCTTAACAACCAATTATGTGGGTGTGGCCTAATTTGTGGATGTGGCTTGGTGGTCATGTGACAGGGATTGGTGTGGTTTGTTGACTGGGCATGTCTTGGTGGTCATGTGACAGTAGTAGAATGACATCAGCAATTATCACGCATGCACGCAATGTCATGCATGCGCAATCAGGACTGACTGGGCAGGGAACGGAGGTACGGGCAGAGAGGGGCAGGACCAGTCAGGGCCTGTTTTACCAGTTCTCTGAACTACCGGGAATCATAACAACTGGTTCTACCGAACCAGTGTGAACCGGTACAATCCCACCCCTGATGTAATTAAGTAATAAATAAATAATAAATATAAAGTGATTATTTATGAAATTTGGATAAAATGTAAGAAAACTAAAGGAAAGTAGAAAGCTATTATAGTATTGTCATGGCAGACTCTTGCATATCATTCCTTTGCTCTACCAATAGAAACTCTTCCTTTTTTCCCCAAGCCATGTATTCAAAATAGGAGGAATAGTAGAAACAAATCACATTATCATAATAAAAGAATGTTTGTAATTCACATGTGAAGGATCCCTATATTTGATGTCTAAATTTAGGAACCAACCATTAATACTCCATTGTTGCTAGGAAAACAAAGCAGTCAGGAAGTGGAATAAAAATCCATAGAGATTCTAAATGGAATTCTCTAATACTGTTGTTACTGTTCTGTTTAATAAAAAAAAGTTATAGCAGCAGATTGTATTCTTCATTATTAAGTGAGAAAGTTAGCCCTATGGAACCACTGGTTGAATGTGAATACAAACTGATGATTTGTAAGCTTGAAAGCCTGCTCCCAACCCTTCCCCCCAAAATGTCTGATTTTGAGCAACAGTTAAAGACCAAAGAATGTGATTATGTGCATTGTTGCCATAATCTAGCTGGTTAGTCCCAGCACATGCTCTATTGATGTCAGGTAATCTGTGGATGGGCAGAGTTGACTCAGCAGCCAAAATTTTGATAGGTGCTTCTGATCACTAAAGCTACACACACTTCCAATAAGAATCTGGCAACTTCTGCAATTAGACCTAGAGAGAAGTGCTATCCATTCAACCCAGGTCTGATGCTAATTTCTGGATTTGAAATTTGTCTGCCCAGATTCCTTGACTTACAACCATTCATTTAGTGACTGTTCAAAGTTATAACAACACTGAAAAAAGGAACTTATGACTATTTTTCACACTTACAACTGCTGCAGCATCCCCATGGACACTTGATCAAAATTTGGATGCGTGGCAACTGACTCATATTTAAGTCGGTTGCAGTGTCCCAGGGTCATGTGATCACCTTTTGTGATCTTCTGACAAGTAAAGTCAATGGGGAAGCAAGACTCATTTAACAACTGAGTTACTAATTTTAACAATTGCAGTCATTCACTTAACACCCATAGCAAGAAAGGTTATAAAATGGAAAAAAACTCATATAACAACTCTCTTGCTTAGCAACAGAAAATTTGGGCTCAATTGTGGTTGTAAGTCGAGGACTACTTGTAGTTTCTTTCTTCCCAGGATTCTTCCAGGTCTTCAGCCTGGCACCACTTTTTAACACTGATTCTAAGAGTTTCACCTTCTCTTCTGGTTCAAATAAAAATAAGAATGAGTGTTGTGTGTCTTCAGCTTTATTTTTGATCTCTCCCAGTAGTTTCCTATCTAGAAACAGTATGAAGACTCCACAGAATGACTGCATTGGGCTAATCAGACATTCCCCAGCACTATTGGGCAATGGTCCTTTAGAGGATGGAATAAATACAACAGAGGAGTCAAATTCTCAGCTCAAGAGTAGCCCATTCTTCCTCTTATATGAGGAATGCTTGCTGCTCTTATCCATTGCACACACTAAAGTTAGTATCAAACTCATGTGTGCTTGCCCTGTTGACCAGCAAAGGAGAAGCAACAAATTTAGTTTCTCTCAGAGCCCTACCTCTCTCAACTTTACATGACCAGGGAAAGGCTCTGCTCATAAATAACATTGCAGCCCCTGTCATTTCTAGTTTGGTCTTTAGATGTGCATAGCACACTGCTCTCAGTGTTCTTGATAATCAAAATAATTGTTTTAGAAGCCGAAATCTATAAATACCATTGTTTGCATCAATTTAAGCAACCTGCTGAGCAATCTTTTTATACAATGCAAATTACATCCATGCTAAAGAGAAGTGGATTCCTTGGGATCATATCAAAACCAGGTGAAATTGACAAGAACTCTGCCCTTTCCTCTTCAGATCAAGAATTTAGAAAAAAAAAATTGAAGTGAAGTTTTGTGTGTGTGTGTGTGTGTGTGTGTGTGTGTGTTTAAACCAGTCCAGGAGATGTAAAGGAGCAGGAGAATTCACTAACCGTGGGCCAGGATAAACATAGCCTGGTAGATATTAGTGAAGGAAGAGGTGGAACTTCACAAAAAGATCCCTTAAAACTGGGCTTCATTTCCAACTAACAGAAGACAAAAAGCTGAAGGAAAAGCACTACACTTTCTTCCCAGCTAGATATCATTTGGCATGACCAAGAGTGGGATTCAAATTAGTTTACCACCAGTTCGGTGGGTGTGCTATATGCGCACTCATGCACTTTGTGCACATGCAGAGGCTTTTCTACTGACCTTCTCCTGCACTCTTGCACTCACCCTGTCTCTTCAACAGCTGACATGCAGCAATCCGCTGTGCTGCATGATGCAGCTGAGGTTCAAAAGCAGGAAAAAAAGGTCAGTATGGAGCCGGGGCAGGCGAGTGGGCCCAGCAGCTGATCATTGGAGCAAACTATTCGCTCCTAGATGATATTTGGAGCTACCAGTTTGGCTGAACTGGGCTGAACCAATAGAATCCCACCCCTGGGCATGACCACCATTCCTTTCAGAATTTCCATTTTTAATACATCCAAATTAGTAGTACATAGCAATGTGATTAAAAAGTGGAAAATACAATTAAAATTAGGATGCAAATTATAACTTCTACTGTACAACTTAAAGGAAAAAATACATTCAAAGGTTGTTAAGGCTGAGATATGGCTGAAAAATGGTAATATTTTATTTATTTATTTATTTATTTAATTTATATTATCCTCAAAGGCAAAAATGAGAAAATGATTGACCATTGGGAAGATGGTTGCAGTAGGATATTATTTGGCTGGGTGACCCTGACACTGTAAAATGGAAGTGAGATCCTTCTCTGCAGAAGAATTTGATAGCCAACTAGACAGATAGATAGATGAAATTTAAATTTTTATATCCTCAGAGGTTCCCTACAGAAAGATCATCCATCTGAATTCACTATGGGGCTGGAACTAAAAGGAGTGTTATTGATTATATTTTTGTCTACTTGCTTTTATAAACTGCTTTGAGGTTATTCCTCAATGTAATGTCAGCCACTTCCCAGTTTTCTTATGTTTAACTTTTTTTTTGCCCAACAGACTTTATCAGTCACAGATTCTTCAAGTGGAAAGATTTTGCTGAAATCAATGGCGCCTCAGTTGGACATGGTTCCAATTATTTTAAGCAACTGGTTCAAATAGAACCACAGTTGTAATGCATCTTGCCGTATTTGAACTTCACATTTCTTCCCAATGTGGTAACCGGAATGAGAAGTTCTGTGGGGAGGAAAAAATGTATGGGCGAAGCTTTGGACATTTTAAATGCTTTTTGGAGAATCCAAAGAAAGTTTATTAATCCTGATACTAATGCAATTCTTGTTTTTCTGGGTTCTAAAACACAAACTATATTCTATTGCAATTCTCAGTGAGAATTTTTCCAGAAGGCTGGAAATTCCTTCAGGCTTTGCTGAAAGGCTTTTTTAATGTTATCAGAAAAGTTATCAGAACAGAAACTTAATAAATGAAACAGTAATAGAAACAGTGATATCTGCAACCTTATAACAAAGTAAGAAAAGGAATAATAAGAAAATCTGGATTCAGGAAAGACAAAATGAACTTGTAATTGAATATATTGTTCAATTGTTTCCAAACTATTTATCTAAATGTGAATTGAATTACAGCAGAGTTTATTATTTATACTTATTGGCATTTTTAAAAATATTCTGAAATGTTCTACCAATACAGTGTTTTGAATGACATTGGGGCCCAGTGTACTTATTGATATTTACAATATATTGGTTATATTGTACATACTCAGAGCCCCTCCTTGAGGGAGATAGGCAATCAAATAACATGAAATATAAATAAATATGCTGAACATTATTTAAAAGACTTCCAGCTTTGATGCATTGATTTCAGACATTCTGGTCTCCATTAATAAAATCACAATCATAATCTAAACGAGTGTTTTCATTTTGGACTTGGCATGGGCCAGATTGGTACAAGTTGCAGGAATGGTTATTTTATAAATTTTATCTTTAGATATGATAATTTTAAATGGTGTGGGGGAAACAAACACTTTGGAAAAATGATGGTTATAACTCACACTCCTTGGGAAGAAGTGGATAATTTGCTTTGGATATGTATCTTGTTGGTAATTAACATCTGTTTGCTTTTCTTGAAGCAGAATTCTTAAATCAGGAAATTATGGCCTGAATTGGAATATTATCTAATTGATATTTTCTGATATATAGTAATTGCAGACAGTTTTATTGCCAGGTTAGACTCAGATGATGACATCTTAGAGATTAGATATCAGAGCTGTCAACTAATTCAGAAGAAGATATGCTCTCCTTGACTCACTGTTCACAGGGCAAGAAGCCAAGCTTTGCAGAACTCTAACTCATAAACCTAATAGTCTACAATTTTATATTCTTAAATGGCTCCCTTGAGAAAGAGCATCCAGCTGAATTCGCTACTGGGTTGGAACTAAAAGGAGAAATAGTGAGAAATAGTGTATATATATATATCTGATAACCTTTGATGTTATTCTCCACTTTATATTGAGCATTTCCCATTTAAAGTTTTTTGAACAAATGCTGAGTTTTTATTTGTTTTTAACAAATCAGTTATAGGTTCTTCAGCTGGGAAGATTCCATTGTGGTCAAGCTGTGTTGAACAAAATAATAAAGACAATTTTAAATGCAGAACAATTCCAGCACTTGCATCTGTCTTTTATATCAGAATCATTATAACTTAATATAAGAATTGCAATCATTCTTATTTCCCCCAAATAATGACTGACATAAGTAATATGCTTTATTCTAACCATCTAAACTATGGTTAGATTTAGATTTATAAACAACATAAGTACCACATATTCATTTTTCAAAAAGTGTTACAATAAGAAACAACTGCCATTGACCAGTTAATATATTTCCATTTCCCTCCAAATTTGTATTTTAGTTCTACCCACTTCCAATCACAAGATACTCAGCACTTTCCAATAATAATAATAAAATATATCCATTAGATTTTTAATATATAGGTTTTATTTAAAAATTAACTACAATAGTAAAAGCTAATACAATCTAAACTTAAAAAAGAGATTAGAATAGAAAGAATAAAAAATGCAAGAACAAAGAAAAAGAAATGAGAAAAAAATATGATGAGGTAGAAAAAATATATGAAGAAGTGACTTACAACGTTCATCATGTTTAGACAATTTCAGTAACACTTCACCTCCTATAATATTATAAACAGACATTTCTTCATCCTTTATCCAATCTTTTTATCTATAAGCAAGCCACAGAATTTTTCCATCCTTGTGTTAGCATAAAGTCCAGAAAGGGTTGTCAGAATTTTGCAAACAAACAAACAAAAAGGTCTTATTTTAACCTTGATAAAAAAAAACACCACAATTTTATATTTTTTCCTTTTACTTCTAACAGTCTTAATATTTAATTTATTCAAATACTGTCATAGGATTTGATCTCATTTCAGTTCCTTATTCCATCACACAGACTTCTTCAAGCCTCTTTTGCAGAATTAATAAGAAAACATTTTCTGGGTCATTCTTTTGGTTTATCATTTTATTTCCCTTGTAATTTTTAAAACTGCAGTCACTTTCTTTTGTATTTCTGGTAAAGTAACCCTCTCCAAATCTGGCTCCATTCTTTAAAAAGCCCCTTTAATGTTTTCATTGTTACAATGTTTTGTATCATTTTGTAAGTTCCAGTATTAACCAACACCAAAATAAGTCTTGTATTTTTCCTTCTTTTTGGAATTTTTAATACCCTCTAATGTTGTTTCTAAAATCATAAAGCCTTTATTACGATGTGCAATAATCAAGATAAATCTGGTACTTATAAGAAGCTGTTTATTTTATATAGTTAATTTCAGGACCATACAGTAAAAGTCAGCATTCCAAATTTATTTATATATAACTTTTTTGAATAAAAATCTTACTTAATTTTTATGCTGTTTATTTCAAATACTTTTAAATTTTTAAGCTTGAAACTCACCAGGCAACTTTTTGGATTTCCAGTTGTTCGTCCTTTGTGTTGTAGTGGAATCCGCGATTGTGTGTGGTTTTGCTCCATGCTCACTTGTTGGAGGGTCCCTATTGGAAACAGAACCACCCTGGAGAGGTGGTGAAGAAAGGGGGAATCACTTAGAGGGTTGAGGGGAGCTGCATCTCCCCTCCCTGATAAGATAAACCCCCTCTGAAGACAAGTTGCAGCAGTGGTAAAAAATGGCCACCACAAAGATGGGAAGCAGTCTGGGAAACTAAGACTGTGCTAGAGTGGTGAAGTTGTGAGCAAAAAGTGAAATTCTAGAATATTACAAGGGTAATATTCAAATACAAGATATTTGAAGAAATTGCTTTGGAACTATCCAGTGACTTTGGGAAAAAGTTGGAAAATAAACTAATAGACGGAAACAAAGATTTATGGACATTGATTATTGAAATTAAATATAAAAGATGCTGGTTGGAACAATTTACTAGACATTTGGATTGGATTAAGGGGGGGGGAAGGAGGAGCATACAAAATAGGAGAATTATTTGCGGAAATGAGACTGGATCTACAAGAGATGAAGGAAATGATGAAAGTAAGCTTGGAAATGTGGAGCAATATATTACAAAAACTAGAAATGGTGATTCAGATTGAGAAGAACAAAGATAACCAGAGGGGGAGGAGTTAAACAAAGAGGAAACTAGTCTTGAAGATCAAGTGGAACAATGACCATTTAAACAGGGGGGGGAAAGAATTAAAATCAAAAATTTGTGGTTTGATGTGATAATGAAAGAGGGAATGGTTTGGAAAGTTAAACAAAGGAAAGAGAAAAAGCAGAAGAGGGAATTTAGAGAAAAAAGATCGAGAGAGGGAGGGGAATAAAATAAATAACTGGAATGAGAAATGGAGGGAAATAATAATGGGGAAAAAGGAGAATTAAGAGAAAGGATCAGAAAAGAAAGAGAAGCAGGAAGCAAACAAGAATGAAAAGAAATTACATAATTAGGAGGATGAGAGACAATGGGTAAAAGAAGGATAGGGAAGGAGATTCTGCAAGGTAATGTGTTGTGATCTATAAGAATAAGGATCTGAAAATAGATAAGATTGCAACTGATATTTTCTTTTTTTCCCTCTCTTTATAAGGATTATCGTTACACTAGATATAGAATTTATTGAAATAGATATGGAATTGGGAATTTATTATAAAAATATTAATTGACATTTAGCAATGTATAAAATTAAAATGATTTATGAGAATTGTAATGGAAAGATTAATATTAGTTCCTATAATTAATTGAATAGATTAATATTTTTGCAATATATAGATGATTTATAAGGTGATTGAGAAAAAGAATATCATGTGGAATCTGACTTAAAATATATGCATATGTGTTATGTAGTAGATAGGAGAATATTGTTATTAATGTAGAATGAAGTAATTATAATGAATTAAAGGGAATAAATGGAGGGAAAGTACAAGGTAAATAGGTGGTAAGCTCGAATTGATAAAGGGGACAATTTTTTGAACTAATAGACTAAGGATGAAATTATTGAATAACAAATGGAATAACAGTATGTGATAAAATTGCAAATGTGACTGATAAAAATATGTGTAAAGAAATAAAAATCTGAAATAATATTATAAAGCAAGATATGAGAGTAAGATATGAGAATATTTTAAGAAAAATGAAATAAGTTAAGATATGAACTGAAATTGGATAAAATAAGTTTAATGAATTTAATATTATAGAATATTTAAAAGACAATAGAATAAGTATGAAATTGAACAAGAAAGATGAATATGTAACTATGGTCATGTTTGTATTGAAATGTAAAAACCTGGAAACACACTGCTCGCCAAAAGAGATGTTTTTTTAAATAAAAACAAAAACAAAAGAAGAAATTGAATAATGAAATTACTATGTATGTTTAAATAACATGGTGATTGGCATTAGAAGAAAGTACTGGAATATTGAATAATTAAATAATGAAGGATTGTAACTTAATACAAATGTGGGTATTAACATTAGAATTATACAAGTTTGATGAATGTAAGAGATATGATTAATGTCGTTATTTTTGTTTGCACCAAAATGCATGATGCTTAGGTGCCACACTGTTTATGTATTGATGTGTATTGTTTATGTAGAATAAAATAAAAAACTTGATAATTTAAAAAAAACACGCAACTTTTCAAACATGTTGTTCCAAAGGTCTCTAATAGTTTTAAGATAATTAATAGGCAATTTCTGAAAGTAAGTTTGTGAGGCTTACAAATTTAGTGTCTTTTAAAAGGCTCTTGCATTTTGTTGTAAGCAAGATATCAATATCAATAGCACTTAAGACTTCTCTACAGCACTTTACAGCACTCTCTGAGTGGATTACAATATCAGCATATTGCCCCCAACAGTTTGGGTTCTCATTTTACTGACCTTGGAAGGATGGAAGGCTGAGTCAATCTTGAGCCCATCAAGATTGAATTTCAGGCTGTGGGCAGAGTTAGCCTGCAGTACTGCATTGTAACTACTGTGCCACGAGGGCTCAAGATGATTGATACCTTTGTCACCTAGCACTCAAACCTGTGGAAGACAGCCGTCCTGTGGTCTTCTCAGCCATCTGGAGCACATATGGACAAACTCCAATTTTCTTCTTGTCTGGAGAGGTATTGAAGAACTGATATACTCATCAGTTCCTCAGTCTTTGCTGCAACCTTCAGCTTCACATTCACAGTGATATCTTTATGTTGCCATATCTCCTTTGGAAGTCTAAAACTAAAATATCCTCAATAGATTTTAAAAAATACAAAAACCAAAACCAAATATATCATCATTAAACCATAAGAACAATCATTCAACTTGGGTATCATCAGTCAGTTCAGGACATTTGAAATTACTCTGTTTTCAGGAGTTACCAGAAGGCCAAATTGTGGGCTAGACTAATTCGAATGGGAACTCATTTTTAGCACAAGTGTTATCACAAAAAAAGTAGTGCCTGCAAGGCTTCCTGCTTTCCACATTGCAGAAAAAGGGAATCACCAATCTTCCTAGCCAGTCTCCACCTACCTAAGAAAGACTAGCCATGAGCCCAAGAGGACACACGCATTGAAGACATGTTTCGGGACAGGTGTCATCCATCAAGTGACAACATTAGAGCTGTCAATTAGCAAATAACAGTTATATCTTACAGAATAGAGAATAACAGAGTTAGAATGGACCTTGGACCTAATTCAAGGCCTTGCCCAAGCAGGAGACCCTACACTACTGGTATTCTGGCAAATTGTTGTCCAATCCCTTCTTAAAAACCTCAAATGATGGAGCACCCACAACTTCTGGCAGCCTTTCAATTATTGCTCTCACTGTCAGGACATTTCTCCTTAACTCTAGGTTGGATCTCTATTTAATAAGCTTCCATCTATTATTTCTTGCTTTGGTACATTGGAAAATAGGTCGTCCCCCTCTTCTTTATGACAGCCTTTCAAAATACTGGAAGACTGCTGTCATGTCTTTTTCTTAGACTAGACATACCAAGTTCCCACAACTGTTCATCATATGATTTAGCCTCCAGTCTCCTTTTTATCCTTCTTGCTCTTCTCTCATTCTTTCCGGAGTCTTAACATCTTTTTTGTATCATGGTGACCAGAACTGGATGCAGTATTCCAAGTGTGGTCTTACCAAGGCAGTATATAGCAGTAGTAACACTTCACCTGATCATGATAATTTATTTAGCATATGGCACGTTAGCCAGGGATCACCGAGAGGCTGGCTGCCTCTTGTGAAAGGAATTTTTTCAGGCAGTGTTATCTTTACTGGCAGGATACCTGAATGCCGTTAGGCAATCGGGAGAGGCTCCTTTCTTGTCCCTTCACGGTTTATTCACTCACGGGAATTGAGCTGCTGACCTCAGTGGTGTAGAGGCCCAGCATCTTACCATGTGAGCCACCATGGTGCCCTATCTTAATAATGTTACTCTATTGATGCAGCCTAGAACTGCATTGGCTTTTTTTTTTTGGCAGCTGCTGGCTCATATTTAAGTGATGGTCCACTAGATACCTAGGTCCCTCTCAGTTACTATGGCTGAGCCAGGTACCACCTCCTCTATACCTGTGCATTTGGTTTTCTTTCCTAAATGTAAAACCTTACTTTTTTTCTGAATTGCATTTTGTATGATAGAGCCCGGTGTTCTTGTCTGTCAAAATCTTTCTGGTTCTTGAATCTATCTTCTGAAGTGTTGTCTAGACCTTCCAGTTTGGTGCTGTCTGCAAATTAGATGAAATCATTTATGAAGATGTTGAAGAGTACTGGGCTTCAGACAGAAACCTTGGGATGCCACATATTTCCCTCAATGTAGATGTTGCTATATTGTAGATGTAGCTACACTGCACTAAACATTACTTTTAGTGTGGTTTGTCAGCCAATTATGAATTCTAGTGATAATGCTGTCTGTCCCATATTTTTCTATCTCACCAAGAAGTAGGTTATGGTCTATTTTGTTAAATGCCTTACTGAAGTCCAAGTATATTATGTCCACAGCATTTTTCTGGTGCACTGATTTAGTCACTTTCTCAAGGAATATAACAAATTTGTCTGAAATGATGTTTTTGATAAATCCACATTGGCTTCTAATAGCTTTGCTGTACGAGATGAGCAGGCTGACCCCAAGGGGGTCAAACATATCATCAGTTTTGAATCCCTTTGAATCCACAAGAGATCTAAGTTCAGTCTACCTTGAATTCTCTTGATTCTCCTCTACTGCTAATTTGCTTTGACTATTAGTAGTTTAGATTCTTATAGAGAGCTTTGCATACAATAAACCTATATATTCATTTGAAATGTCTGGACTCCTGATTTCCTATGCTTGACATTTGCTTGCTTTAGTTGTTCTCAAATCCATTGCTTAATTATTTTTTCCAGGATATTCCCAGGTATTGATTTTAGGCTGATTGAGCTATTATTTCCTAGATCCATTTTTTCCTTTTTTGAAGATGGGAACCACATCACTCTTTTCCAGTTCTTTGATAGTTCTCCAGTGCTCCAGGATCTTTGAAATATATGGTTCAGTGGCTCTGAGATCACATTTACCAGCTTCTTCAGAACTCTGGGATGTAATTCATCTGATTCTGGTGATCTGAACTAGTCTAGGGTGCACAAATGTTGTCTTACTGTGTTCTTGCCTATTTTAACTTGTATTCCTAGTCTTTCTTTTACAGTTCTGCTTTTGATAGATTAGGCTATTTTTCCTTTTTCCTGAAAACAGATGCAAATATTGTAAGTCACCCAGAGTTGTCTAGTGGTAAGGTGGGAGGCCAATAAATGTAATAAATAAATAAATACATACACACATAAATATCAGTTCTGCTTTCTCCCTGCTGCTTATCACTTGCTTGCCATCTTTTCCCATTAATGGACTGTTTCCTTTATTGTTTTCTTGTTTTTTTACATGTTGAATTTTTTTATTCTTTTTGAAATTTGTTGTAAATCTTAGTTCATTCTGGGCTTTAGCTTTCCAGACTTCATCTTTGCAGATTTGGACTATATACTGCAGGGGTGGGATACAAGTATTTTTACTACCGGTTCTGTGGGTGTGGCTAGGTGGGCATGGCCATTTTTTAAATGCAGCACCCCCACACACTCCATTTTTTTTGCCTCCTGGGCCTCAGGGAAGCCTCTTGGATGAAGCAGTAAGACAACAAGGGGTATCCCAGCACAGCTGATTGTTAGAACAGTTGATCATCGGAAGGAAAAAAGGAAGAAATTCAGCTGAACCAGTAGCTGTTTTTTTACTACCGGTTTGTCTGAACCAGGCCGAACTGGTAGATTTCCACCACTGATATACTGCTATTCTGCCTTAGGTATGCGTCCCTTTTTCCATTTTTTATACTTGTCCTTTTTGTCTTTCAGTTTAACAGAAAGTTTATGCAACCATGCTGGTTTCTCCTTGGACCTCATTTTTTCAGAGTTCCCCAAGCTTTTTGAGTTGCTTTCCCCTTTAAGATTTCTATTCATGGAACCCTTCCCAAGCTCTGTCTAAGTTTGTTGAAATCAGCTCTCTTACATTGTAAGACATTAGTTTGATTTTGTTGTATTGCTTGTGTCTGCATTCCAGTATGGTATGGTGACTTCCCTACACCACTTCAACCTCCTCTTGCTGACATTCAATTTGTTTTATCCCACCTGGATCCAAGCAGCCTCAAGATTCCAATGGTACTGCTTATTCATCCTATGGTAGCAAAATAAAACTAGTTATCATCAGCATGTTGAGATAATGTTATATCCCAAAGAGATGGATGACCTTCCCATGCCTCCTGGTGTAGATGTTAAAAAGTGGAGGAGAGTACCAAACTCTATTGGTTCCAAACATGGCTGGTTTTTCTATCCCCATACCTGGAATTGACTGTTAAGTAGGTTGTGGAGTTATTGCAAAACAGTGCTTTCAACCATACCTACTGGAAGGTCTAGGAGGATATTAAGATAGATGGTATGGAAATCCCAAATAATCAATTATCAAGGTTTCTGGAACTCCAATGGGACTTCTTATCCAAATCTCTTCCCCTCCAGTCTTCCTGTATATTTCTGGAATTGTTCTGCCAAGAACAGCAATTATCATGTGGTCTTAACATCTACAACTGCTATTTCCCATAATAGTGCATCCAAATCGACAGATTGACTTCTTCCTCCTGCCATGCTAAATAGGCTAAATCTCAGTAATATAACCCACAGCAATAGCATTTGTTAAAGCCTTATTCCTCTCTCAGTCTTTACTACTCATCTCACTTCTATCTCCTGAGCTCCCAATCTGGCTCCATCCAAGCTGATACATCAATCTTTGGCTTCATTAAAATAAATCTGGGGCCACTCCAACAACTATAACATTCTACAGCTGTAATCTTCTCACTTTCCCACTTTGTGTCACTTAAAAGTCTTCAACAATTCCACCAAGTAAGCAACCATAGCTACACACTATCTAAAGAGAGAGTGAGAAAGAGTAAGAGAGCACAGGATATAAGAAGTATATGGAACAAGTGAAATATATCCAGGGATGGGATTCAAATTTTGTAACAACTAGTTCTGCGGGTGTGGCTAGGTGAGCATGGCTAGGTGGGCATGGCCATGTGACTGGGTGGGCATGGCTTTTTTGGCAGTACCCCCCTCTCCTTTTTTGGGGCCTTCTGGGCCTCAGGGAAGCTGCCTGGGGAGTATTTTTGTTCTCAGAAGGCTTCCCTGGGCCACAGGAAAAAAAAATGGAGCATAGGGGGCATGCAGCACCACCCACACTCCATTTTGGGGCCTTCTGGGCCTCAGGGAAGCCTCCCGGGGGGCATTTTTGCTCCCAGAAGGCTTCCCTGGGGCTCAGGAAGGAAAAAAAACAGAGCATAGGGAGCATTGGAGCTCTAACATGTTTTTTAGCTACCCATTCATTTTGGAAGGAGGGTAAATGTTTCCAAGCTACTAAGTATTGGGTGTTCCCTCGATGGATTCTAGAGTCAAGGATTTCTTTGATTTCAAAGAAATCAAAGTTCACCCTTTGAGTTCACCCTCCATCATGATGAGAGTAGGTGGTATAGAAGTGTGTGGTCTGAGAGGGGAGGTTTCTGGTTTGAATAGGCTAATGTGGAACACTGGGTGAACTTTTCTAAGTGTTTTTGGGAGAAGCAGTTCTACTGTCACTGGATTGATGATCCGAATGATAGGGAGAGGTCCAATGAACTTCGGCCCTAATTTCTTTGATAGTTGTAGGAATTTAGTGGTTAAATAGACCTTTCCCCCTATGTGGAATGGTTTGGGTTCCATTCTTTTCTTGTCAGCCTGGGCTTTGAAAGCTTCTCTGGCTTCTTTCAATGCCAATTTAACCACTGGCCATGTGTCTGTAGATTGTCCATCCACTCTTTAAGAGAGGGGAAGGTGGGTTCTTCTGTGGGTAGTTCAGGCATAGGACTAAAATCTGTGACTACTTTAAAAGGGGTGAACCCAGTACTTGAGTGTACAGAGTTGTTGAATGCTACTTCTGCAAAAGGCAAAAGGTCAGTCCAGTTATCTTGTTGATAATTAATAAAGCATCTTAAATATTGCTCCAATACCCCATTTGTGTGTTCTATCCCGCCATTCGTAGCTGGGTAATGGGAGAAGCTTAAGTCCTGGGCAGTGCCAAGTATGCTCAGGAATGCCCTCCAAAATTTTGACATGAATCAGATCCCTCTATTGGAAATGATCCTTTGTGGGGCTCCATGAAGGCAACAAATGTGTACTAGGAACAATTTGGCTAAGCTTTTGGCAGTTGGGATCTTTTGTCATGGTATAAAATGTGCCTGTTTTGAAAACAGGTCCATTACAACATAGATAACTGTATTTCCCGCATTTTCTGGCAGTTCTATAATAAAATATATGGAAATCTCTCTCCAGGGTGCTGAAGGTTTGGCTACAGTTTGTAAAAGTCCCAGGGGTTTTCCTTGCCTTTTGGCTGCTGCACAAGGTTCTCTTATATCATAAAATAATCTGTGGCTTATTCTTACATCTTCATAGTAGATGTGGATTTGGAGATGAACCACAGCACACATGCTAAAGTTAATTAGTCAAAGATAGGGACCATTTCAGATTCTAAAATGCTGTATCTTATTCTTGGCATAACAAGTATCTATTCATTATTGCAGATACTGTTCCCCACTAATAGAACTGATGATGCAGACCAACGTCTTCCCTTGGCATGTTATTTGCCATGTTATTTTCACCAAGTATGTGTCATATGAAGGCACTTTATGCTCTACTGTGCTTCATGTATTACTGCTAAAAGTCATAAGTAATTCTGATAAGTAAATTATCTGTTTATCTATCTACACTTTACAAAACAAAAGGCATAGAATAACTGGTTAAAATAACATCTAAGCCTTCCTCTTTAAGGAGATGAATGCATCATAAGGCAGATTCTAGCATTCCTTGCAGCAGCGTATCCATTCCTTCATTTCCGAATAGCTGCACATATCAGCATGATAGTGATGCTTTTGCAAAGAAGGTTTGACAACAATAGAGAGTCCCTCGCCTGCTAAATAAGAAGTGACAACTCCATTTGAAAGCTGTCCCTGGATGTGTTTTATATGCACAAATTAACTGTGACAGTTCAAATCAAAACAGAGCTTTCATTTCACTTGGGAGGTAAATGGACAGTAGAATAGGTTGCTTTAAATGCTATGGTCTAGCACAATTAATATTGTGAAATTTTAGTTTGGTTAGGCTTCTCATTGTGGTTCTAAATTGAAGGTCAGTGATGAAAAAAAACATATTGTCCCTGATAGCGGCACTAGAAAAGAGCAAACTAAAAGATAATTTAAAAAAGAAAAAAAATCACAATTATGCTGAAGTATCTTCATAATTATTTTAACTAAAAGTTATTCTCTGGGTGCACATGTATGTGCAATTTTAGGATTAGCAGCTACTTCTCAAATAGCTGTTTGCAATAAAATAGTACTGACTTGGATTAATTAAGAGCAATTATACCTGCCAGAGCATGGATAGCCAGTAATGGCTCAGGCTCAGCATTAACCATTGGCTTTGGGGTATACATGCCATTCCGCTATTTAGTGTACTATATTTTCTCAGATTTGGCAAGGAATTGTAAGAGAAGTTATAATTCTTAAATCCCCTTTATTGCCTTTTGCATATATGCATATATGTGTGTGTATTTGTACTATACTTGCATTTTATACAATTTCAAAATTTATATTATTCAGATTGCTTATTTTAATTTTTAATTTTATTTTCTCCTTGTTGCATATGTGTAGCAAAAGTAAACTGTTTACTGTATTTTAATTTATTATTGTCTTTTTGACATTTTTTGTCTACATACACTTATTTTAGCTATCCTGATGCAATCAATTTCATTTTGGATACTTTGAATATTTAAATACCAATTCTGTGCTGGTTAATGACTACAATAAAGTTAGGTACTAAGTACAATAATATAGAAATGAATCTATGACTAACAAATATTTAAGTTTAGACCATAGGAAGTGGAACCCCTTAGTCAGAATAGGCAAAACGGAATCAAATGGACTTACAGAGTATTTTAAATTTCAAAAAAGCAGTGCAAAAATATGTTGAACAAAATTTAATATGACATAATTTCTATTCTGCTGTATAATATTTGACCTGATACTTCACTTTCCATTTTCAACCCATATTATAAAAAAATTTAATCCACCCTTTTCCTGATTACTTTTGCTCTATCTCCTAATATGTAGTACAATGGATATGAAAATATTATCCAAGGAATTCTCTATGGTCTGGAAGTATTACTACTCTGTTGTTTTGAAATGTTCTCGTGTTGCAAAAATCTTACAGGTTATTACAGAAGCTGTAAAATGACATCTCAGGTCATTCTTAAGAAATAGAACCTCATGGCCTTGTTTTTATCTTATCTCATTAAAACATTCTGAAAGTGTTTGACTATTTTCCATATTTTCAAACCAAGTGTGCTTATGCGGAGTAGAAGCAGCCAGAGAATTCCTGTAGCCAGTAGCCCCATTTAAAACTAACAACAAAAAACAAACAAAACAGATTTATTTTGAGATAAGAGGTCACAGGGACCATGTCCGATAATTAGGGATATAATAAATTTCCTCCTAGATTTTTTGGGGGACTTTTTGCCTATGAGGATATCTGAGTGGAATACATGATCTGAGCCACAAGCAGAGCCTGGCTATGTTCACCATTGCCACAGGGAAAATCAGCAGAGGAACTGCAGGGTTATTCTACTTACTTTGCTTTCATGCACAAAGGTGCATGTTTCTTTGAGTGCTGCCTCTTTCCACATCTTTTTTTAAAAATGAAACTGGCCAAGAGTACCAAGCCATTGCAGGAGATGCTTCATATGAAAGCCAGCAAACACTAGACCTTGAAATGAGATGGTAATCTTGTAGCTTAGAAATCTCATCATCTACAGAGGCAATGATAGGAATTGCACGGTTCCATCCCTGAAGGTCATGAGAAATGCTCAGACCTTGCCTTTCTCCCTCCCGCAACATTTTGGCAAGTTGCAGGATACAAATGCATGCTGTATTTCTACCTAAAAAGATAGCCAGAGCCTTCAAATCATTTCAGTGATTTCATGCCAAACAATGGAACTTATTAATTAAAAAGATCCCTCTATCTTGCTTCTTCTTGAGCTATCATATTCAGGCTGCAAAATGGAAATGTCATGTAGATGGCAGCAAAGAGACACAGAAAACTCATCCTTTGCTGCCATTTAGTGACTGTATAGATTTTTGCAGTCTTGATAACGTAGCCCTTCCCTTCTCTCTTGAGGTTTACAGAAATGTGAAGATTTTTCTGTTTGTTTCCACAAACAAATAGTTTGCTGGTTCTTTGCCTACAAAAAAGATTATAAATACTGTTTGAATAAACCCCCCGATTAGACTCCCAATGAGTCTATGTACCATAAGGCTACTAAAGTAGCTTTGTGCTCTTCAGTGGATTAACGGGTTAGAGAATTAAATGAGAAAATGAAATAGCTCAGATCAAAGAAATTAAAAATTGTGACTTATTTAAGACTATTTAAATGGCACTCCAGTCTTAAAGACATGTACATGATGGTGAGATAAAATCCACTGCAGTGATTCCTTATGGCAAAGGGCAACAATGAGTCATATTAAAAGTGCCATAGTTAGGCTGATTACATTTATTTTATTTTATTTTTATTTGTCAATTGCTTACAAGATAATAGGTATAAGTAAAAACATAGCTATTAATACTTAGATACATATAAGAAAAATAAAAAATATATAATAAACAATAGGACAGGGACCGTAGGCATGTTGGTGTGCTTATGCATGGCCCCAACAGACCTCTTAAGAAAGGGGTGAGGTCAATAGTAGACAGTCTAAGGTTAACGTTTTTGGGGTTTGGTGAAGAAACCACAGAGTCAAGTAGAGTATTCCAGACATTGACCACTTTTTAAAAATTTTTTATTAGTTTTTAAAAACAAACATAAACAAACAAAACATAAAAACATCAAGCTATCTTCCATATGTGTACATACAGTGTGCCGGTTGGTTTACAAATTGTTTTGTGCTTCCATTTCGTAGTCTTCAATTACAATTGCATTGCATACAATCTCATATTTTCAATCAAAAATTAAATACCTTGGTATCATTATTAATCAATCATTTGACTATACTTTTATTCATTCATGTTTTATAAGATAATCATAATTTACTTAGTTTATTTTATAACAGTTCATATTATCATCCCAAATCTATCCCAAAATCATTTTGTAGATATAATAAGAAAGAAGTACATCTTTATATATTTAGTATTTTCTAAAAGTCTACATATTTCATTACTGTATTTTATTATCTAACCATTGATAGAAAAGATCCCAAATTTTATAAAATTGTTTGTCCTCTTGTTCTCTAATTTCAAATGTCAATCTACTCATTTCAGCACATTCCAATATTTTCTTAATGATTTCCTCCTGTGATGGTATTTTCTCATTTTTCCAGTGTTTAGCAAATAAAATCCTAGCCGCTGTCAACATGTTTACAATCAGGTATTTCAAGTCTTTACTATATATTTCAGGTAAAATTCCCAATAAAAATATCTCTGGTTTCAAATCTATATTTTTTTTGTCATTTTTTCTAACCACATGTGGATTTTAATCCAGTATTTTTTAGCATCTGCACAAGTCCACCACATATGGTAATATGAGCCAGGTGTCTGATGACATTTCCAGCATTTTTCGGATTTATTCTGGAACATTCTTGCTATTCTTGTTGGGGGAAAATGCCACCTGTAAAACATCTTATACAAATTTTCTTTATATGCTGTTGACGTTGTCATTTTAAAATTTTGAGACCACAATTTTTGCCATCTCTCTAAATCGATCCCATATCCAAAATTCTTCCCCCAAGCAATCATAGTTTATTTAACTTGTTCTTCTTCTAGTTTAATTTCTAATAAATATCCATATAGTTTTCATCAGTACCTGTCAAAATCTTATCTAAATCAGTCAATTTATCATAGAAACCTTCTGTTTTAGAATCTTTATCATACCTTGAATGCATTTGCGCATATGAAAACCAATTCATCTTTATACCTTGTTCTTCTAGTTTTTGTATAGATTTTTGTATAGATTTGTATAGATTTGAGTTCTCCCTTTTCATTCAATATTTCACCATATCTAACTGTTTGTTCCTTTTTGTATATTATAGGATAAGAAAATGCTTCAATAGTCGATAACCAGACTGGAATTTCCAAATAACATTGTCTTTTAATCTTCTCCCAGTTTAACCACAGAGACTCCCGTATATAATATTTTCTAAAATACCCCTGTGTTTTAGTTCCTTTATACAATAAAAATGCATGCCACCCCAACAACAAATCATGTCCTTCTAATGTCAACAATCTAGTGTTTCTTAGTGTTATCCATTCCTTAACCCACATCAGATTTGTAGCTTGATAGTACAACTCCCAATTAGGCAAACCAAATCCTCCTCTAATTCTAACATCTTGCAAAAGTTTTAACTTTATTCTCGCTTTCTTACCTTGCCATATATATTTCAACACAATTTTATTTAGATCTTCAAAGTAATCTTTTCCAAGCCTAATTGGAATTGTTTGAAACAAATATAAAATTCTGGGTAATATATTCATCTTGATTGTTGAAATTCTCCCTATTAGTGACAGTTGTAAGTTTTCCGATTTCGCCAAATCTAGAGCTATCTGCTGTTTAAGTTTGATATAATTATTCTCTTTTAATGTACTACATCTTGCTGTCAAATATATCCCCAAGTACTTAATCTTATACATGACCTGAATTTTCAATAGGTCTGCCAGTTTTTCCTTTTGTCTTGATAGCATATTCTTTGTCAAGATCTTTGCCTTATCTTTATTTATTTTCAAACCAGTCACCTTTCCATATGTCTCTATCTTTTCTATCAATTTTGATACTGTTTCTAAAGGGTCTTCTAAGATGAAAACGAAATCATCTGCAAATGCTTGCAGCTTAAATTCTTCCTTTTTGATTTTCATTCCTTTTATATTCTTTTCATCTCTAATATTTCTGTTTAGCACTTCCAAAGTGAATGCAAACAACAAAGGTGATAGTGGGCACCCTTGTCTTGTTCCTTTTCTTATATTGATAGAGTCTGTCAGTTCTCCCTCTATCATTACCTTTGCCGTCTGCTTATAGTATATAGCTTCAATTGCTTGAATAAATTTTCTAGCAAAACCCATCTGTTCCAACAGTAATAACATGAATTGCCAATTCACATTATCAAATGCCTTCTGTGCATCTAGGAATATCAGAGCCATTTGTTTTTCAGGATGTGCCTCGTAGTATTCCAAGGTGTCCAAGATTACTCTCATATTGTAGAGAAATGGGTCTATAATTCTTAATTTGTAATGGGTCGGCCTCCTCTTTTGGAATAAGTGTAATATGGGCTTCTGAGCATGATTTAGGTATCTTCTTCTTTAACATAACTTCATTCATAACTTCTAGCAATGGAAGATTCAATGATTCTTGTAATGTTTTATAAAATTCTGCCAGAAGTCCATCTGGGCCTGGTACCTTTCCATTATTTTCCTTCTTGAGTGCTTCAGTTAACTCCATCATCGTTATATTGCTTTCTAACATTGTTTCAGTCTCTTTAGGTATCTGAGGTAAATTAACATTCTGTAAGCACTGTTTAACTCTTTCCTCATCAATATTCTCTTCCATATATATTTTCCCATAGAAGTCTCGAATAATTTCCTTCTTCTCTTTACTACCATGGCAAACTTGGCCTTGATCATCTATTAATTGCAATATTTTCCTTGATTCTTTCTCAATTTATATGCTAACCATCTACCTGGTTTGTTTGTGTCTTCAAAGTAATTCTGTTTAGCACCTCTAATTTTCTGGGCTAATTCTTCTTTTTCTATTTGACCCATTTTATGTTTAATTATATCCATTTTTAGCTTGATGTCCTTTTTCTGTGGCATTTTCTGTAGCTCTTTTTCAAGTCTTTTATGCTCATCCTCTAAGGTCTTAGAGGCTAGTCTTTTCATAGTATTCCTTTTCCTTGTATAGTCTATTATCAAGCCTCTAACATATGCCTTCATTGTATCTCATACATTCTGAATTGATGTATCTTCTTTTTTGTTTTCTCTAAAGAAAAAAGCCAATTCTTTCTCCATCCACTGTGTGTGAAGTCTTTTTCCTTTTAAATAGTATTATTTAACATCCATCTAGATCTTCTTTTTTGTTCTTTCCATTTAATTGTCATTGGATTGTGATCTGCCCAAGTACTTGTTTCAATATTTATTTCTTTAATATTAGTTATTAATTCTGTTGACATCCATATCATATCTATTCTGGACCATGATAAGTGTCTATTTGAGTAAAAAGTGTATTGTTTGGTTTTAGCATTTCTTTCTCTCCATGTATCTTTTAAGTTTATTTCATCTACCATTTTAAAAAAAGATTTAGGGAGAGTCTTTCTGTTTTGCTTTATTGTTTTCTGTGCTGTATAGTCCAATTTATTGTCTACAATTCCATTAAAATCTCACATCATAACTATATTAGCACAGTCCAGTTCGATTATTTTCATATGTAATTTTTTATAAAATTCTTCTTGTTTGTCATTCGGAGCATAAATTGCAATCAGGAGTGTTTTCGTATTATTGTCCATTATTTCCACCATTAGTATTCTTCCATCATCATCAGTATAAATCAGTTTTGCTGGGGTTGTCTCTTTAATATATAAAACCACTCCTCTTTTCTTACATTGTGTCAAGGAAGTAAATATTTTCCCTAATTTTGGCTGTACCAACAATTGTTCATATTGTTTTTTAATATGTACTTCTTGTAGACAAACTATATCAAATTTTAATTTCTCTAATTTATGAAAGGTTTTCCTTCTTTTAACAGCTGAGTTAAGTTCATTTATATTAATTGTAATCAGTTTTTTCTCTTCCATGGTTACATTTTGTAGTTAGGTTTAGCAGCTCTCATAGATCTTAGTTCACCTTGTTCTTTGGCTTCCACCTTTCCACCTACTGTACCACCTTCTTTTTCAATCGCCATTTGGCAGTCCTCTTGGAATTCAATTAGTGAGATCTCTTTTTCTGCCTCTTCCTCTTTCCCTCCCAAAAATTCTGTATAAAATAATTCTGCTTTCTCAGTTGAGTCAATTCTATGTCTCTATTCTTGCCATGTGAACATTAAACCTTCTGGAATCAGCCATCTATAATTCACCTCTTTTTAAAGTAGCATTTTAGTCAGGAATCGGTATTCCCTTCTCATCTCTCTCACTCTTCTGGGTATTTGTTTCAAGACCACAGTCTCCTTATCTTTATATTTCAAAGTTTTCTCTTTTGCCACTTGCAATATTTGCATTTTAATGGCTTTCTTTGTAAATCTAATGTGAACTTCTCTTGGTATTTCCCATTGCATATCTTGTGAAGACTCGATAAACCTCATCTATTCCATCCATCATCTTCTCTTGAGTTATTTCCAAAGCTTCAGCCAGTATTTCTATCATTATCTCAGCTAAGTTTTGTCCTTTTTCTTCCTCTACGTTTTGGAATCTAAGATAGAATTCTGATCTATCCATCTCCCATCTCAAGATACCACTTTTATCTTGTTCAACCACCGTTAATCTATTATCAATATCTCCCATCTTCTTGTCTCTTTGTTTATCTTCTTCTTCAATTTTTTGGAATCTCTCGTCATACTTCAACATCATTTGTTGGATGTTCTCCACTTTTTCATCGGTTTTCCCTGTTCTTTGTTCAATGTTCTCTGTTCTTTGTTCATTGTTCTTTGTTCAATGTTCCCTATTCTCTTTTCAATATTCTCTGATCTTGCTTGAATATTTTGAATTCCTTGCATAATCATCTGCAGAGTCACTTTTTCTTGTTCTTTTTCTTACTTTAACATTGTCTGTATTGAACGTTATCCTCCAGATGATGGAGAGGAAGAAGTAGAAGTTGAAGAACCAGAAGCTGTAAATTTCCTACTCATTTTAAGCAATTCAAAATCTTCAGGTTCTTCTAAACCTTAATCCAATTGTGAAGTAACCAATTATAGTTCAAAATAAAAATAGTAGAAAAAAGAAGCCCAATAATAATGATTAAAAAAGGGGAAAAAAGGGAGGACAAAAATTTCTTCAGGTTCTTGTATACTTTAATCCAATCAATAGTTAGATGAAGAAAAAGGCTTAAGAAAAGAAAAAAGAAAAAAAAAAGGAAAAGGAAAAATTCTTCAGGTTCTTCAACACCTTAATCCAATTGAAAGGTCTCAAATAGAAAAGAGTGCATGAGAATAAACCAGAAAGGTAGATGAAAAAACAAAAATACCAGGAAAGGGGAAAAAAAAGGCTTTTAAGGCTTTCCCTTAAAAATAAAAAGCAAACGTAGAGATTGGACTTCCAAAGAAAAAAAGAAAAACAAAGACAAGCTGCAACAAAGCCAAAAACCCATATAGTTATTACAAGAAAAAAAGATAAAATGAAATACAATAAAGCTGGTGAGGAGGGATAGCACAACTTAGAAAAAGTAAAAAGGGCACACTGCACTTTGTTGAATTATCCAAGGCTCTTATTATAGCTCTCTTCTCCAAAAACTTATCACCTTTTTTCCCCCTAAGTTTCAACACCAGACTCCAGCTGTTGATAGAAACCCAGAAGAGCACCTGCAATAATACTCTCCCATGCTCTTCCCTCTATCTTATCAAATAGCAATGTCCTTGAAAAAGAGTCTCAGTTCTTTCTCAGCTTTGTCTGGTCACAGGGAAATAGAATATTTTCAAGCCTCTAGTTGGCAGTGTTACAAAGTTTCTTTGCTCTCACTTTCCCCCTCCTTTTCTGAGCAAAGATATAATAAGAATTAATAAAAAGAAAGAAAATATATTTTTTTAAAAAAGAAATAACTAAAGGGAGCCTCTAGCCTAAAATATTACAAAATCAAAAAGGAGAAACAAAAATAGATGTAAACGAAAAAACCAGTCCAGTTTCAAAATACAAGATCATGTATAGAAAATCCAGCAATAAGAAAAAAAACACATTACTTTGACATTCCTGTTTAAAATCGCCGCTTAATCACTTCTGTCAAAACTTTTACAGATTCTTTCTTTTCCTTAGGGTGTCCTTTCAGATCTTAGAATAAAAAAAAAGTTCTCACCAAACTGGCACGCTCTCTCTTTCTATTCTCTTCCGTTTTGGAGCTGTCCCAACTTCAGCAGCTTTAATGGCTGCCTCTTTGCCACTGGCAAAAAGAGCTTCTCCTGGATCTACCAGGGACTTTGCGGTATCCCTGGGATCGACAGGATGCGCTCTTCACTTTTACCGTCTCTTTGGGACGGTTTAGACCTGATAGGACTGTCCAGGAGCAAAGATATCGGCAGCGATCTCAGACCTCCAAGATCGCATGCCATATTATCGCGATGCCAGCTCCGCCCTCTGAGACATTGACCACTTTGTTGCTGAAGTCGTATTTTCTTCAATCAAGTTTGGTGTGATTAACCTTGAGTTTGTGTTTATTGTTTGCTCTAGTGTTGTTATGATTGAAGCTAAAATATTCATTGACAGGTAGGACATTGCAATGTATGATTTTATATACTATACTTAGATCGGACTGAAGGAAGCGTAGTTCTAGGTATTCTAGGTCTAGAATTTTGAGTCTGGTGGCATAAGGTATTCTGCAACGAGTAGAGGAGTGGAGAACTCTTCTTGTGAAATTTTTCTGGACTTTCTCAACTGTGTTAATTTCAGATACATAATGTGGGTTCCAGACTGGTGAGCTGTATTCAAATATTGGTCTAGCAAATGTTTTGTATGCTCTAGTTATTAGTGTAATATTACCAGAGAAAAAGCTACATAGGATTAGGTTATCAACTCTTAATGCCTTTTTGGCTATGTAATTACAGTGGGCTCTAGCACTTATGTTTACAAATTAGTACTGAATGAAACAAGTAGGCCAAAAAATAGGGAGTGATCCCAAAACTGGCATTTGCAGCAAGAAAAAAAAATACACCTCCTTTGGTGTCTTTTCCCCACTTACTTAAGAGCAGCAGCTATTTAAGATTTTCTTCAATACAGAGACAAAATAGCTGCTGCCTCTGCACTGGCATAAATCAGAAGCAGCAGTTACTGAATGTAGTAAAGGAAGAAAACAAGTCTTTCTTCCTAGCAGGAACAACTACTTCTCTATAATTTGTGAGCTTAGCAATCAATAACAATTAGGGACAGGCTTGCAATTGGTTTAACACTACTCCCTGAAGTCCTCTTGCCCCCTCCACTCCCCTTTAACCTCTCCCCCTCGAAACCCAACCAGGAGAAATTGCTCCTGATTTGTGAGGCCAGGGCTTTGTCTTGCAAGGGTCCTCCTCTGTCATTACCTGCAGATGGATCAGAAGGACTTCAACTCCCCCAGTTAGCAGAACGCTTACTGCACACACAAGTGCTCAATTAAAATCACCCTTTCAGACAATTACTGAGCATTACAGCTGCTCAGAAGCAGAAAGCAGCAAACCCCTTTCCTGCAAAAGAGACTGGATTTTTAGAAGTTTTCCCCCTTCCCTCTATGCCATGAGGTTTTTTCTTTTCTTTTTTAAAAATTTTCAAAATTGCCTCAGTCACAGCCCCTTTTAAGGTTTTCTTCAAGACTCAAAGAGTTAATTTGTAACACTTTGGGTAGGGTCCTTCAGCTGCACATAGGAGCTATCTCTCTCCAATCCCAATAAATTAAATGCATCCCTTTTGTCACATTTTAATCATTCCAGAAGGCTGCTATCTAGTTATGAGGTAGACTCAGATCTTGGGTTGAATATGTGGAAGAGCCCAAAGGCAGCAGTGTTTAGAGCCGATAAATTTCAGAAGCTTGCATTGGCTATGTTTTGGTGATTACTGAATTGACACACAACACCCTGAAGTAACTATTTCACTGAAAATTATAATGTATCATTTAAATTTTAAATGAATGAGGAGAATCAAACACAACAATGGGCTGTCAGCAAGGCTGATGATTCAGATTATTTGTAAAGGCAGTACAAAAAATTGACATCTCGCTGCCCACCACTGTATTCTCGTCCTCTGTGGCTTCGCTTTCAAAATACAAAAGCTCTAATTCCCTCTGGAATGAATTGGCAGGGAGGGGCATACTATATTGCAATAACAATACTTGAAAGCTATGCAATGAAGGATAAAGTGACATGTAAGGTGTGGAAGAAGGATCATGGCAACAGGAAAAAGATGAGATGTGAAAATGAGAAGAAGAAAAAACAATGATATCCTCATGAATAAAAGCTTGTGATATTGTTGCACTTCTAAAGCTTAAGGCACAGATTGGTAGGTGATCTGGAGTCATGTAAGGCTTGGTCTCCAGTTCACGCTCAGGCCATGGCTATAGGGCAGGAAGATGCTGCATCCCTAACCCTAGCATAGTTACACAGGTACAGGATATTTTGAGAAAGTTAAAGAACAAACAATTTTTGAAAGATTGTCAAAAGAGCTGAAATGCTTTATTGTTTAAAGGGCATTTTAAAAAGTTTTTGAGATAATTTGTAAATTCTAAATTAAACACACTTAAGAATTTTTCTTATGGAAGCAACCTGATTCTATTATTGCTATGTAATTTTCTTTTTATTATGACCATCCTTCTTTTTAGATAATAGGAAGAGAGCATCACCATTTTTATAAAGTGATCTGGGAGAATTTATAGCATTATACAAATATTAGGCTTACTTCTTGTCTACAGTAGAAAGCGTTATTAACTAAAATTGAGATATACAGAGAAGAAATGGCCTTGGTGAAGATTTATCAGCATGGTATCTTGAAAGGGAATGACATTTACTTTAATACTATTTACAGATTATTAGGATCACTCTTCTTTTCAGATTATTTTGCAGAGAGCTTAGACATCCTTTTTAAAAAGTCATCCAGGAGAACTGGGACATAATTTTTTCTAGGAATTAATATGACATCAGGTCTCTTTACTTTTTATAAATGAATGGATTGGATTGATTATTCCAATTTGTGCATCAGTGGTGAGTTTGCAGATTATAGCAAGTTATTCAAGATGAGAAGCAGAAAATCAGAAGGAAAATAGCAATAAGATTCAATGTAGAATATGTACAATGTAGCAGCCTACCACAGAATAACCAATCTTATCATCAACAGCTACATAATGCAGTTCTGCTTGCTTATGAGTACCCTAAAATGATTTTGGGTACATAGTGCAAAAAAGCTCATAGAAATATTTGAACAGTGTCATGAGTAGAGGGAAATGAGGGGGGAAGCTATCTTGTCACTGGGAATGAAAGTCATCAGAAGTGTAAAACTATGAAAAATTGCAGTGAAATTTCATTGAAAATGAATTTGTGATATTCCCAAATAAAGGAACATGTTTGTTGCCCAGGAACATGTAACTGACCACACCTGATCTATGGAATATGAATGGCCAAGGAACATGAAATATACATCTCTTCTCTATATATACTGAATGATGCATTGCTTTTCTAACTTCACAAAGTACATATGTATTTATTTATTAACTACCTGTTTTCAAAGGACTCAGAGTGATTTGCCTGCAGCTACTCATCCAATATTGCATTTCACTACAGGTGCAAAGTTTATTCATGCATTTTTAATACCTCCTAATTCTAGATGAACAGGATTTTGTATTTGAACATCTTGTGCTCCACAATAATTCTCCTCTATTTGTAGAAATACAGCAGAAATACCTTTGGAAATATTGCTGCTGCTGATATATAAAAATAAAACTCTCTTTAAATCCATAATGGTGGTCCAGATGTGGATTTTCCACAATGTTACTATACATTATTTTCTATTCTTGATATATTTATCTTGGGCACTTGGAGGTTTTCTGGAATTCCAATTAGGTAAGGGACATTCCCTTCCCAAATCTTGCTGTGCTGCCTCATAGAGTTGGTAGAGGGGTAGGGGTGGGGTTCCTGGGGATGAGCAAAGAATATGGGGAGTGTATGTAAAGAATATATATTCCTAGAAGGGTTATCCAAGATGTGAAGTTTCCCAACTAAAGCAAACAGGTACCTATATTGGGCAGCATTGATATAGGAAGATGCTGGAGGCTGTAATGGAATGGCAGGGTAGAGATCACTTTAGTGACAATGGCAGGGTCTTCAATTAAACAGTGTGGGAGAAGACAATGGTAAACTACTCTTGTATTTTTACAAGAAAATGGATAGAAAATATAAAATTATTGCTGTATAGTGCTAGGTTATGAGTACCTCAGAATGGATGGCACTCAACATGCTACTGAGGAAATACTGAGGATCTCTTGGAGTACTAATGATGTGTATGATGTAGCTAGATTGTCTGACATCTAGTTGCTGATGTTGTCATACGATACAGTAAAATCATATCTGAAGCTGCAAAGACAGAAGGAACATGAAACACAAGAAGCATGAAGGTCGGTGAAAGATGAAATGAAATAATAACAAAAAACATCTTAGGCATCATCAAATTAAGATGGACTAAGATCGAACACTTTCATCAGAATACTATTTATTACTCAGGACATGAAAAACAAAGAAGAGATTTTACAGTAAAGAAGGGCATAGCATAAGAGCACACTAGTGTTTGGCTATAATGTAATCAACTGCCAAATAATATTAATTATATTTTGTTGACAACCCTTTAATATGACAATCATTCAAATTTATGCTCCAACTGCTGATGCAGAAGAGGAGGAGGTTGATGAGTTTTATGATTCTTTGATTTGAAATCAACAGAATAAGCAAGCAAGGTGTGCTGTTTTAGGGATAAGAATAAAGGTAAAAGGTAAAGGAGACCCTGCAAATGTTACTCTGCTAGTCGTTGCCAGCTACAGGGGGTGGTGCTCATCTCTGTTTCAAGGCCATTGAGTCAGCACTGTCCAAAGACATTTCTGCATCTATGTGGCCAGTGTGCAGCATTGTTACCTTGCCAATAAAGTGATACCTATTTAACTACTTGCATTTGCATCAGGGGTGGTATTCAGCAGGTTCTGACCAGTTCTGGGGAATCAATAGTGGAAATTTTGAGTAGTTTTGAGAACCGGCAAATACCACCTTTGACTGGAGATTTTACAATATCCTCCCCCTGTCATGCCCACCAAGCCATACCCACAGAACCGGAAGTAAAAAAAATTGAATCCCACCAATGATTTGCATGCTTTCGAACTGCTAGATTGAAAGTAGCTGGGGCAAGGTTGGGAGCTCACCCTATTGCACAATGCTCAGATCTCGAACCTGGGCTGCTGGTTTTCCAGCAGACAAGTCCAACATCTTAACCACTGAGCCACCGCACCACCCCAGGGACAGGAATGCCAAAGTTGGGAACATTAAAGAAAAAAATGTAGCTAGACTGTATGGCTTAAGAAACTGAAATGAAACAGGATATTCAATTATCAATTCCAGTCTCTCCAATGATTTCTTCATAGATAAATACTGTCTTCAAATAACCAAAATGATACTTCTGTACATGGATACCACCAGAATATAGAAATCAAATTGACTAAAAGAAAATAGAAGACCTCAATTATAGGCATCAAAGACATGGCCAGATGCTGACTGTGGAAGAGATCACAAACTGCTCACATACAAGTTCCAAGTTCAGGTAAATAAAACAAAGAATGCAGTCAGTTTCCACTACATGATCTTAAACATATACCATTTTCAAGGAGAACATCACAAATTGCTTTGAAGTACTGAATCTCATGTATAAAAAAGGAGAGGACTTATGCAGTGAACTTGCATGAAGTTGTTAAGGATGAATGTGAAAAGAGACTGCCAAAAATAAATAAAGAAAAGAAAGCAAACTGATATTAGAACAAACTGGAAATTGCCAAGAAGAAAAAAGATGTCAAAGCCAAGGAAGACAAAAATCTCAGAAAGGAAGTTAACCAAGAGTTTCAGAAAGCTATAAGAAGCAACAAGGAACAGTACTACAACAATACCCATATAAAGACATTGAAGATGGAAACAGAACACATGGGGGAAAAAACAAGGAAAGTTCTCTGAACTCCAAAGTGGGTTGAAAAGAACTCTGAACTTGAAAAGAACTCTGAACTCCAAAGGGGGGTTGAAATCTTGAATTTGTGACAAAGGACAGCAATGAACACATAGCAACTGATTCAAAGGAGAACAAAGGAAGGGATGTGCTGAAATCCTGTAAAGATGTCAGTATCCAAGAGATCTTAGAAGATATTCCCTATTTACAAGAACCTCTAATATTAGAAAATGAAGTGAGATCAGCATTCTGATTGTTACCCTACTGGAAAGCTACAAGGACCTGTGGAACACTCACAAAAATAGGACGTGTCACAGAAGAAGAATCAATAAAGATTTTGTGTGCCAGAAAATCTGGAGAATGACACAGTGGGCAACAGACTGGAAGAAGCAATCTTCTTTCCAATATCAAAAAGGAGACTTAACAGAATGTGTAAACTATTGTACAATATTCTTAATTTTACATGCTAGGAAAGTAATTATGACCATCCTATGCAGATTAGAGCCCTACATGGAAAAAGAGATGCCAGGTATTCAAGGCTTTAGAAAAAGTCAGGGAACCCATGACATTGCTGGTTCCACTGGATAATCAAGAAAAACAAAGAATACCAAAAGAAATCAGTGTGTGATTCATTGATTATAAAAAGGCCTTTGATGTTGATCACATCAAGTTGTGGAATGTGCTTAGAAAAATGGGAATTCCAAAACATCTGTTTTCATGAGAATCTTAGATACAGGTCATAGAAGAGTATGGGTAGAATATGGCAAAACAGACTGGCTTCAGGTGAGCAAAGGAGCGTGACAAGGCTGGAATGAATGAATGAATGAATGAATGAATGAATGAATGAATGAATGAATTCTTTATTGGCCAAGTGTGATTAGACACACAAGGAATTTGTCTTGGTCATATGCTCTCAGTGTACATAAAAAGAAAAGATACTTTCATCAAGAATCATAAGGTGCAACACTTAATGATAGTCATAGGGTACACATAAGCAATCAAATCATACTAGGAAACAGTCAATATAAATCATAAGGATACAAACAAAGTTACAGTCATACAGTCACAAGTGGGAGAAGATGGGTTTTAGGAACAATGAGAATAGTAATAGTAATGCAGACTTAGTAAATAGTTGGACAGTATTGAGGGAATTATTTGTTTAGCAAAGTCATGGCGTTCAGGAAAAATCTGTTCTTGTGTTTAGTTGTTCTGGTGTGCAGTGCTCTATAGCATCATTTTGAGGGAAGGAGTTGAAACAGTTTACGTCCAAGATATGAGGGGTCTGTAAATATTTTCACAGCCCTCTTTTTGACTCGTGCAGTATACAAGTCCCCAGTAACAATTGCTTTTTCTGCAATCCTAATTATCCTCTGAATTCTGTGTCTGTCTTGTTGGGTTGCAGAACCAAACCAGACAGTTATAGAGGTGCAGATGATAGACTCAATAATTCCTCTGTAGAACTGTATGAGCAGCTTCTTGGGCAGTTTGAGCTTTCTGAGTTGGCACAGAAAGAACATTCTTTGTTGTGCATTTTTGATGATATTTTTGATGATAGGTGTCCATTTTAGGTCTTGAGATATCATAGAACTTAGAAATTTGAAGGTCTCTACTATTGATACTGTGTTGTCTAGTATTGTAAGAAGTGGTAGTATGGAAGGGGTTCTCCTAAAGTCTATTACCATTTCTACAGTTTTGAATGTGTTCAGTTCCAGATTCAACCTCCTGTCTGTATGTGGATTCATCATTGTCTCGAATGAGACCAATCGCTGTTGTATTATCTGCAAACTAATACATTCCATTTATTTATTCAACCTATATATCAAATATATATTAAGGGAAGCTGGATTGGAAAAAGATGAGTATAGTTTTAAAAGTAGAGGAAGACATACCAATAACCCGTATTGTGCTTTGCACTACTCTAATAGCCAAAAATGCAGAGGATCTGCAAGCTTTATAAATAAAAATCAAGGACCACAATGGGAAAAAAATGCAAATGGGAATTAAATGCAAACAAGACCAAATTAATGGCCAGATTTTTTTTAAAGCAGCCTTAAAACTGGCAAAAAAAGATATTGAAGTATTTGAAGTTACAGATGTTTTGGATCTACCATCAAGAAGTAGTCAAGAAATATACTACAGATGAGCACTTGGATAGATTCAGTTACAAGGGAGATGAATGCATCATCGGAAGACCTGAAAAATCAAGTTGGGGCAGACTGCCATGAAGAAAATCTAGGTGGCCAGAAAGAGTAAACTCATGATTTGATGATACATAAAGTCAAATCAATCAAATCAAGTGACAAAAATCTCTTACCATAAGCTATTTTAGCTAGATAGCACATTGGTAATACTAAAAAAATGCATAATTTGCCCTAGCAAGTAATATTTTTTTGCTGGAGGAAAATGAGAACCATAACCCAACTGATGGGTCTAAGAGTATGTAAATCAAACTAATTATTTTTCTTCTTTCTAATAGCACTAACTACAAAAAGATGCAGCTTTTAATAGACAGATGAAGCTCCCATATTCACTGCAGCTGTAACAAAAACACAGAATTTGGGTAGGTGCAAATAATGTTAAAGAGACTTTATTATATGTATTAAGTTCTCATACTTCAGCTTTAAATCCTCATTAGCTGAAGTTGTAGTAGCTGCATATCCTCTTCTTTTCCACCATTTTATAATTAGAAAATTCAGAGCAGGGCCCCCCTCAACCTTTTGGGCATCAGAGACCAGTTCTGTGGAGAGAGGTTTTTTCCATGGACAGTGCGGGCATGGTTTTACATGCTGCCTGCATCCCGCAGATGGGGTTTCGCTTGTTTCCATGGCCCGGTTACTAGCATGCTGCAGTCCAGTGCTGGTCTATGGACTGGGAGTTGGGGATCTCTGGTTCAGAAGACATTTTTTATATAAATCACTTTTTAACCAATTCAATTGCATTCAGCTTAACTGGATCTCTGAATCAAATGTCTTCCCCAATAGCAATAGCAATAGTACTTAGACTTATATACCACTTCACAGTGCTTTGCAGCCCTCTCTAAGCAGTTTACAGAATCACCATATTACCCCCACAATCTAGCCCCTCATTTTACCAACCTCAGAAGGATAGAAGGCTAAGTTAACCTTGAGCCGGTGAGAAACAAACTGCTGGCAGTTGGCAGACTTAGCTTGCAATACTGTATTCTAACCACTGCACCACCATGGCTCCAATCATAGATCCTCATCTCTGACAACAATAATAAATGCATAAAGTATTAACAATTATTATAGCTACAAATTCTGGAGGCATATTGCACACATTTCTAACTCAGTGTCATCTTAGTCCTCATTGTACACGTCCTTCTCTTCTTCCACTTCATGCATTAAGATTTTCCATTACTGTCTTAACAAATCTTTCAAAGAATGTAGCATGTAGTAAATACCAGGGGACTCTTTTGGTTGCTCCATGCTGACCTCATGTTGATGAGATCACCTGGTCAACTAAAGTATTTATTTGGATATATATGGAAGAGCTAGGCCTGACATCTTTGTTTAATCATATTAATCATTCAAGTTTGAAAATTGCTTTATATTATACTTCTCTGATAAATGGGAAAGAGAGTTAGTTTATAATTCACATTGACAAAGACTTTCCCTTTGGGGAATAGGAGTATCAGCCTTCTAGCATTTGTGGTTAACATTTATTTACCGCATCATAGTGTTACTCAAAGGCAATTTGAGCAAATCCATTGTTTGGCTATGCTGTAGATAGGTACAGAATCAAAAAGAGAAAAAAAAACTACATTTAAAATGGCAGATCGTTCATTTTTCCTTCATATAACCAAGGCATGAAATTCTAATTGTCAATTTTTCTAATGATAAACATGACATTACAGATAAATGATTTCTTCACTGAAAAACCAAGAAATTTATGCTCCCTGGTTTGGTCTGAAAAAGCAGAGAGCCAAAATATGTACATAACAACTAGAAATGTACACACTGTACAATGGAAAGAACTCTGGCACAAATATGCATCATTTCTCTTTTGGTGCTATAGCTACTCCTTCACAACTCAATAGACTCACAACATCTGTGGTGAAGTGCATGTTTGAGTATAGTCTAGGAATGAACACTTCATTGTAATGATTTTTCCAGGCAGCCATATTATTGCACAATAAATAAAATGACACAAAATATGCAGCTGCCTTGAAATCCAAATATTTTCCCCAAGCTAGCACTTTCATTCCAGGGATATTGAATTTTCATAGTTCTCACAAATGGCTATGTTTTCATTCTTTGCACCATCCCCAGAACACTCATGATTAGGAAATGCAATACCAGTCAAAGAATAAATTCAAAGCCCTATAATTTATTTTATGTCAGTTACTTATCTTAACATATTCTGTATTTTCTGACCTCGCACATATTAATTAAGAAACCTATGCATTTTGGAAAGGTAATCAAAAGGTTCAAGGAATAATTTATTTTATTTTGTCAAGCGATTATAAGATAACAGGTATAAGTATAAACATAGTTATGAGTACATGAAATGGATACATATAAGAAAAAGAAACAGAAACAATAGGATAGGGACGGTAGGCACGTTGGTGCGCTTATGCACACCCCCTACAGACCTCTTAGGAAAGGGGTGAGGTCAATAGTAGACAGTCTAAGACATTCCAGACATTGACTACTTTGTTGCTGAAGTCGTATTTCCTACAATCAAGTTTGGTGCAGTTTACTTTGAGTTTGTATCTATTGTGTGCTCTTGTATTGTTATGGTTGAAGCTGAAGTATTCATTGACAGGTAGCACATTGCAATATATAATTTTATGTACTATACTTAGATTGGACCAAAGGCGGCGTAGTTCTAGGTTTTCTAGGTCTAGAATTTCAAGTCTGGTGGCATAAGATACCCTGCAACAAGTAGAGGAGTGGAGAACTCTTCTTGTGAAATATTTCTGGACTTTCTCAACTGTATTAATATCAGATACATAATGTGGGTTCCAGACTGATGAGCTGTATTCAAGTATTGGTCTAGCAAATGTTTTGTATGCTCTAGTTAGTAGTGTGATATTACCAGAGAAAAAGCTACGTAGGATTAGGATAACAACTCTTAATGCCTTTTTGGCTATGTAGTTACAGTGGGCTCTAGCACTTAGATCATTAGAGATGAGTATTCCAAGGTCCTTGACAGAGTTTGGATCATCAACAAGGTCTTGACTATTCAGCTTGTATGTTATTATCTGATTTTTTTTGCCAATATGTAAGACAGAGCATTTATTTGTTGAGATTTGAAGTTGCCATTTGTTTGACCATTCTGGCACATAGTCAAGGTCTTTTTGAAGGGTAGCAGTATTGTCAATGTGTTGAATAGCTTTACATCATTGGCAAAGAGAACGCAGTTGCTTTTAATATGGTCACAGAGGTCATTTATGTAGAGTATGAAGAGAGTTGGTCCTAGAACACTGCCTTGGGGGACACCACTGTTGACAGATACAGAATTTGATAGGATGCTCCCAATTTTGATTTTAGTTTTAGTAGTAGTTTGTTGTGTACCACTGAATCAAAGGCTTTACAGAAGTCTATGTAGATTGCGTCTATTGCTTTGCCCTGATAGAGTTGTGTAGTCCATATGTTTTTGCAGTGTAAGAGTTGCCAGATTACAGGATAGTTTTTTTCTGAAACCAAATTGTTTATTAGTTGTTTGTCTCTAAGTGGAGGATAATGGATTGGTTAATAATTGATTCCATGACTTTACAGGTGACGCAGCATAAAGAGATTGACCTGTAATTTTCAACTAGGCTGGGGTCTCCTTTTTTGAAGATGGGGATGACCATGGCTTGTGACCATAGGTTTGGCAAGGAGTAGGTCCTGATGGATTTTTCAAAGATCATGCTTAGAGGTTTGGCTATGGAAGTGAATAGCTTTTTTAAGAAGTAGGCATATATTCTGTCTGGTCCAATAAATAGAGACGGTTTTAGATTACGTAGTGCTTTTTCAACATTGCCTTCTGTAAAATCGATATGTATTAGATCATTGTAGTTGTCAGTGGTTCAGCTAGGAAATACTGGGCATGATCCATTGCTGTTTACAAATACTGAGCCAAAGAATGTGTTAAAGAGGTTGGCTTTAATGGTGTCTTCGTTGCAGTCTTTACCATTAGGTCTTTTCAAGGGCGGATTGGACCTTGAGTCTTTTAGTTTGTTATTTACAAAACTGTAGAAAGCACAGGTGGAATTGGTGCATAGAAGGTTTTCCTCTTGTTTAATGTGATAATTGGTACATTCAGTCTTTATCTGGTGGCATAAATTTTTGTATTAGCTTTTGAAGTTGGCAATGTGACCAGATTTGTCTTTCCGCCAAAGTGATTTCTTTTTGGATTAAAGCTTCCTTATTGTTATGGGTAATTTGTTTTTTCTGGTTTGGGAGTTGTTATTGGTACATATAGTTTGATGACTCTTTTGACTTCAAGTAAAAATATGTTGTAATGGTCTTCAACAGTATTGCATCTAGTGAATAGAAGTTTCCAATCAAGAGATGAGAGATCGTTGTCTATAAGATCATAGTTGCCTTTTTTGAAGTTATAATTGGGGATCCCGTCGTGATGATTATTTTTGTGTGGACGTATGTTGAGACAAAGTCAATCATGTTGTGGTCACTGTTGGAAAAGGGTTCTTTAATTTGTAATCCATAAATTGAATTCAAACTATTGCAGAAGATGAGATCGAGGCAGCTGTTAAGGCTAGTATTGTTGGTTACTAGTTGTTCCAGTCCCAGATTTGTTACAGTATTGTAGAAGGTTGCATGTATGGGTTCATTTTTACACTCTAGGGTCCAGTTATTATGAGGTAGATTGAGGTCACCAAGAAAGATAAAAGCATGTGGACAGGATGTTGCCCAGGTTAGTAGTGAATTTAACTTGTTTACATGTTTGATGTCATAATCAGGGGCCCTGTAACATAGTAAGAATTGAAATGTGATATTTTTTTTTTAAATATAGTTTATTAATTTTTACAATTAAAACCAGTCACAATACATACACAAATAAGCAAAAGAAAGAAAGAAAGAAAAGAAAGAAAAGACAAGAGGAAGAGAGGGAAAGGATTTTAAGAAAAGAAAGAAAAAAAGAGGTTACAGGATTAAAAGTATTCTTATTTTAACAGTTTGCAAGATCTTCTTTTGTTTTCATCACCTTAACTTGTGTCATATAACCACACCTGTTTTTAACTTATATCGCTACCTCGTTATTATGTATTGATACTTTTCTTTTATGCCTTATAATATATTATTTATCTTTGGTCAATCCAATTATACCAACAATTCCAGCTGTCATAGTATAGTGAAGTGTCTTTGTTTTTTAGCGCCAAAGTCAATTTATCCATTTCTGCGCATTTTGAGATTTTTTCAATAATCATTTCTTCTGATGGAATTTGGTGTTGTTTCCAATGTTGAGCGAAGGCTAATCTGGCCGCTGTTAAAATGTGTATTGTTATGTATTTGGTTTTTTTGGAAATTTGCTTATCAAAAATCCCTAGTAGGAAGGACTCTGGTTTGTATTCGATCTGCTCTTTGGTGATTTCTTCCAACCAAGTTTTGATTTTCTTCCAATACTTTTGGGTTTCTGCACAGGACCACCACATATGGAAAAAGGTTCCTTCTTTTTTCCTACACTTCCAGCAATGCGAACTCATGTTGGGGTGCATCTTCGCTAACCTCGAAAGGGGAGATGCCATCTATAAAACATTTTATAAAGATTTTCCTTGTATGCTGCCGATTTGGTAATCTTATTGTTTCTGCCCCAAACTTTCTCCCATTCCGCTAATGTGATGCTGCGCCCTACGTTCTTACTCCAAGCAATCATATTTCCTTTTATGATTTCTTCTTCTAGTTCTGTTTCTAATAAGTAGTTATAAAATTTTGTTATGTTTTTTTTATTTGATCCTAATAAAATTTTATCTAACTGTTGCAGTTTGTTATTAATTCCGAATTCTTTTTGTCTTGTTTATATCTGCTTTGAATCTGAAGATAAACCCATTGATCAATTTTATGTCCTTGCTCTTGAAGATCCAGCCTCGGTTTCAAATTTCCTTGTGGGTCTAATAAGTCTTTGTATTTAATCATTTTGGTAAGCTCCAAATTGTTTGGGTGAATCATTGCCTCCATTGTTGAAATCCATACTGGTACTTTTGTATAATGTTTTTTCCTTATTTTCCTCCAAATTGTTAATAGTGCGTCTCTAATTAAATGTCTATGGAAATATTTTTGACTGGTTTTCCTACGTCCCATAGAAAGGCGTGCCACCCCTTTGTAAATCATGGCCTTCTAGAAATAGTATTCTTTTATTGGTTAAATTCACCCAATCCTTCAACCAAACTAATGAGGTGGCCATATGGTATAACTCCCAGTTTGGAAATGCTAACCCTCCCCTGCTCTTCATATCCTGCATTGCTTTTACATTTATTCTGGGTTTTTCCCCTTGCCAAATAAATTTCAGGGTTGTTCTATTGAGTTCTTCAAAAAACTTTTTATGTAATTTAATTGGGATCGTTTGGAATAAATACAAAAATTTAGGGAGAATGTTCATTTTAATAGTAGCAATTCGGCCTAGTAGTGAAATTTGAAGTTTCCCCACGATTCTAAATCTTTCTTTACCTGATGTATCAGTTTATCATAACTTGTTTTCTTTAAGTGTCTTACAGTGTGGGGTTAGCCAAATTCCTAAGTATTTCACTTTCTTTGTCACTTGTATCTGCATTATTTCTTCTAGTTCTATTTTCTGTTTTTCTGTTAGGTTTTTGGTCATTAATTTGGTTTTTTTTTGTTTATTTTAAGTCCCGCTACTGCTCCAAATTTCTCTAATTCACTCATCAATTTTGGTCCCCTGTCTTTTGGTTCTTCAAGGAAGAAAATCATGTCGTCCGCAAACGCTTGCAATTTATATTCCTCTTTCTTAACTGTTAATCCCTTTATATCTGAATTCCGCCTAATTCGTGTTAATAATGTCTCTAATGCTAATATGAAGAGCAGGGGAGAGAGTGGGCAACCCTGTCTCACTCCTTTTCTATCTTTATTGGGCGGGTGCATTCCCCATTCACTATTATATTAGCTTGTTGTGTGTCATATATAGTTGTTATAATATTTTCAAATTTGGTACCCAGATTCAAATTATAAATTTTTTGAATTAAAAATTGCCAATTCAAATTATCAAAAGCTTTTTCTGCATCTAGAAACATGAGTGCTACTTGTCTCTCTGGGTGGGCTTCATAAAATTCTAGTACGCCTAATACTATTCTTAGATTATTCTTTATTTGCCTAGTTGGAAGGAATCCATTTTGATCTTCATGTATATACAAGTTTAGCAATCTTTTTAATCTGTTTGCTATAATAGAAGTGAATATTTTATAATCAGTATTTAAGAGTGAAATCGGCCTGTAATTGTTTATATATCTGGGATCTGTATCCTCCTTCGGGATCAGCGAGATCAGTGCCCCCTCCATGAGTCCGGCATCCTAGCTGCTAGTAAAACGTCATTAAAAACTTCCACCATAAGTGGTCCGATTTGATCTGCTATTGCCTTGTACAGCTCCCCTGGGATCCCGTCTGGGCCCGGGTTTTATTATTTTTCTGGCTCTCTATTGCTGATTTCAATTCCGATTCAGTAATGTCTTTATTTAATAGTTCAGCCATTTCTTCCCCAATTGCCTTATCCTTTACTTCATCTAGATAATTCCTTATTCTATCTTCACTGACATCCTCTCTTTTGTATAAATCTTCAAAGTATTTATGAATGATTTCTTTTTCTGTTCTATTTCCTGGTATGTATCTCCTTTGCTATCTATTAACTGGTATATCAGTCTCTTCTCTTTCTTTTTTTTCAATTTATAAGATAGCCATCTTCCTGGCTTGTTGGCATGTTCAAAATAGATTTGTCTAGTTAAGTTCAAATTCATAGTCATTTTCTCTTGATCAATTAAATTCAGTTTGTGTTTGACTATACTTATCTGATTTTGCAGTTTGGATTCTTTTGGGTTATTTTGTAGAAGGGTTTCTAGCTCCTTAATTCTCTGTTGTAATTTGTTTTGTTGGGAATATTTTTCCTTGTTTCTCTTAGCATTATAAGAGATTGTTGTGCCTCTTATAACCGCCTTCATCGTATCCCAGACATTTTGTTTCGTGGTTTCTCCGTTATCATTTTCTTTAATAAAAAAAATCAATTCCTCCTTTAATTTATTAATATATTCTTTCTCTCTTATTAATTGAGTGTTTAAGGTCCATCTTTTCTTTGGTTTTGCCCTGCCCTTCCATATTACCTGTATTGGATTATGGTCTGCCCATTCATTAGGCAAAATTTCCACTTCTTTTGTCTCATTTGCTATCTCTCCACTCATCCATGCCATATCAATCCGTGTCCATGTTTGGTGGGGATTTGAATAAAATGTAAATTGTCTTTTTCAGGATGTAATCTTCTCCATATATCTGTCAGATTTAGCTCTTTCATCATTTCCCTACAAATCTTGGGGAGCTCTCTCTTCCCCTTTTATTCTTCCCGGCATTACTGTGATCCTTTTGGAAATCAGCAATGGAGTTGAAGTCCCCTACCATACAAATATTTCTTTTTTGCAATTCAACCAATTTTCCATATAGGTGTTTAAAAACTCTTTTTGGTCTCCATTTGGGGCATATATTACTACTAAAAGAATTGGAATATCATTAATCCAGATCTGCAAACCCAGAGTCCTTCCTTCTAAGTCCGACCATATTAGCTCAGATTTCAAATCCTCTTTCACATATACTGCGATTCCCTTCTTTTTCTCCTCATCTGCTGGTGTGGTAAATAATTTTCCTAATTTCGGGCATTCTAAATATTTTTCATCCTTCTTCTTTATATGGGTTTCTTGCAGGCACGTTATATCTGCATTATGTTTAATTAATTTAGATAATATCCTTTTTCTCTTAATTGTTGAATTTAAACCATTTATGTTTATTGATAGTAATTTTTTTTCTTCTCCCATCTATTTAGTTTTGTTTTGCTCTTTGTCGTGTAACAATTCCTCTCTCTTCTTGCGCTTGTATTGATGTAGTTCCTTCTGTCTTTTGTTGTGGATAGGTATTTTCTTGGTTTCCTACCGTTCCAGTTCTATTTTTATGTCCACTGTATTCTTCTTGAAACTTTGTGTCCAATTTCTCCCTACTACTTTGCTCCTGTGGGCCCACCATCCGTTCGTAAAAATCCTGGGCTTTTTCCATAGTATCTATTTTGATTTTCCTCTCTTTCCACGACACTAACATTCCTTCTGGAATAAGCCATTTAAATGTGATTCTTTTTTTATTTAAATATGCTGCCAGAAATTTATAGTCACGCCTTTGTTCCCTTATTCTCCTCGGTATCTGTTAAAGAATCACAATTTCTTTCTCTTTGTAGGTTATAGTTTTATCTCTTGAGGTTCTATATATCATGTCTCGAACACATCTTCTAGTGAATCGTATATGTACTTCCCTAGAACAATTGTGGCGTCTTGCATAATTTGTATTGACCCGGTAGACTTCATCAAACTCTTTTTGAATTTCATCTTTATCCATCTTCAATAAACCGGCCAGTATTTCTGCCATCAAGTATACCAGGTCTTCTTCTTTTGATTCTGTCACATTTTGGAATCTTAGGTAAGTTGCTGCCTTGTCCATTTCTAGGAGGACAAGGGAGTCCTCCATTTCTTTGCTCATGCTTCTGAGTTCTTCATCCACCCTTTCTAATTCCCTTTCTGTTCGTTCGGTTCTTTTCTCTACTTCTTTTATTATAACTTCGTTTTTCTCCAAGGCCTGCTGCAACACCCCCACTTTATCCTCTACTTTGGAAATGTCCGCTTTCATTTCTGTCTTTAGTTTCCCCATTTCTTCCTTCAATTCATTGATATCTGCCCTTGTTTCACTGTGGTTTTTAATCATTGTTTCTTGCAATCTTGTCAATGAGTCCTGTAAAGTTAGGAACATTGCTTGGATATTAGCATTTCGAGATGCTAGTTGACTTCTCTGTTGGTAGTGTTTCCTCTATTGTTTTTTGTGCCATGGGTGAAGTTGTTGTCAAAGTAGTCATTATTGTGGGATTAACCTTCCTACCAGATTTCAAAGCAGTGGTAGTTGTAGTAGTCATTTCCTTTAAAATTTGTTTTTGTTGTTGTACAATATTGAATATATTATTCCAAATTGGCATTCAGTATTCTTAGTTCTGTAACTAAAATTGACCAAAATCTATCAACCTATTAAGTAGCTATATTCTTGACTAATTAGTAAAGTGTATATATTTTTCTCTAGTTTAACTTCAATATAAAGTAACCTTAACTATAAAATATATTATATTCACAGATAAACCCACACAAAGAAATATAATATTGGTCTAGAGAGTTCTAAGCTTATTAAGTAACTAATGCTTAATATTCTTACTGTCTCCCCTATATTCCCATTCAAATTATAACAATCTCTATTAATAATAACTTAACTAAATTAATCCAATATTTTAACACTCTAATATTTCATTACTAAATGTACATATTTATCAAGAGGAAATCAGAGGGGGGGGGGAAAAAAAAAAAGCAAGCATATTTCAACATAGCATACCATCCACAAGTAAGAAAGAAGAGAGGCTATTTTAGTAAGTATGTACACACAGAAAAGGGTTGAGGAAAAGAAAAATGAAAATTCCAAAGACAAGAGTTTTTGTTTCCGCTTTTCACTTTGGAAGCTTCCACTTCTAGCACACCGGAAATGGCAAATGAAGATTTGCTGAGTAACAGCTGCCAGTAAGCAATATTCCCACTGCTTTCAGCGTTCTGGATACTGCCTATGGCGTTGCTCTGTCTTTCCCCCGATCGGCTTCGTTTCTGCTTCTGGATTCAATTTAATAGCTTCAATCCAAATGTTAGTGATAATAGAGTCTTCAGACTTCCAAAATTCTCTTTACTTCTTTTTTATTTCCGACTCTCTTCTGCCTGCCAAGCTCTTTCACATTCACTAAACCAATTCTTTTGTAGCTGCTTCGTCTTGGAGCTCACAGCTGGCATTCACACAGTATTTAACAGCCTGAAATCAGTCTATTGTCAGTCAAATATCTTCTCTGCCACGACTCTCTTTCCCCCCGAGCTTGCAAACTTTCACTCACTTTTTCTTCCCATCGGTGGCAGTCCGGACTTCGGAGCCTCCATTGTTAGGAGGCTGTTCTTGATCGTTGGGCTCTGGAGGGCTTCCTCTTCGTTACAGGGGGGTTGCTTTCCCCACACTGCAGCCCGAGGTTCCCCCACACCGGCACGGGTCTCTCCAAGACTCGAGCACCCCGAAAGATCGCACCAAACTCAAGAAAAGGGAGGCTAGAATCACGAGCAGATTTCTGCCCCCCTGACCGTCCTTGCCTTGCCACCGGAAGCTGAAAAAGTGATATTTAAGGACAGTTCACAGACGATGGTCTCAGGAAGAGCAAGCTCCTGGGTAACTTGGATGTTTTTTAGATGTAGGGACTTTTTATAGAAGATAGCAACACCACTTCCTCTATGGATTTCACAATCTGATCAGTAAACGTCCCTTACTGTGGTAATGGAGTCAGGGAGAGATGCGTTGAGCCATGTTTCACAGACAAATATGATGTCAAATTTAGCCGTATTTAGTAAGAGGAGATATTCAGGTATTTTATTTACATTTTATTTGCATTGAGTAGCTTGCATTTAAGGCCAGTTGTGGTTGGAATAGAGGTAGTTAGGGGCGTGCGTGCCTAGTTTTGAGTGATGGTGGGTTGGATGAGATAGGGTTGGATGCTGAGTTGCATGTTGTGTGACTTTCTTTTGATGCAATCAGCCCGTTAGTCAATGTACAGATCCTTTTCTCCATTGTCTAGACAGTGTTTGACTTCTGTGTGGAGTTCACGGGAGCAGATTCTTTGCAGTATGGATAAGTCTGGTCTTGAGCAAAGTTCTTTATGGGTGGGATTGGTTTTTGCAATGGTGTTTATTGTATGAATGAATATAAGTTTTCTGGACTTATTTTTGCAAACAACTTTACAAAATCTTGGGGCCACCGTGCCGTCATTTTATTTGAGCTCAGGGCCATCTCTGGTTATTTCAATAATATCTTCAGGAGAGATATTTGTTGTATTTGAGTTGCTTATGATATTGTGAACTTTGGTGATATTGTTTGATTTGTTGGTGTCTTCAAGACCAAATAAGATGGCATTTGGACGTTTCTGATCACGTTCCATGATGTCTCTGATGAGTAAGGGGATATCATTTGTGGAATTATTTGATGGGATAGTAATTATTTGTGGCTGTGGTTTGGTGGTTATTTTTGGTTGTAGTTGTGATTGTAGTTGAGGTAGTATTTCTCGTAGTGGTTGTTGAGTTGGGATTTGATTTTGAGCTGATAGGTATTTGCTTATCTGTGCTGTATTTTTTTTTCAAGAGAGGTTAGGCTTGCTTGCATAGTTGTTTCAAAACGTGTTGCTAAGCATTCTTCTATTGAGTGAATGAGTAATTCTATGTTATCAACTCCGTCAGGCAGGGTACTTAGTTTGGTTGGCTTAGGAAAACATGATGGGCATAGACAAGGGAATATATCTGATGTTTTTAGGAGATCGGCTAGGTTTTTGTTTAAGTTTAAGCAGGCAAGGTGGGCTTGATTGTCACATAGATGGCATTTGATGTTATCTTTGCTTTCATTGATGGTTTCAAGACATTTGAAGTATGTGCAGGAGTCTGGGAGGTCCTTGCTAGAGAGATATTATTCCTTTGTTGTTGTTTGGTCATGGAGGATTTGGAGTTTTTGGCTGACATGATCAATGACAATAGTACACTAAACAATTACAATAGCTAATTAATGTGATAGGTAGACAGTTACTTAATGAAAGTTGGTAATTAATAAATGTTAAATAAGTTAGAGAACAATTCAAAAGTAAGGTTACTTATTACTAAAAAAAACAATCAATCACTTGACTAGATAATAAATGATACAGTATTAAATCTCTATCAATTCAATGAATCAGTAAATTAGTGGTCATCTAACAATTAATTGTTATACAATTAGATGATAAATCAATTATTTTAGACAAAGCATTATCTATCAATATTTGCTCTTGAGGTACTGAAATAATTAATTACACTAATCACTAATCACACTGGTCAATTAAATTCACTAAATCACTAATTTTACTAATTTAATTAATTTTCAATTAATTTACACAAATCGCTGATCATTTGCACTAATCAGTAATCACACTATATGCACTAAACACTCTAATCAATCAAAACAATAAATCAATTAATCAATTGATAAAATTAATTATTTTATAGAAATTGATTTGGAGACATCATTATCTAATGATTGATATAGGTCTTGAGGTAGAAAAGTTATAAGTTTTGAGGTAATGAAGTAATCAGTATTTAAATATTAAAGTAATGAGGTAGTACTGAGAGTCAGCAAGTAAAGGGTTAATTGCTTTGTTAGCTGCTGGTATCCGTTCCACAGAGTGAGAAGGATTTATTGCTTAGATGACTGCTGTTATCTGAGCTGAAAGAGGCTGTAACAGGATGACTAAAAACACGCTGAATTATTGAGACAGAGTAAAACTCGCTAAATTACTGTAACACGCTGACTCCGTTTAGGGGATCCCGTTTGGGGATCCACAGCTTCAAGACTCCACCCAAGGAATCTTAGGACTGGGAGTCTCCTTAAAGCCACGTGGTTTCTTTTTTTTTAAATTGTTTCCTGATGAGGCAGAGGATGGTGAGAGATTGTTTGGTAAGGTAGATGATTGTAGGATTATTTTTCTAGCAAGATTGTTCACTGGTAACAACAAAAAACAAGAAGTTTTTCTTGCTGGGATTTAGACTGGCTGACTGTAAGTCCATTCTGGCTTGGCTTTCTGGCTGCCTCTGGTGAATTGTATTTGTCCGGGGCTTGGAAGGTGGAGTGGGAAAGGCTGCGGAGTGGGGAAGGCTGTGCTCCAGCTTGGCTCTCTAATAGCCTCCTGGTATTTGTGCTCCACTGGGGCTCGGGGCTCAGGCGTTACGGCTGCTGGGGAGGCTGTGGGAGATTGTCCAATGGTCCTACTTCTGGGAAATTGCCCTGCCCTGCCACCGGGGAATTGCGCTTCACAGAGGCTCGGAGATGAAAGGCTATTGTTGCTGGAGAAGACTGCGGGAGCTTGCCAAGGGATCTTGGTTACTCACGGGAGCTTTAGCGCATGATTTCAGGCGACTTCTGATGAAGGTGGAAGTTCATAAGGATCTAAAAGGTGATAAGCTCTCTGGGAGCTAGAACCTCACCATCCTTGTTGGGTGCCATCTTCAACCACAAAACCTTCAACGGAAAATCTTCAACCAGAAAACCGGGTTGGAGGGGCAGGTTAAAGACCAGTTCAAAACACCGCGAAACATTGGTTTTATTCGATTCAGGTCAACTTTCAAGAAGAGATCGGACTGCCATTTGTCGATAAATAAAATACTCTAAATTGTTTGTCTGCAAAATGGAAGTAGCATAGCTTTCCTGCACTTTCACTTTGTAAATGACTGGCCTATAAACAAGATAGTAGCAGGTTCTCTTTGGTATAACTATTTAATTAATCTTTAAGCCATTAACCATTGATTTAAAATGCCACTTATAAAATCTTCATTTTGCACATTATCAGTTGTTTTGCAAATAGCTATCCATGAACAGAGCTATAATGATCTCTCTTTTCCCATTCTTGCAGCTTACTAACTTCATAGTCAATTTTGGCTTTTTAATTACTCACACTCATATTAGCATTTAAAATTAAATGGCAGATTAAAAAAAATAATGTGTACGGACATAAAAAGTTAAAATTCCTATTACAGAGCTGCCTGATAGAGAAAATAAAATCTATTTTTGTTTAAAGGGCATCATGGAATTTTATCTAAAATTGAAATATAAACAGATAAATTAACATTTTAAAATAAATATCAGTGAATTGTTTTAAAACTATTTTTCAATACGTGATGGGGAGGTCCTTGCCAGCAACAACTTTTCATTTTTTTTCAGTGAACTTTTGTATGTATCACAATAATACCTATTTTACTTTCAAATGAGAGTCTTAAACACCATGAGCTGTGTGGTGGCCAAGTGGTGAACACTCTCATCTTCCACTCTCAACTTCCCACTCAGAAGGTTGAGAGTTCAGTCCTAGTAGTGGCAGATGTTTCTCTCTTAGGACACAAAGAAAAATATTTGCTGAGAATTCCACATGGCTTCAGGAAGGGCATCTGGTCAGGAAAACGGTCAGCCTTATCTAGTCACCCCAACTCTATTCTGTATTAAGGGGTTACAGGGTCATAAAAAGGGAGAGGCTCTTAAACAGAAAACAAAAGCAATAATTTCTAAACTGAAATTTGCATCTCAATTCTAGACTTAAACTTTGTGTTTGAGGTCAGATTTCCTGTACATGTATCTAAAACAATTCCATCTGAACTCAAGTCAAAGTTTAAGGGGTTTCCCTACTTTCACCTGATTACGTGTGACAGGAGTGGTTTCACTAGGAAAGTCAGTGTTTCTCAACCTCAGAGAGATATGTGGATTAAACTTCCAGAATTCTCCATCAAGCATAAAGTTGCTGAGTTTGAGAAACACTGGTTTAGGGTTCTTTTTTTTTACTCTTTACTCTTCCTTTCTTGGTATTTCCTTCAGTTTTAAAGTAATTATTTGCTAAGTATTTTAGTTTGTGAAAAAAATATAATTTTTTAAGGATCAGATCATCAGAATTTTACTACAAGCAGTTTTCTTAGATCAATATTCTAATCTAGCAGGAGTGTGCCTGTGTTTCAAAAATTGGGGCTATGGTAAAAAAAATGGTCTGAACCACACAATAAAAATTATGCTAGAAAAACATTAGCCTATGATACTAAAACCAGTGATCCCCATCCCAGTGTTATGATAATAGAGACACCACATTTAGATCTGTGTATGTGTGAAACAGAATGATTTGGAAATTGATGTCCTTACCGAACATACATGAATGGAATAAGTGGATGGTATATGGGGTGGGGTTTGCACACACAGAGGATAAGGCAACAAAGGAGACACAGCTGCTGTTCATATTCCATTTTTTCCCTTTAGTTTGAGAAGCCTCACTTTCTATACAGATAGTTCTTGTGTAATGACCATTCATATTATGACCGTTCAAAGTTACGACATTCACAAAACTGGCACTTTATAGCTCATAAAGCAACCCCACCATCATAAATGGTTGTGCCAATCCTCCCTGGTCACATGAACCCATGACAAATGGGTCAGCTTCATGATCGTTCACAGTGTTCTGTGATCAAATGACCACAATTCAAAAGTGTTCTTACTTGTTTTTGGCAAAAGACATCCATTTGATTGCTTGTGTGTGTGTATGTGTATTCACACACACACACACTACACACACACACACACAAATAGATGTAAATTAAAAAGACTTACGTAGTTGCTCATATTGTACATACAACTCTGGGTATTGTACATACAACTCTGGGTAACTCATAAAATAGATAAACAGCAGGAACCCCCAATCAGAATAAAACCTCAATAAAATCTTAATAAGAATCCATGACATTTTCAGAACATTTGCAGTTTAAACACTTGGAAAAACTTAACAAATAGTAATAAAACTCCAAATACCAACATTATAGTAAAGGTAAGCCCATCGTTTAAAATATTTTATCAAAAGCATCATAGGATAAATATACTTTTATTTATATATATATATTTATTTATTTATAATAATATCTAGATTTCTCAGATGAGGGAAAACCATGAGTTTAAACCACAATCAGTCATCTTTGTCAGCTTTTGTAATTAATTATATAAGTGATATAGTATATGGCCTAATTCATTAAAACTTATATCTACAATATGAGCAATATTGTTCATAATATCTATGAGAGAGCTAAAACATTTAAAATGTTAGTGTTTGAAATAAAGTTTGCTATAAAGAAATGTTGAAGTTGCCTCTCCAAAAACAAATCTCAATTCAATACAATTTTTGATTTCAAAAACAGAGATAAGCAAAGCTTGCTTTCCCCTCCAAACAGTTCCACACATCTCAGTAGTGACTCCTTCCTCACTCTTCAGTTACCTCCAGCTATCTGTCTTGTTTGCACTTTTGGAGAGTTCCTCAAAAGTGTCTTGTTTAAACACAGGAAGCCACAACAAAGACAGTTTTTGTAATCTCCAGTGACAGATTTCAGAACCTCATTGTTATGGTTCCATGACTGTGACTAGGGATGCATGCCTTCTTTCATATAATATAATAATAATACTATCATCCTAGAAATTTGACATAAAGGATTAAAAACGGCTCTTTCTCCCTGTTTATTATTCAAAAGACCCTAAAAAGTAATCTATTTTATAAAGCTATGTTTTGCAAACTGCATAAATATACTATCATTCTCTGATCTTCCTCTGGATTAATTGAAAGTACATAATACCATAGAATATGGAAAATGCAAACTGTAAGCTTACACAGTAAAAAAAACAGTGTATAAGCAACCAGCTAGGTTTTTTTCCTCGCAATTGGGTATAAAATGATGTCATTCCCCTTTCCCAAAAACCTGAACACAAAGGTCTGTTAGGGTACAGGACTTCAGAGCACAGAAAGAAAAGTACTTAATGAAATTTAATTTGAGGCAGGTCAATTAAGTCTGTCTGTGAAAGAAGAGCCTTTTGATAATAATTGCAATTTCATAATGACTTTGAGCAATGAATCTACTAATGATATGAATTTATTTTGTTTCCTTTTAAGCAAATATAAATTCTTGCTCATTTAAGATCATTCAGCCCCTTTGAGTAAAATTATACATTGTAAACAAGGGGACCCCCTCTTCATTAAAAAAAACAAAGCAAATGACTTCAGAATGAGAGAATATGAATATGCTGACAAGGAACTTCAGTGGCTATACAGCATTAAGCCTGTGCTAAAAAAACTTCAAAAACTGTGATCATAGCAGCATGGGACCAAATTTGCATCAGAAAGCTTTCTGAAGCACTTGGGGGCATGGTGCCATATTGCTAAAGCTGCATTTGGACTGTTTCCTCTCTATTGTGGGTATGCATGTGTTTGGGAGGTTGAGACCAAAGTGACATTGACTATTAACAAATCATCAAAACAAAAGGATATTAGAAGAAGACACAAGGGGAAAAGAGACGATTGATTGTAAATGCTGTACCTGGTTGAGGCAGTAATAAAATCCTGCAACTTTCCCCAGGTAAAAGGGCAAGGTAAGAAATCCTTCTCACAGAAAATAGATGCCAAGGGCTGCAAAAGCTCAGCAGAAGCTCCCAACTTAATCATAATGATAGTAAAGGGTATACATTTCAAGGATAACAATATCTTTTCTTCAATTGTGAGGATGCCGAGGAGTTATGGAAGATACATTCTAAGGTGCGTGGAAAGCTTGCTATGTATGTGAAGCATTCCGCTCATAAAAAAGATGTATAGAATGCTTCTTGGATTCTTCACAAACACATCCACTGATTTATTTCCAAACTGTTCCAAGGTCTTCATTTTGCTCACATAATACCACTTGCAGTTGTAAAACTGCAGGAATACATCATTGAAAGCACTGACAAAAATACTCAAATCAAATTCTTCAAAATATAATATAGTTACTGTGTCAATTTCATATAATATGGTTGTTGCATTTAAAAATATTCAAACATGCATTAACTTTTCCCTCCCATGGCATGAGTATTACCTCTCAACAGGAGCATGCTGATGGGATGGCTTGTTTATCCTTGCATATAATCCTTCTAAGTGGTCCCTGTCCAGAGGTGCTGTAGGATTATTGCACCCACCATAAGCTTCAGAAACAGATGGACAAGAAAGATGGTAGGAATTGATAACTGGATATACTTCTTGGAAGTGATTCACTCGTGCATAATTTGGGTCTGTGTCATCATCATCAAGATCAGGCGGGGCTCCCATAGGAACTGTGGAATATTCAGCAAGTCCCCTGATCTGCTTCTGACGGAGTTCTTGATGTTTTGCACCAATCCTGGGAGGCACAAGAACAACTAACATCAGTACATACTGCTGACACAAAACAGGAAGCCTACTCAACTGAAGTTTGATTACATCAATTTAATGGCAAGCCAAATGCTAATGATAATAATTTGACTTTTAAAATCACATCATCAGAATATACATGTATTCCTCATTTAGTGATCACAATTGGTACTGGCAACATGGTTGTTAAATAAAGCAGTTATTTATGGACACTTGTGTGTTTTTAGGAGGCAGGGAATTTTGGTGGGTGGGGAGGTGTTTGGGGATTGTCATGTGTGTATACATGTTGGATCTGGTTTCTGGGTGTTATATGAATTTCGTTGTATGTATACTGTGTATATACACACTATGACAATAAAGAATTTAATTCAATTCAATTCAGTTGCCAAGTGAAGTCACAACTGTGCTTACAATAATCTTTCCGCTTTCCTTTGCTTTACAGACCTGCAAATGTGAGGATTGGTCTCAAAGTTACATTATTTTTATCACTGTCCTAATTGCAATTGTTTACTAAACAAGGCAGTTGCTAAATAAGGTCTCTCTGTAGTAGCAGACGTTAAGCAGGCAAAATAAACACAAATTCATTATAATTATCAACAATACATTTCTAGTCTCTTTCTAAGTTTTTTCAGAGACAAGGCTGAAATGCCTACTGTATATATATATTCATCACTGTACAAACATAAATTACATTTAAAATGAATGGTAAATCTAATGAAGCCCCTTTTAAAAGGTAGATATCTTCTAAAATATATTTTCTTGTTAGCCAATATTATCAATGCCACTTTTATCATATCTTCCTCTCAATTTAATAAATCACCTATATTAAGTTCATTTGTGAGAAGTATAGCAATGTGACATGCAAATGTAAATAGCAATTAGTGGAGTAAATTTCAAAGACTCAAAGCCATTTATTAGCATTTTTGACATTTGGTCCTAACTCATAACTTGGGGACATCATATCTTGTTATGTGGAGATCAGAGAGAGAATATACAGTGAAGAAATGAACAGAAGCCAGTAGAGATGAATTGTGTAGACATAAGGGAATTAAATACTATTACGGCCAGTATTCCATTATGACAAATCTTTAAGAGGTATTACAAATGTTGCTACTAATCAGTGCTATTGTATAATCTGTTGCGTAAGGAGAGGTAAGAAGACACCCAGGTATAATTTCAAAGATAGTCAAATTCAGATGAATCATCATTTGCTTTATGATTGAAAACTTTAAACAAGGCACTGTTAATAATAAGAAACTGAAATGTTCAGCTGCCTCACTATGTAGCAGACCAGCAGGATGAGCCTGGTGAACAGACAGCAAAAAATAAAAAGCAAAAGAAGGATTAAAGCACAGAAAAGCTGCCAATTAAAAAGTCAGGATTTATTCACTATTATTAAATTCTGTAGCTCACAAAAATATTCCTGGAAACAAACATCATACCATAAAAATGGTAAAAGCATAACAAATGTTAAACCATCCCTTTTGTAGCAGGAAAAAATTAAGAACTGTGGAGCAGAACATGAATGAAAAACAAGAACAAAAGGGGATTTAGTAGAGGACAGGGAAAATACCTAAATCAGAAAAGATGCTCAAGCAATACGAACTGTCATGAGGAGGAATTAAGGTCAGATAATCAAGTTTACAGAAATGCTTGCATTCTGTTTATGAAGGGGTATTTTATTAAAAGCACCCTGAAATCAGAAGTCTTCTTCAGACCTTGCAAGCTTTATTATATTTAAAAATGAAAGTGTAAATATTTACAATTGCAACTTACATATCATAGTACAACACTCATAGTGTAAGTACAGGAAGCCTTTAGGGACTCTAGCACTCTACTGGGCAGATAATGACACAGTGAAAAATTGGCAATCAATTACAGTTGTGAAAATGGCCACATTACCTTTTGAAAACAAGACATACACAAAATTAAATCTTTCTCATAAGACAGTTTCTCACTTTTGCCTTCTTCCTGCCTATCAAGGATTCCAAACTCTGCTGTCTCTTTGCTCTTTGGGAATGAGCCCCTCCCTACAGTGACTCCAGACTACGTTCCACCACGTATATTGTGAACAATGATATACTCTACACTGGGTCACATATAATCTTTTCCGAAGTCTAGCTTTGTCAATCATAGGGGTGGACAGTGCCTTCTCCCTACACAAATGGCAGTCCATGTATTAGAAAGAAACACAAGCCCTTTCTCCAGAAACTAACTGTAATTGGCTGAAATACAACTGAAATGTAATCTGAGTATCTCAGATTTGACCCTCCCTAGTTCTCTTCAGTGGTGGGATTCAATTTTTTTTACTACCGGTTCTGTGGGTGTGGCTTGGTGGGCCTGGCAGGGGAAGGATACTGTGAAATCTCCAGTCAGGGGTGGTATTTGCCAGTTCTCTGAACCAGTGGCCCCCAACCTTTTTTGTGCCACGGCCTGGTACTGGCATCACAAAATGATCTGCTGCCCGGTACCAGCATCAGTACACATGACAAGGCAAGGCGAGCCGAGTGACCGGCCAGCCAGCCATCCCCCGCTTCTCTCCACCACCTTCAACTACTCCTTTGTACCTTTGTCGATGGGCTTCGCTTCGGGACGGCTTCAGGATGGTCGCTCGGCTCGCCTTGCCTTGGGTGCTGAAAGAATCCTCGTGCCTTAGTTTTGTTCGAAGCCCCCCCCTTCGATGAAACTAAGGCGCGAGGATTCCTTCAGGACCCAAACGCCGCTTTCCAACCAGAAAAGATCACCCAGAAGCACTTTCTCGTCAAACAAGATGGCGGCGCCCAGCAAACCGGCGGCCCGGTAGGAAATGTTCCACAGACTGATACCGGTCCGCGGCCCGGTGGTTGGGGACCCCTGCTCTGAACTACTCAAAATTTCCTCTACTGGTTCTTCCAAACTGGTCAGAACCTGCTGAATACCATCTCTGCTTCTCTTAAATGTAAAAGTAAGAGGGAAGAGGGTCATTTAGACTTGCAAGATTCTACTACTTATAGTAAAAGTTGTATTATTATTCATAACATTGATCTTTAGGCAAGTTTCTGAAATACAAGTAACATATGGTGCTCCATTCAAAATCCAAGAAAGAAATACTTAGACTCCATTAATTAGAGAAAAGATATCTTTTACTGGAAATCAAGTGGTAGCAACAAAAGAATTTTGAATCTGAGAAAATGAGCATGTAAATCACATATACAAAGTGATGGCAACGTTCCCACCCCCAATTGTTCAATTGGCTCATCCAATTAAAATTTGTGTATAGCATCATATGGGCATCTCCAGATGGTGATGATGCCTCTGTCCGTTGACCTTGGCATATTTTGATAAAGAGTTGCGGTTACGCATAGCATAGGATAGAGGCCTAAGCAAGAAACGTCCCCCCCAACCTATACAGTTCTGTTTTGTTAAACCTCCAGCTCGCTTCCCATAATCATGTCCCCCCTCCTCCCCCTGTTACTTATGACAGCTGAAAGATGCAAAGCAAAGGAAGAAAATATTGAAGGCTGACATTCGCCCCCCCCCCCGAAAAAGTGGCGTTAGTCCTAAAAAAGAGAAATAATAAAAGATAAAAGAATAATATATATATATATATATATATATATAACATCATAATCAGGGTTTATCAGGACATTTTGTACGAAATGCCTTGACAAGCTTAGGAGCTCGAACATCCTTCTCATTCAGTGACTGAATGTTAGGTTTCTTCTGTGGAAGCTTGGGTATAGGTACAAAGTCTTGTCCCGAAACCACTTTAAATGGAGTAAACCCAGTACTACTATGTACCGAATTGTTATTTGCCACCTCAGCAAATGGCAATAGGTCAGCCCAATCATCTTGCTGATAATTTATATAACATCTAAGATACTGTTCCAATACCGAGTTAGTTCTCTCACAAGCTCCATTGGTTTGTGGGTGGTGAGTGGAGCTTAAGCCCTGGGTGGAGCCTAATAACTTCAGGAACTCCTTCCAAAAGTTTGAGGTAAACTGGACACCCCATCTGAGATTATGCGTTCAGCAACACAATGTAACCTATAGATAGGTAAAATAAACAGTTTAGGCAAAGTTTTCGCAGATGGGATCTTTGCACACGGTATGAAGTGTGCCTGTTTGGAAAACAAATCTGTTACTACCCAAATAACTGTATTTCCCCCACTTTCAGGTAATTCTACTATAAAATCCATAGAAGTTTCTTTCCATGGGGCAGTTGGCCTAGCCACATTTTATAGCAAGCCCGCTGGTTTATCAGGTGGCCGTTTGGCTGAGGCACAGATAGGACAACTAGCCACATAAGCCTCTATGTCTTTTTCAAGGTAGGCCACCAAAATTGCCTTTTAACCAAGTGTAAGGTTTTCACGAATCCAAAATGTCCAGCAACTTTAGAGTCATGAGCTTGCTGTAATATTTGGTTTCTCAACTTTTCTGGAACATATAATTTGGACCCCATCCATGCCAATGCATCTCTAACTGTACAGTCATTTGAGTGAGCCAAGAACCAATCATCAAGTTTCAGAGCTTCTTTGAATTGGGAAGACAAATCATTTGATAATTCAACTTCCTTCTTTTTCTGGGCTCTGGTAACCACTGGAGCCACCAACTGTTTGGTGGGGACAATAGGCTGAACCACTTCTGAGCGGGGACTATTATATTGAGGTAATCTAGATAAAGCATCTGCCATGAAGTTCTTCCCCCTGGAATGTACTTCAATGAAAAATTACAGCATTTGTAGTACTGAGCCCAGCAAACTTGCTTAGGAGACAGCTTCCGAGGTGTTTTCAAAGCTTCCAAATTTTTATGATCCGTCCACACCTCAAATGGGTGTTTTGCCCCTTCTAGAAAATGCCTCCAGGTTAACGGAGCCCAGCGAACTGCAAAAGCTTCTTTTTCCCAGATGGTCCATCTTCTTTCAGTCTCAGTTAGTTTATGGGAAGTATATGCACATGGTTGCAGAGTCCCCATCTAATTTGCTTGCGGTAATCCTGCCCCAACTGCTACGTCACTTGCATCAGCTTGGATTACAAAAGGGGCGTCCATGTCCAGGTGCTTGAGCACTGGCTCAGTGGCAAACAGTCGTTTCAGCTTCTCAAAAGCGGCTTGGCACTCCATGGACCACTCCAGGGGTTTACTGGGTTTCGGTTTCAATTCCCCTTTGGTTTTTAGGAAATTTATAATAGGCAGTGCAATCTTCGCAAAAGCAGGGATAAACTGACGGTAAAAATTAGCAAATCCCAAGAAACTTTGCAGTTGTTTTCTGGTGTGGGGAGGGGCCCATTCCAAAATGGCACAAACTTTCCCCGGATCCATTTCTATGCCATCATGTGATATGAGATAGCCTAAATAGTCAATTTTCTCCTGGTGGGATTCACATTTGGATAACTTCACATACAGTTCAGCAACTCGAAGTTTTTCCAGAAATGACAGCACTAGTTTCACATGTTCATCACAAGTCTCCATATAGATAAGAATATCATCAAGATAAACCAACACCCCCTTGTATAAATGTTCATGCAACACCTGATTTATCATTTGCATGAATACTGCAGCACACACACACCCGTAGGCCAAACGGAAGAACGTTGAATTGGAAACACCCCATTTGGCAGTTAAAAGCAGTTTTTCATTCATCCCCTTCCTTAATTCGAACTCGGTAGTAAGCTTCTCTTAGGTCGAGTTTTGTAATTTTCCCTTTGGCTAAGTGGGCCAACATACCCTTCATCAAGGGGAGAGGGTACACGTTCTCTACTGAAATGGCGTTGAGGTTCCTATAGTCAACACACAAATGAAGAGAGCCATCTTTCTTCTCACGGAATAATACTGGGGCCGCTTCTTGGGGCCCAGCAGGTTGGATGAAACCACGTTCCAAATTTTTATCAATAAATGACCACAGCTCTTCTAGTTCCTGCGGTGTCATTAAATATAGTTTCGGTTTTGGGAGTTTCACTCCTGGCAAAATTTCAATACTGCAATCTGTTGAGCGATGGGGGGAGCTCATCCATGGCCTTCTCATTGAATACCTCCTTTAAGTCCCAATATTCCTCTGAATTTTCTCCTCCACCCTCAGATTCTCGGTGTCAGTGGAGGCCAGTTCTGTGGGATTCTCGGGTTTTGGTTGAGATTGCCCCTCCCCTTCTGGGAGTTGGTCAGTATGTATGCGTAATGATCCCCTCCTCCAGTCGACATGGGGTTTCCATTTCTGGAGCCAGAGCAAACCCAGTATTAGGGGGCGCTTCATCTCTGGAGCCACAATAAAACACAAAGTCTCTCTATGCTTCCCCATCATCATTTCTACTGGTTCCATTATGAAATGTGCAGGGCCGTCCCCAGTTGGCAAAAGGCTATGGGCATTTTTAAAGTCTTTAGCCTTAAGCCCATTTTCTCTACTACCTCCAAGCTGATTCCGCACCTTGTGCCCCCAGAGTCTAACAAGGCCAACATTTCCCCTTTGGCTCCTGACATGGGTACCCTTAATCTCACTGGAATGGTCATAGGGCCCTTGTTTGAACTTACCAGTGAGTCATCTTCTGATTCGGATTCACTCTCTTCAGAAGAGGTTGGAGTTCCCAGCTCCTCTCCTTTTGGAGGGGCGATCTCTACAACCTCCTCCACTTTAAGTGCCATTTCGCAAGGCTTTGCTGGAGGTTTTACAGGTTTTCTTCCTCCTCCTGGCATCCCCTTTGGCTGTAGCTTGGCACAGCAGTCTGCATCCCGGTGGCCTTCCTTCCCACATCGGAAGCATGCAGTGGTCTTGGGGTTTGCTGCCAGCCCTTCCTTTTGAGGTTTTAAGGCTTCTCGAGGGCTGGTGAGGAAGGACTTGCTCCAACCAAGGCCCCCCAACGTTTCTTTCAGGTCAGATCAATTTCCACCTCTGCTGCCAGTATGTACCACAGTTGCAGCTCACTGGGGTCTCTTCTGGCAATGCAGCTTTGATAAATATCTTCATTCAAGCCATCTTTAAAAGCTTCTATCAGGGCTCCCTGGGACCAGCCTTGAATATGGCACGCCAGCTCTCTAAATTCCTGCATGTAATCAGCCACTGATCTCTGCCCCTGATTTATGGTTTTCATCCTAATTCTAGCCTTATGTTCAGCTAGTGGATCTTCAAATCTAGCACACACCGCTGTCGTGAACAGATCATAATTCAACAGTTGGCTGGCATTATCATTATGTAAAGTCACCATCCACTTTGCGGCAGTTCCCTCCAGAGCCCTGATCACACACCTAGCTTTGGCTGCTTCCAAGGATAAATCCTGCCCATATTCCTCCATATGGCTCCAGACTTATGCCAGGAAGAATCCTAACTCCTTGGGATCTCCTCCGTATTTTACTTCCAACGGAATCTTTGGAGGCACCTTTGGAATTCTACACCTTCTGGCAATTACTCCCCCCACCGGGGGCCCCTGGGCAGCTGCTGCCTGTTGCGCCGGCCCAGGTTGATTTATGGGAGTGGCTGCTCTGGTTCTTCTGGTTGGGGCTACCTCTCCCTCATACCTTTGATCAGTCTGAGTTTCTCCGGCAGCTTCATTTAGAAGATGCAGGGCTTGAGTTAGTAAAAAAATTCTTCCTTTCCTTCTCTTGCCATGGCTCTTCTCTTCCACACCGATGGGTAGTGGTCACTCCTGGAGGAGGCTTTTCCTCAGGATCTTTCCAGCCGACTCCCAGGGACCATTTGGGCTTTACAGCTAGTTTTTCACCAAGACTTAATTCTGCAAATAAGTTGGCTTCCCCTGCCACCTCTAACAGCCTCCAGTCGCTCCCACGTCTTCTTGGTCACTGGCTGGATTAGACATTGTGTTCAAACCCCCTCGGGAGAAAGTTTGTTAATTCTCTGGGTGGGCTGGTAAACTGAGATTCAGAATAATGTCAGATGGTGCTCCATTCAAAATCCAAGAAAGAAATACTTAGACTCCATTAATTAGAGAAAAGATATCTTTTACTGGAAATCAAGTGGAAGCAACAAAAGAATTCTGAATCTGAGAAAATGAGCATGTAAATCACATATACAAATTGATGGCAACGTTCCCACGCCCAATCGTTCAATTCGTTCATCCAATTAAAAGTTGTGTATAGCATCATATGGGCATCTCCAGGTGGTGATGAGGCCTCTGTTCGTTGACCTTGGCATATTTTGATGAAGAGTTGTGGTTGCCCATAGCATAGGATAGAGGCCTAAGCAAGAAACTCCCCCCACAACTTATACAGTTCTGTTTTGTTAAACCTCCAGCTCGCTTCCCATAATCATGTCCCCCCTCCTCCCCCTGTTACTTATGACAGCTGAAAGATGCAAAGCAAAGGAAGAAAATCTTGAAGGCTGACAGCATGTTACTCTGTGCCACACCAAATTCCTGTCCAAAAGCAGGACAAACCAGGAATCAGCTTCCCAAAATGGGCAAATTAGAAACTTGTCTGGACAAGGAGTCAACCAGGACCCAGCACAAAGAACCAATTAGGAATCAACAGTCAAAAAATGACCAATCTGAAGCTGGCACAATACAATTAGGATCAACCACATTTCCTGGCAAAACATCAGAAAATCTGTTCTCTAAACCATGGTCACTAAACCTGAAGCCAAATCTTGCCTAAAAATACCCATGGTGAAAGTCTATATTGGTTATAAAAGAGAAGTACACTTATGGATATAGTAAATGTTTAATTATAAATATCCAACATATTTATTGTTGTCATTCAGACACAAGAACAGATTTCAAGGTAGAAAAGGAGATATTTCTCAAATGGAAGGAATCCCTGGAAAGTAGCAGGAATTGAAAGCAAACAGCAACAGACACAAGTAAAGGGTTTGATGTTACAACAGATAACTATAAAGAAAAAGCATTTCCTTTTATTTCTATACTGCAACAATCTTAACTCATAATTAGGAAACTGTTGAGAAAAAGGCTTAATTCTCTAAAGAACCCTTAAAGAAAGATGAAAGAAAGATCACACAGCAAAGAGAAAAGAGGAATTCCTGCTAGCCTGTTCAGTGTTCAGTTGGAACAAGCACATTGATAAATATGTAGAAAGTTAAAACCTCAGATTTGTCAGCAGCAATAACAAAATTCTTGTTGGAACATTCTTGCACCCTAACAATTAGACTTCTGTAGACAAATTGGACTTCTGTGGACAAATCAATGCACCAATAAAAACAAGAAGGGGAGCAATTGAGAGTGCTGAAAACTAACTGGACTGTTTACACTCTCATTCCTCCACTCTCACCCACATAGTATATAGGATAGAAATATGAGTATCTGCTATATTATTCCATAGGAGAGCTGTGTTTATAAAGATGAAAGCTCTTAATTTGGCTTTAAAAACTGTCTTAGTCTGTTTATTAACCCTTGTTTCAGAATAGTTCAATTTTTCTTACACTAGAGTTTTGCAAAGAAGTGTTTGTAAAGTTGCCCAAGGTCCAAGGAGAACTCTTTGTTTGGTTTCTATAAACACTAGTACACTAGTATTACTACATTTTAGCAAGTGGAAATATCTCCATTAATTTTATGCTACTGTGAAAGAAATGAATAAGTAGAAATGAATACAAAAATCTAGAAAGTAATACTGTAGTTGGCCAATACAGTTCTACAAGGAAAGTCTTGAGGAGGCTTCTTAATAACACTATGATTAGTTTCATTTTCTTCTAAAACATCAAAAATACTTAAACCTGGAACCAAGGAGAACCCCATTGGCACAATGATTTAATTAATCTCACTTGCAATTTCCCTTCATGTTTGATAGTGTTGAAAGGTGTCAAAATGCCTTTCTTTCGAGGATTCGATTTTCCTGCTGGGAGAGCTCCGGCGCAAGGATACAGGCAACTGCTTGAAAGCTGGATCTTTTTATTTTTCAGGAAGGCGGAGAACAGTGAGAAGTCTGCGTTCCTGGGCTAGCTAGCTTCTGATGGTAAGTCCCTGGTTTTTTATACCCTTTTCTCCCTTTGTAAGTTGATTTTGTGTGAGTGTTTGTATTTGTGCCTAATGTTTCAAATCCTGTTTGAGTTTGTCTTCATTTCCGTCGGAGGGCAAACTCCATGGGGTGGCCAGCTTGTATTATTGGTTTTCTGTAATCTATTTTAGCTTTAAGATAGTTTTTCATATTTGTTCTGTGGCAATCTCCTGTCTGTCCCTTTTGTAATTTATATTTTGTGTCTTTTGTCTGTTTGTTTTGCTTATTTGGTATGTCCTGTGTTTGTAAGGGTTTTCTAAATTATCTTTTGTTTCCTTTTCCTATTTGTCTAGTTTTCTTAATTACTTAGGCTTTTGTCTATAGAGATTTTTTAATACTTTTTATTTGATTCCTTTTCCTATGTAAGTTTGTTTTCTGGCTGACCTGATGTTCCCCTTGGGCTTTTCCTGGTTTTTTGTGTGGACACTACTGCCTTCGTGAAATTCCTTTCCACAATAGTCTTGCTATCAGTTCTGGTAGTTGGTATAGAACAAAAGGAAGAATTGGGACACCACAGTTTTTTCTTTTATTTAGAGTGGGAAAAATGTAAAATATTTATTTATTTTTCTCTTATATAAATGCAACTTACAATTGCTTCCTCGACACAATGTAGTACTTGGTTAGCCAGTACTAGGTAATATGAATTTCTATGATTAACTCTTAAAGAGGGCTATTATAATTGCATTTGTTTTTCTTGTTTCTCACTGCTCCTTGGAAAAAATCCATACATGTTCATCAATGGTCTGTTTTTTTATTTAGTTCATACTTTCATTTAGTTAACAATATTTGAACTACCTTTTTGCACGTTTTGTCTGTTTTACTGTATTATTTGATGGTTTAAGGAACACTTTCCTAATTGTATTTTACAAAACATTGTTGATCTTTATCAACATAGAAGCTCGGCAGCCTTCAAAACAAGGTGGGCTAGGAGTCAAGATTAATTCGTTTAAAGTGATGTCATTGTGGGGCAATGTGGACACTTATTTATTTATATATTTGCAATATAGATTATTTCTTGCAGCTAAGAATATACCAAGAAGCTACAGGTAATCCTCATTTACCAACCACAACTGGGATGGGCAACTCTATTGTTAACCATGCCACGCTTATTAGGTCGCTTTTAGTATTAAATGAATATTAAATATTCATTTAGTAAGTCACCCATGGTCATTAAGTGAGACATGTCAATATATTTTGCTCAATTGAACAGTGGGATGCTGTGACAGTTTTAAGTGTGAGGAAAGTGTTGTAAAATTATTTTTCAGTGTTGTCACAACAGGACAGTGCTGTTAAACAGGACAGTTGTCATCTGAGGGCTTCCTGCATTTGAACTGGAAATCAAAAGCAGCAAGTAAATGCATCATAAAGGAAATAAAATGTTGCTTCTTTCTAACACACATTAGAGCTGTGAAATTCTTTTGAAATTGTTGCATCCCTCTCTCTCTTCAAGTTATTAAAACTTTGGCAGATTTTTCCAGGCTGCCATGCCTGCATTTATGTATTTATTTACTTAAACAGAGAGAATTGCTTCATAAACTGCTCCTTGATGAAGGAACTACATAGGAATTAAAATTTAAGTGTCTGCTCATGTACAACCAGGTTCTCTCTGCTGCCCGGAGCTGTTTTCCGATGGGAGGGGGGACTTGCAGGCTTTTCATGAGCTGGGAAAGACCCTCTCGCTCTCCCAGCAAGAACAACAGGAAGGAACACGCGGAGAGGCTCGTGTCAGCAAGGCACCCCTTGATGAAGTCCGGGACAGATGACGGCGGCTGCTGGGAGCAGAGCTTGGAAGCCCCGATGCACCACCACGTGTGCAGCCGCAGGAACAGTTGACGGGTGGCAGGGGTCCCGGAAGCCCCAACACTACCGGAATTGCTGTTTCATTTCTTGCCACCATTGTCATTGCCATCTTGCTGCAACTGCATCCCCCACCCCTTGCAGGTATGGTGACCATGAGCCCTGGGACGGGTGACCGACTGCCTCAACTGCTGCTCCCACCGACTTTTCTTCACGTCAAGATACAGGCGAGAGAGAGAGAGAGAGAGAGCAGCCCTCTTGGCACGGAAAAAAGTCGCACATCTCCCCATATTCCTCTCTCAGCGACCAGCCTCTCGCAGCACCTTTAAACATAGCGCGCTTCACAAATGAGGAGGAGGGGACGAGGCTGCTCGTGGAGAAAGGAATATGGGGTGATGCGTAACTTTTCAACGCACTGAGCTGCTCTCGCCAGTGACTCCAAATGTCTAATATGTTTTGCCCAGCTAAGACTAAATTATCAAGGAAGAGAGAATAACATGCAGCAGATGCCTAGCAAAATTTAGTAATACTGCAGATTGGCTGTTTACATTGAAATCAGGTGCAAGGTAGTGATGGTGGGTAAATTATTGGGCAGCTTAGTTTGGTATTTATTTCAGTAGGCTGATTTTAGAAAGCTAAACAGGATCAGACCTGGTAAGTACTTGGCTGGGAAGCAAACCCAAAATAGGGTGTGGGGAGGAACGGGGTTGGGAAGAAAAGAAGGGAGTTAGAATAAGATAACTTATTGTCATTTTTTACTGTAAGTACACTGGCATACATTAAAAGTGAAATATATATACATATCCATACACACATATGCTACACACACACACACAAACACACATAATCGTTGCCCATTTTGAATACACAGCAGAAAGGAAGAAAAAGTATTTAATACATATGCACAAATGTGTGTGAAAAAACTGCAAAGAAATAGGATTATTAAAAAACAGTGTCAGCATTCAGCAACTGTCCACTCCATCCAATAACTCTGAGACAGACATCCTCACAAAGGTTCCTTTTTATTTGGATAGTCCAGGCTTCCTTACAATAAGTAAAAACTACAAATCCATCTTCTACACCCATTATCACATCACATGGCCCAATTATCATCCATCCCAAATTAAGATTTCCTCTCATTTATGTGCAAAATAACATGACCATGATTAGAAAAAGAATATTATGTCTAACTACAGACACTCCAAGAAATCCCCCCTCCCACTTTCCCAGGCTCAAATGTGGCAGCATGGGAGCATCTGGCCTCAATATGGCTTCCAAAGCTGATAAACAGCTTCCAATCTTAGCAGTTATAGATGAGAGAGAGAGAAAGAGAGATGTGAACCCTGTGGTCATTAAGCAAACACTCTGGTTGTTAAACAAGTCCATTTCCCTCAATGAGCATTTTTAACTGGAAACCAGAAGGAATTGTTGGAAACTGGCAAAAAAATTAGAAAACCTCAGTCACAAGACTGTGTGGGATGTTGTAACTGGTCGTGTGTGTGTGTGTGTGTGTGTGTGTGTGTGTGTGGCTGTCAAAACAGGTCAAGTAGCTCTGGGGAGATCAGTTTGGTTTGCCAGTCACATGACCACCTAGCCATGCCCAGCCAGTCACATGACCACCTAGCCACACCCACAAATTAGGTCACACCCACAGAACCGGTTGTTAAGAAATTTGAATCCCACCCCTGGTTATGGAAGGGAAATATAAGATGATGGCTGGATAGAAATATAGGAACAGTCCCAAATGTGGAAACAATCTCAATATTTAGCTATTGGTCTGTGTATATTTGTGTGTGTTTATATTTTGTGCTGAAAATTGTGATTTGAGATGTATGTATGTATGTATGTATGTATGTATGTATGTAAGTAATCCGGAACAATTTATTTTATCTCCAAGTCAGTCAAAGATAGGTCTGTTATGAAAGTGTTTAAGAATAAGTTGGAGACAAATATATTGGACCATTAGAAATAAGCAGAGGTATTGGTTAAAGAATTGAGAAAGAAACAGAAAGGCTCACATACAGACACCTAGAAAGAGACCTACCTGATCAAGATTCTGACATTGACTGGATAAATCCTGGCAAGAAATGAAACTATGCTGAGACCTATAGGTTACATTGGTGCCCTGATTCATAATCATAAGGAGATCATAATCAAAATATTATTTCCCCCTCATAATAATATGATTCCTAATTGTATGAAATATCACTATATACCACACATAAGTTTATGTTGAGTATCAGTCCTTGTTGGATGAACCCTCTTTGGTTTCAGTTTGAATTTGCCCTCTCCATATCATACATATAGAATCCTTACACACATCTGTCATCCCTGATGCAACAGGATGAGTTTTATAGTTGACATCTTTTTAGGGGGACTCACCAAGCAATTCAGGACTAACTACCAACATCACTTAAAATCTTTTTACATGTGAAGAAATAAAACATTCAATTTTCTCAATTTATGAAAGACATTTACTAAAATCCACTGGCAGATACTAATGGAAATCTGGAGGAAGAAATGTAGACTGCACATGGCTGAGAAGTCAGATAGGGCAACTTAGAGCAAGGTTATAGTTCCCTCAGCAAATTGGTGGAATTATGCTCTTCCAAAAATAATCAGCACAGCAACATTTTAAACTATTATCAAAGGATTAAAGAGCTAAGCAAATAATCAAAAGCATTTTAAATTTTAATTTAAAACTTGCAGGTATTTATTTTATATGCTGCCCAATTCCTATATAATTCTGGGTGCTTACTAGAGAGATAGAGAGATATATATGCAACCAACTGGAACAGCAAAAAATCCAAAACAAAAACAAAACAAAATGGGACTCACAATTAGTCTGTTGCAAGGTCTGTGAAAACAACCTGGTCCTCAGTGATTTCCTGACTGATGTAGGGATGGGAGACACTGAAATCTCTGAGAAGGATTTCAGAGGACAAGAATTGCAAGAAAGTTAGTACGCTTTCTAAGTCCTGCAAGCTGATGTCCATTATGCTTTGATGGGATCTGCAGTGCACCTATTCTGCTGGGTCAAATGGGTCGTATCTTGTTACCTGACCCCACTGTCCCTTCCATCTGACTAGGAAAAATATTTTCATTCCCTTCTGAAGTACATAGTAAAGATGGTCTGCAGTGAATTAACTCTATGTGGCTGGAGAAATTTTGAGAAAAAAAGAGACCCCCCCCCGCCCCGAAGTTTAAAAATACAATTGTCTATATATAATAACACAAAAGGTTTATTATCAATTAATTTCACAGCATAGCTTCCTTCCCTTTTCCCAAAGCTTTTTTTTTTTTGGCTTGGAAAAAGATGCCAATAAATTGAGTGATTTAGAGCTCTTGAATCTTACCAGATGCCCTATGGTTTTCCATTCTCATCATTTACTTTGAAAAAGATGTCCAGTGTGAGAAATAAGGGATGAAAAGTCAAATGTTTGCAATGAAATACATCAGCTCAAAAGTGGTTTAAGTACAAGAAAAAATGTCTTAGATTTAAATATTTGACTAAGCAGTATTTGAAGTTGTGGTAGTTTTGCAAATGATGGAATGTATATATTTAGCTGGAATTAGGAACGTGGATAAGTGGAGGTATTTTGGTCGCTGTTACTTCTCTCATTTTGGAAACCGGACACTGACATGTTATGCAGACAGCATAAAATAAAACTACGACCTTGACTTGACAGCCCCATCTAGCATCCCCCACCCAAACTGCTCGTATCATAACTAGCCTATGATCTAATAAGTATATAAAAGTAATTAACTGGATTAAAAAATTCCAGTGCCTCAATCAAATATGTATTCTTATCAGAGTTCTGAGACAGGAGTAAATTGGGATGTTTAAAAACCTGGGACCTCATCCAAGCTGTGATCTGATCAGGGTTCAATAGTTATAATAAATTGGAACTATTAAAACTGGGATCTCATCCAACACTTTATTTCGTCTAAACCACAGTATCAAGTGCTGCTAAATCAGGAATATTCAGGGAACGGAAGAAATTAACTCTTACCAAATATGAAGCAAAATATGCAGGAATGCAAGATAGAGAACATTATTCTGAAGGTAATATGAATTAAATAATAAAAACATTTCACTCTCATAATAATGTAGGATTATTTGTAGTGATTCAGCCATGTGGTAGTTCTGACTTACCCTGGTCATAAATACCTGAAACTTTCTTTTTTTTAGATTTTTTTAAAAATTTTTGCCTTTATTACTATATAAGTAATTCAAGGCAGTGAACACATCTAATGCTCCTTCCTCCTTCTATTTTCCTCATAACTACAACTCTGTATGAATTGGGTTGGGCTAAGACAGTGCGACTGTCCCAAACTGACCCAGTGTCTTTCATGCCTAAGGCAGACTCACAATCTTCCGGTTTCTAATTTACCTTAACCACTAAACCAAACTGGCTCTCCTATGGATTATGGCCTTGATTGTCTCAATCCAGAGAAAAAAAGGCACAGGTCTCCATGAGGTATGTTACTTCTGTTTTTAAATGATGTAATATTCTTTGAAAATTAGACAAAGAAGAATTTGTTTTTCCCAGTATCTTTCATGTGATTTTTTTTTAAATTGTCAGTGTCCAGGAAAGTACAAGCTACAATAAAAAATAGCACATAACAGCAGCCCTAAATACAGTAAGAGCAATGAAGACACCAAATAAATCTGAATAAATCTGCCAGTTATAATTTACAAGTATAAGAGGAAAACAACAGAAAAGAAAATAAGAAAAACAAAACAAAACAATATCAATAAAATAAAATCAAGATAAAAGAAGTTCCTGGTGACATCATTCAAGTTTATGATATCCTGAGTCTGTTTCTGACAATAGCTGATGATAAAAACTTGGCAACTCTGTTCATAATAGCAGGCTTAAACCAGCTCTCCCCCACTGAAAATGTGATTTCTATTAGGGATGGTGGTACAGGCAAACTAAGGCCTAAATCAGGGGTTTGCAACCTTAAACACTCAAAGAGCCACTTGGACCCATTTCCCACAGAAAATAAAATACCGGGACCCTCAAAACCTGGGTGGGCATGGACAACTCAATGTCACTCCCACCCAGTCACATGATACCCTCTGCCATGCTTATCCAGGTTTTGTGGCTCCCAGTGTTTTCTTTGGGAAATGGGTTTCTCTCTCTCTCTCTCCCTCCCTCCCTCTCATTTCTGTTTTCTGTGTTTTACCTTCTCAGGCCAGGTGAGGAGTGACCGGGAGAGGAGGGCGAGGGATGAGGCCAGCCAGTGGTGGATCACCTAACAGGGAGCCACAGCAGAGGGCCCGAAGAGCCACATATGGCTCCTAAATTCTCATAAAAAGGACAGTGAAGAAATAGCTGTACTAAGGTTTTGGGATTTAATCTGACTACAGGGGCAAGTATATTTCATTAAATGGGGCTTTATTAAACTTCCCATCCAGTACTGCCCAGGATAGAACATTAAAGCTGACCAAAAGAAAGGCCTACAAAGGGCTGAGCAAACCAGATTGAACTGATAGTTCATAGGTCTAAAAGATTTTCAGAAAGGAACCCACCTTTGTAGATCTCTCATGCTATAATTCAAAGGGTGATTTGCACTAATATTAATTTTCATATCACATTTTTGGGTGGAGGGGAAGAACACAATAAAGCATTGTAAACATTAGCAGATTAAAATTAGATTTCTGAGTTACTCCATGTTTTTTCAAAATGGAACTGAATTTAGCTCATGCCAAGTATCCACAGCTGCAATATTAAAGTTCATTTTCTCAAATATCAAACAGATACATATTGATTTAAAGTGTATTAGCATGCAGCAATGCTCAGGGTTGAAAAGACAATGCAGGCTATCTTTTGAGCTTTGCAAGGCTTTGTGGAATTCAAGGAAACCACAAATTTGAAATAATTTATTAGACCCCCCAAGACTAACATTCATTTTTTTCAGATATAGAGCTACAGAAAACAAGGACTAGCTTTATATTTTGCTTCTTTATTTTCTGTACATAACCCTATTTGCTGTAAGACAATATCATGTCCATTAATAAGGTGACCTCTTTCTACTTCATAAAAGAGCCAGTTTGGTCTAGTGATTAAGGTACTAGGCAAGAAGCCAGGAGACTGAGTTCTAGTCCCACTTTAGGCATGAAAGCCAGCTGAGTGACTGTGGGCCAGTCACTCTCTCTCAGCCCAATCCATCGCACAGGATTGTTGTTGTGGGGAAAATAGAAGAAAGGAGTATTTTGTGTGTTTACCATCTTATTTATAAAAAAAATAATTAAAGAGGGATAAAGATCTTGAGAAGGAAGGATTTCAACATATGTTTTCCTCAAAGAAGTCACTGCAATTTTTCATTTAGCAAATAGAACTGCTTCAAATGAAATCCGTAGGTTCTGAGCATTCTGATTCTGAAATCTGTATTTGTAAAACAGTGCTCAACATTTAAAGAATTCTTAATTTTAAGAAAGGCATCCTAATTTATTTATTTTAAAATCTTTAATTTTGATGAGGGGGTTGCTCAGTATGCTGGTGCTATCTCTTGATAGGGAAGCATTGCTCATAAAGATACAGGTCTTTGACTGGAGGATTCTTCTGAATTTGTGGCCAGGGGTGGGATCTGCTGGTAACGGCAGATAGGTAGTTCTGGCGATTAGTTGGCCCCATCCCCACACCCCTGCCCTAGTCTGTCCCCTCATAACTTCTCTTCAGGAAAATAATTGGGAACAAGATCAAAGTGCCAAGAGAAGGAAAAATATTTTTCTACTTCTCCACCATATAAACATAGCAACAGCACCAAACTATCATGTTAGCAGATACGGAAAATTCATAGTAGATGGCTAACAAACTTTTACCAATATCAGTAATTAGGAAAGCAGTTAAAATCTATAAAACCCAGATGAATGGCTCAGGCTCATAATATCATTTTTCTGCTATCTCTAGACACTGCAATGGTTAAGGTTTACAATAAATTAATCTCACCTAATGAGGAATGTGCAACTAAGTGTGCAGAGCCTATATTCTTGTAAATCATTTCTTGAGGGTTGGCCTGTTCAGAAGGTAAGATAAAATATGCAGCTTATGAAGTCATAGTGGCAGCAAGATCCACAGCAGAAGCTCACTGCATGATAGTTGTTGCCACTACATCCATTAAAATCTCAGGCCTGAACTACTTTACACATTATAGGATTAGTGAATTTTAGGGCAGAGTTATAAAATTCAGCCTTTCTCTCTGAGTAAACTCTCATTATGTTAACAGAATAGCAATAGAAAGCATTAAAGTATCACTCATCTTCATAACTTAGATCAGTGGTTCTAAGAGGGGCGGTGGGATGCCTTAGGGGGGCGTTAAGAGGTGGCAGGGGGGCATTCAAGGCACCAGTCCTGCAGGTTCACCTATTGACTGCAGCACCGCTCCAGAGCCGGCGCCTCCAATGCAGCACATTATGTGCCGCCGTGGCAGCGTTCAATGCACTGTCCCCCTGCCACCTCTTAGTCTCCCCAAGGGGGCCAGCAGCGGGGCGCTAAGAGGCGGCAGGGGGGCTTTCGAGGTGCCAGCCAGCCAGCCCTGCAGGTTCACCCATTGAGGCTCTGGCTCCGGAGCGGTGATACAGTCAATGAGTGAACCTGCAGGGCCAGCGCCTTGAACGCCCCCCTGCCACCTCTTAGCATTTCCAAGGGGGCCAGCAGAAGGGTGCTAAGAGGCAGCAGGGGGCGGCGTGTCGAACACGGCCTTGGCGGCAAGTAATGTGCCACCGCTTCCTCATTGGAGGCGCCGGCTCCGGAGCGGTGCTAGTCAATGGGTGAACCTGCAGGGCCGGCGCCTCGAACGCCCCCCTGCCACCTCTTAGCCCCCCTCTGCCGGCCCCCTTGGGGACACTGAGAGGCAGCAGGGGGGCGTTCGAGGCGCCGGTCGGCCCTGCAGTTTCACTCATTGACTGTAGTAATGCTCCAGAACCAGTGCCTCAAATGTGGCAGCGCGTTGGGAAAGGCCGCTGCCACCGCTTTCCCAAAGTGCCGCCACTGTCGCATTCTGTCTGTCTGTCCATCCATCCATCCATCCAAAAGTTCTGTCTGTTTGCCTGCCTGCCTTCCTGCCTTCCTGCCTACCTACCTGCCTGCCTGCCTGTCTGTTCTCTCTCTCTCTCTCTCTCTCTCTCTCTCTCCATCCATGTTCAAAGCGCCGGCCCCGCAGGCACATCGGGAAAGTAGAGCAAAGCCAGTCTGAGAGAGAGGGAGAGAGAGAAAGAGAGAGACCTGATGCATCAGATTGAATGAGGCCTAGTTTATACTGAGGCCCTTTTCCACATTGAAACATCTTTACCAGCACATTGAAACCTCTTTGGCTTCTATTAAAGGTTTTGTGGACGAAACATGGTCAAGACTATCAGGAAGCTCTCACATTTCGTTGAGGCTTTAAACAGGATCCATTGGACCAGATCTCCACCTTAAAAATTACTTTGCCCAAATGTATTACAGTGCCAATTCTGAAGAAGGCAAAACCAAAATGTACTGGTAAATTACAAGGAGAACACACACAAACACACTCCCTTCTAACCCTGCTGGAGCAGGTGATTGGACTAGAATAGATATCTCATTATCTTTCTCCTCCCTCGCTCCCTCCTTCTTTATTTCTTTTTCTTTCTGTCCCTTCCTTGCATCCCCTCCTCTTTCTTTGTCCCTTTTTCTTTCTTTCCCCTTTCTATTTATTTTCTCTCTCTCTTTCTTTTCTCTCTTTCCCTCTCTCAGGCTCATCCCTTTGGATCAGGGGTCGCCAAACTTTTGGACTTCAGGGACCACCAAACTCATAATTTTGACTGACGGTGGCTTTCTGGCATTGGTGGGAGAGAGAGAGAGATCTGATCCAACCTCTCTCTCTTCCTCTCTCACAAACACAGGCAGGGGTGGGATTTAGACCCCTGATCTAAAGCTGTCAAAACTCCAAAAACTGGTCAAGTAGCTCTGGGGAGGCCAGTCATAAATTAGAATACTTGCTAAACAACCGGTCATTAAGTGAGGACCACTTGTATTTGGTTTGCTAGTCACCTGGCCATGCCCACCCAATCACATGACCAGCAAGCCACGCCCATCCAGTCATGTGACCAGCAAACCACACCCTCAAATTAGGCCACACCCATAGAAATTTGAATCCCACCCCTGGGTGGGGGGTACTGAGGATGAGTTTATAGCACCAAGGGGGCAGTGGACCGAAAAAGTTTGGGGACCACTGACTTAGATGGTATTTTAGCATTTTTTTACACTAGTATGTCATAGGAAAGCTAGCTTTTTATTGTTCATAAATCAGCTACTATGTTTTTAAGACCTTGGCAATACATTATTTCTTTTTGCCAGTATCACTCATTACACTAAGCTTTTGAGCTACCTCCCGCATCGATATTCATAGTTTGGTAACTGAAGCATCATGTTAGTGCAAATTAATTACCTCAAACATGCTAAAGACACATGTTCCACAGCATTAATGTCTTTAGAGACTTGTAGCCATTTTGGAGCAAGCCATTAAAAGCTGAACACCAAGTGATGGGAAACTACCAGTAGAGTAGACATAAAGCATGATAAATCTACTGGTTTTCAGGAGAATTGCTCCAAAGATTGCTAGGTGTGAGGCTTTATTTGTGAAGCTGGGCTGCAGGGATCAGAATGGACTGTTGCAGGTGTACCAGTTTTCCTGCTGCAGACCAACAACTGCCAGAGCTGCTAAATCTGGCCAGGTTGGTAGTGATGTTTTCCAGGCTTATGGTCTTTGGTGTTCTCCACATTTATGGTTCTGGGGGACTTCAATCTGCCATTCATGGCAGAGGTGGTATTCAGCAGGTTCTGACCAGTTCTGGACAACCGGTAGTGGAAATTTTGAGTAGTTCGGAGAACCAGCAACTACCATCTCCGACTGGAGATTTTACAGTATCCTTCCCATGCCAACCCACCAAGCCACGCCCACAGAACCGGTAGTAAAAAAATTTAAATTCCATCACTGCCTTGTACCCTTCAGATATTTCTACTTTTAGCCAGCATGGCCAAAACAAGGTGTTGTGAAAGTAATAGTCAAAACATCTGGAGGCACCAATCATCCTATCCTTATAGTAAACTATAGGAATTAATTTATGATGTGCACAGCTGAAGTAGGAAGGCTTTAAGAATGGGACACTAAACAGTCTACTAGTGTGATCTTGAATGATAAGGTATGCATTTTTGCTGCCTTTCCTGGGGAGTCATCTCACTCAATAAAATATTAGTAAAAGAGTGGAGCTATATTTATATTACCAGCTACATCCAAAGGTTAAAACTTACTTGTGTGACATGCTTGTTAAAACAAAAGCCTTCTTCTAGGCAACATTGACCAGCACTGTCTTCAGAAAGATAACACATTAATATGTTACATAAAAATGACAGAGAAAATAGGAATAATCTCCTTGACTATATGGCATAGATTAAGCCCTCCTTTGGGATTCATGTACATTTTTTTTTCTCTAGAGGAGAATTAATGATAGAAAACTATCCAAGGAAAAATGGTATTTCTTTTCTTGTTTAATTGTAGGATAAAAATCAAATATGTGAGTTAAAAATATCATATAGGTTCATCAGCTTCTAAGCACACCTGCTGTTCCCCATTTCTGTCTCAAATGATTCCAGGTCAAAAGGTGAATAATTATTAGACAAGATAAACCAGAATTATAAAGGCATGGACCCGAGTGTTTTTAATAGGTTCTTACTAATTAACTGTCACTACAGGGAATATATTCTATTTTGAAAGAGATTTTACCACTACAAGAAATATTAACAACAATTACTCCACGTCTGTCCAATTGGAACATTAACCTAGAAACAGACGGGATCATTCCCAGAAGTCTGCCAACATTTTAACAAATGGCAGTGGCCCTTTAACAGATGGGATGCATGCTCTTAGTTTGCCAGGATCCCAACAATGAACATGAGCTTCCATAAAAATGAAAGACGTGTACTTTACAATTGCCGGTGATAGAAATTTCAGTGTCATCAATGCAAGTGCTGCCTAAGCATATCAACCAACCACCATTTTTGCTATAAAAGATATTGGAGATGGAGATTCATATGAAAACAATTATTGGTATGGTTCGATAAACTTTAAAACTAATTTTATCATTTGTGTAACATTATGTATATTTTTATAAACATTTTATAAATAATTATAATAAAAAACAAAGTGCTGAATTTAGCAAGTGATGTCAGGCTTTTTTTGTGTTTCCAACTAAACCAAGTTCAGGGCACAAGAGATCATTGGAAATGTGGCCTGTATCACAGCCAGAGGGATTTATATATTATTTAATTTCTTCACATATGTATTGACATAGAATATGCAATCATTACATATTATTTTTTCAATGTACGGTTTCTCAATATATGATTCTGTGTGCAACTTACCCTGGTATTTGTGGCTTTTTCTACATGACTTTTCCAATGTAGTCTTAAGTAAACAATTTCTTCTACATTCAGTTTTTAAAAGTGAAAGTAATACTCACCTACATGTTAAAATTCAATTTACCCAATACACACTGACAATTTTTACACATAGATGCTGTTTTGTAATAATTTTTCCATGAAGAATGATAGACATTCTTGAGTACCTTCCCCAACCTTTGCTGGCCAGCGCTCAGCTTTTCTTTCCATTGAAGACCAGCAATTAACAACAACAACAACAACAACAACAACAACACATACACACACACAGAGAGAGCTCACCTTTCCCGTTCCTCCTTCCTCTTTTCTAGGTCAACTTCTTTCAGTGTGACTTGTTTGGAGTTCCCCTTCTGATCACTTTTTACACCTTTATCCTCTTTTTTCTTGCCAAATCTGATTTAAAAATGAAACTTCATATTAAAATAAGCCAAAAATACTATGAAAGTCTTTAGAGCTGATTTAAACAGACTGAGTTAAGCAAACAAAGTATGTTATGATTTGCTTCAGCTTCAATAAAGCTGACTCAAGGAACTCAATTTTTTAAAGAGTATAAATTAACTTATTTTTCACAAACTTTTCCATAAATTTTTCATTATAATCTCCATTTTTATTTTGTTAGAAATATTTATTTTTTTATTATTTTAATGCTTTCAATATTGTAAGACACCCAGAGTCACTTCAAAATGAGATGAGTGGCAAATAAATTTAATAAGCAAACAAACAAACATGGCATGTAGGAAAATCTACAGGGACAGTCCAAGGGGAGCAATTATGTGGTAGAAAATAAGGGAAACTCTGTTTCTGTCAAATTCACAAAAGATGAAAAATCCTGGCCAACCTAGTACCAAAGTTACCTTAAAAACATGAGCAAAGAGGGTGAAAACTCTAAATAATTTAGCCCAAAGTCAGTTATTTCCAAGCATAAAACAAGGTGATGAAAACATATGAAGTAAACTCAGCTTCAAAGAAAACAACAACCATTTAATGAGATTTTCTTAATTTCTTTTATTAAATTATGTGGAAGAGAGCCTTGAAAGGTCAATCCAGTTCTGTTTCCCTGACAGTTTAATGTGATTGTTTTGACGATCAAAAGACCGAGAAAATCCTGTAAAGGCCAAGAAGACCCCTCCTCAGATAATCTGGAAGAAGTTTAAAATTGCTGCATAGAATCTTCAGGAGAATGTGGCTACCTTGCAGCAGTGGGATCTCATCTGTTCCACTACCGGTTTGGTGGTCACGTGCACACACCTAATGCGTGCATGTAGCTTTCCATACACCAGCTGAGGCCTACAGCACCAATCAGCTGAGAGGATAAAGAAGAGAAAAGCACAGGGGCAGGTGGGTGGGCTGATCCTGTGCTTTTCTCTTCTTTCTCCTCTCAGCTGATTGTCAAAGGCTTTTTTTTACTACCAGTGTGGCCAAACTGGTAGCATATCATCACTGGTACCCTGACATTTGAGCAGTTACAGTCCTGAGTTATTTCATAAGCCCAAATTTTTACTAATCATTACCTATGTAACTTGGATACATGTATACCATTTTCTTAATTGATTCACCATTTATTTCTAATGCTATATTATTAATAAATATATTATTCTTTCTAGTTTATGTAAAATTAGCATTTGTAAAACAATGCTACCATTATCTCTTTTCATTCAAATGCTACCTGGTGTTAAGCTGAAGGGAGGGGTCTTTGCTGCTTTAACTCTACTTTTCTGCCTAAGACTAGTCAGGCATTGCTTTGAATGGCATGCTTCCACTTCTGCTTAATAAAAGCTTCCTTCTGAAATCCTTTGTTTCAAGAGACTTCACGTTCTTAAGTAAGAAGGAGAGGCAGTCCTTACAGAAAGCAATGTCTGCAAAATGGTCAACCCAAGGAAGCAATTTTTCGCTATGCTGAGGGGACCCTGCAAACCATGCTTGAACAAAACAGTGAGCAGGGAGAAGCCAAATGCTGGGGGGAGACATCAACCACCACTCAGCTGAATGCCTGTTTCCTGTACCTCGTCAGAGAGGATGAGGTGACCATGGAGGACCCCAGAAAGCCTCGCTGGTCAATTGGCATTGGGAAGAAAGACAGCTGGGATAGGAGAACCAGAGGAGTCACCCTCACCCATGGTAACCAAAAGCCGGGGTGGAAATTGGAGCTAGAAGCCCTCTCCAATCAGGAGGAATTACTCAAAGCACCACTGAGAGAGGATCATCTGAAGAGACATATAACCTAGTTGGTGATGTAGAATTTGTAAAATCTCAACATCCGAGGGGAGCCAGAACAGCAGCAAAGGGGTGCTGAAATGGCAGCAGCCAGAGATGATGCCAGTGGAGCCACCCCCCTCCTGGACCCACTGATCAAGCAGGGGGCCCAGCAGCGGCAGCTGGGACCCAGCAAACCCTTCCCTGGGGCCATTCTTGATCAACTCCAAACCCCGCAACTGGAAAGAAAAACTCCTCCTCTTGGGGTGAAATTTGATGGGGATCCTCAACAATTGGGATTTTTTTGTGGCACACATGTGCATGTACATGCAGGAATACAGGCGTGATTTCCAGATCCAAGGATCCTGAGTGCAAGTTGTTACCCTAGCCCTGCAGGGAGGCACTGCCAGATGGATGGTAACCCTAAATAATGCCGATGCACCAGAACTGTGGAACTTTGACCATTTCACGATGTCTCTGAGATGGCAATTTGAGGACACCCTAGACCCCAAAGCGTGCGACCCCATTAAAGTCGTGAAGTATGCAAGCCAGCCAGTAGCAGAGTATACTGAAGAATTCTGAGAACTTGTATGCTGTGTGAACTGGCCAGAGGATATTCTGGTAAGCTGTTTCAAAGATGGGCTGAGTGATGACCTCTACAATGCCTACATGGCCCAAGGGGCACCGAACAACCTACATGAGTGGTATCTCTCCGCCGAAGAAGCTGAGATTGATATGGCCAGAAACCAGTACTGAGCAGGATGAGCCCCAATGGAAACGAGAACCCTTCAAACCACAAACCACTTTTTCTCCAAAGACTCCTTCAAGTGTGGAAAGGAGGGACACTGAACTACGGAATGTTGTTCTTAAGCACCTACACAGAAACCAGAACACCCATCTTGGGGGAAACCTGTGAAAATTGGCCAACGTGGGAGGGAGACTGCCCTGAGGAGCAGGGAGACTATAGAGGCTCCATTCCCTCCCCTCTTTGAAGAGAAAATTCCAGCATCTCAGCAGGAGGAACCAAACTCATTCAAGAGCAATCCAGAGGATGAACCACCCCGCATATGTAAGCAATTACAAAGCTTCCTGGGATCCACCAACTTTTACTGCCAGTTTATCCCCACTTTTGCTCATATTGCCCTCCCCATTACCAACCTCTTAAAAATGAGGGGGAGGGCAATCCAAACCAAAACAGCCTTTGAACTGGACAATGGAATGCCAAGCTGCATTTGAAAAACTTAAATGGTTGTTCTCAGCAGACCCAATTCTAAAGCACCTGGACTCAGAGAAACCATTCATCATGCAAGCAGATGCCAGTGATGTGGCAGTAGGGGTGGTCCTGCTTCAGAAAAATGAGCAAGACCAACTACAATCATGCACTTACAGATCCAAAAAGTTGAATGAGACTGAGCAAAGGTGGGCCATTTGGGAGAAAGAGGCTTATGCAGTTTGGTGGGTGCTTTTAACCTGGAGGCAGTTCCTAGAGGGGAGTAAAATCCTTTTGAAGTCTGGACTGATCACAAAAATCTAGAAGCCCTCAAGACCCAAGAAAACTCTCCCCAAAACAATGGTCTCAGTACTTTAAACAATTTGATTTTACTCTCAATCTCCCTGGAGGGAAAAATTTACTGGAAGATGTACTATCCAGAAAACCGCAATACAATAGTGCAAAGCTGGATGTAATCAAGCCCATAGTACAAAACAATAAACTGGCAAAACAGGAAATGTTGACAGACAATGACACCACTCAAACTTTTAAACAAGCATTGGCCACTGATGAATGGTTTTTGAGCCACAAATCCAGCTGTTTGATAAAAGACAACTTAGTTTGGATGGGAGGAAAGTTGTATGTTCCAGCTAGCCAAAGACTGTGCTTAATGGCAAGGCCCGCACATTACTGAAAAAAATTCATTCCCAATATCCTACTAAACCTTGCCAACATTCTATAATGAATTTGTTTTCTATCTTTTTTTCAGGTGGATCTCTCTTTTTTCTAAGGAAGGCAGCATGTCAGATCCCTGAAAGTGATACTGCTATTCAATTGGGAGAAGGGGGGGGGGGTGCCCTTGGATTCGATTCATTAATATTGCCTGTGACAACTAGTATTTTTATAACCTATATCCGGGCACCATGTGGATTGTTTCACTTTAATAGCCAGCAGAAGATGGCCGTGGGAATGTAAGCTTATCTGGTTTCTTAGAGCGATTGGGATAATAACATCCTCACACCTGTTGATTGGATGAATCAACATCTGACTAAAGGGAGGGGTCTCTACTGTTTTAACTCTGCCTAAGACTAGTCAGATGTTGCTTTGAATGGTATGCTTTCACTTCTGCTTAATAAAAACTTTCTTTTGAAATCCTTCATTTCAAGAGTCTTCACTTTCTTAAGTAAGGAGGAGAGGCAGTCCTTACAGAATCTTTCCTGTGGCATGTTGGATGAATTATGTTTTCCCAAAAAGTTGGAATTTTTTCCATGAGCAAAATTGAATTCTGAGTTTCATTTCATTATTATATAGCTCACAATACTACTGAATTCAAATAACGAGTCTTCAGCATAGTACAGTACAAAGCAAGTCTCTAAAAGAAAACCACATAATACTGCTTGGAGATTCCACATATTAATTGCCAATTAAAAATATCTTATTCTGTGTAAATTCAGCATTTGCATAAGGTTAAGTTTCTGCATGTATGTTATGTATATATGAAGTGGTATGCACAGAGGATCTTTTTGGTTCCATGTGCACTAGATACTTATGCTAAATAGCAGAGGTTATGGATACAGGGACACAGATATCCCTTCACATATTGTCATTAGAGCAAAGCATCACCTTATGATAATACTACTA